>NC_092118.1:24863059-25193705 GCF_045679555.1 Salvelinus alpinus
ACACTTCAACTGTGAGAGATGGAATCTAAAACAAAAATCCAGAAAATCACATTGTATGATTTTTAAGTCATTAATTTGCATTTTATTGCATGACATAAGTATTTGATCACCTACCAACCAGTAAGAATTCCGACTCTCACAGACCTGTTAGTTTTTCTTTAAGAAGCCCTCCTGTTCTCCACTCATTACCTGTATTAACTGCACCTGTTTGAACTCGTTACCTGTATAAAAGACACCTGTCCACACACTCAATCAAACAGATTCCAACCTCTCCACAATGGCCAAGACCAGAGAGCTGTGTAAGGACATCAGGGATAAAATTGTAGACCTGCACAAGGCTGGGATGGGCTACAGGACAATAGGCAAGCAGCTTGGTGAGAAGGCAACAACTGTTGGCGCAATTATTAGAAAATGGAAGTTCAAGATGACGGTCAATCACCCTCAGTCTGGGGCTCCATGCAAGATCTCACCTCGTGGGGCATCAATGATCATGAGGAAGGTGAGGGATCAGCCCAGAACTACACGGCAGGACCTGGTCAATGACCTGAAGAGAGCTGGGACCACAGTCTCAAAGAAAACCATTAGTAATAAACTACGCCGTCATAGATTAAAATCCTGCAGTGCACGCAAGGTCCCCCTGCTCAAGCCAGCGCATGTCCAGGCCCGTCTGAAGTTTGCCAATGACCATCTGGATGATCCAGAGGAGGAATGGGAGAAGGTCATGTGGTCTGATGAGACAAAAATAGAGCTTTTTGGTCTAAACTCCACTCGCTGTGTTTGGAGGAAGAAGAAGGATGAGTACAACCCCAAGAACACCATCCCAACCGTGAAGCATGGAGGTGGAAACATCATTCTTTGGGCATGCTTTTCTGCAAAGGGGACAGGACGACTGCACCGTATTGAGGGGAGGATGGATGGGGCCATGTATCGCGAGATCTTGGCCACCAACCTCCTTCCCTCAGTAAGAGCATTGAAGATGGGTCGTGGCTGGGTCTTCCAGCATGACAACGACCAGAAACACACAGCCAGTGCAACTAAGGAGTGGCTCCGTAAGAAGCATTTTAAGGTCCTGGAGTGGCCTAGCCAGTCTCCAGACCTGAACCCAATAGAAAATCTTTGGAGGGAGCTGAAAGTCCGTATTGCCCAGCGACAGCCCCGAAACCTGAAGGATCTGGAGAAGGTCTGTATGGAGGAGTGGGCCAAAATCCCTGCTGCAGTGTGTGCAAACCTGGTCAAGAACTACAGGAAACGTATGATCTCTGTAATTGCAAACAAAGGTTTCTGTACCAAATATTAAGTTCTGCTTTTCTGATGTATCAAATACTTATGTCATGCAATAAAATGCAAATTAATTACTTAAAAATCATACAATGTGATTTTCTGGATTTTTGTTTTAGATTCCGTCTCTCACAGTTGAAGTGTACCTATGATAAAAAATTACAGACCTCTACATGCTTTGTAAGTAGGAAAACCTGCAAAATCGGCAGTGTATCAAATACTTGTTCTCCCCACTGTATATCTAAAAAGTACGGGGAAGATTTTCTGTGCAATGTTTCCAAATGACATCAGTTTGACTGGTTGTAAGGAAATAGAAAGCTATGAATATGACCCATTGTGTTTATGATCAGATTTAGTTCTGCTTGGGTGCATATTTTATGTGGTTGAAATACTATCTGCTTTTATGATTCCAATAAATATACCCCCTGTAGACGTGTGATCGAACTGCGCATTCGCTTAAGATGCTGAAAGAAAATCATATCTGCACTCCTGTTCCTGAGTAAAAATGTGGCCAACATTTGCATCATTTTATTGCAAGAAATGCTTAATTCTGCAGGAGTTAATATTAAGGCTATGAGAGGTTGTCGTGTCCAGATTTCAGTTTCCATTTAACCCATCTGAACAGTAGGCTACAGTTCCCTTGACGTGCCATAGGACTATTTGATGTCCCCATCTTCTGACTGTCGAATTTGTACAGATCCATCACACAACACTGCTATCATCCTCTTACCACTTCACAAAATCTTTCCCAAACATTACCTTTCTGGCCCTTACTTCTCTTTATTTTCTACTCTCCATTTCACAGCTTTTTTCTTATTGAATTAAACTCTAAGTTTCTCTGCCCGTTCCCGAAAGTATTTTGTGATTGGCGTGTAGGCTATTTGACACGCGTACAGCTGGGCCCTAAAGCTCAGGCTGACATGCTAATGCCATATAGCCTAAAATAATGAAAGGGAACCTCAATGTAGCCTATTGATATAAATTGCACAAGAATTCTACCTTTAAAAAAAAAAAAATAATAATATTCTAAAGGTATTGTTTTCTCTTTCTTCAACCCGCCACCCTTCAGCCACACAATGTCATGACCCTAAACGCCCCGCAGATACAACCACGGGGACTGCAGTTTGAGTCAACCCATGCATCACTAACGAACGCACGCATCCTACTTGCACACACATTCTAATGTGCCCTGCCCCTTTCAGACGTGTCATATTTCCTGACTGACATTAGTGCTTCTGATTTTCATCTGCCAGCAGCTGCATAGCATGACTGACATCCCCCGTCTTCACATTTGCTTATCAACCCAAATTATTTTAATCTTTGGCACACAACAGTACATAACTCTCACATCGCTCCCTCTGTGACGCTTGTCTCTCTTTGACTCCTATCGGGAAATGATTGAGGGATGTGTGTCCTGATAACGATATCAGACACACACAGCTGTGTGTAGAGCATTGCTTCAGGAATACACCAGGTTATATGAGGATAGTGGCTGCGTCCCACCCTATTCCCTGTGCACTACTTATGATCAGAGCCTCTAGGGAATAGGGTGACATTTTGGATGCACCTTGTCGGTCTCACACACACACACACACACACACACACACACCTGCTGCTTTGTACTGTCATTGCCTCTAACTGATAACATCTTCACAGGGGTCATGGTTGTATGTTATTTACAACACTGATGCCACAACACCACCGGTTAGACGTGGGAGCCTCAGTTAATGCCTAAAGAATAGGCCCACATGCTATATGGTCTGAACAGTGTATAGGACAAACCAGCATTAACTACCTTTTGAATAGTAGACCTTTTATATGCTTGTAATAATGTGTTATTGTAACCCGATGGCAATTGAATTTCTCCCTGGAGTGTCAATGACATAAATGCAATTCACTCGTCCAAACTATGACTATCTGTAACCTTTTACTGTAGTCAATCTCAGTGTTTATAACAGCTCATCTCCTCTTCACTCGTGACCTAGGTGCCATGGTTGCCTGGCACAGAGTGTGTAGCCAAGTACAACTTCCAGTCGACGAATGAACAGGACCTGCCTTTCTGTAAAGGAGATGTGTTGACCATAATCGGAGTCACCAGGGTAAGCAAGGCTCACCTTTCTATACTGTGTAAAACCGTTATGGTGCTGGACTTGTGTAGTTATACAGCTGTGTTAAAAGCTTAAGGATTGGTCTCTTTTCTTCCAATTTTCACCTAAAATGACATAGATTTGGGTAACTCAAATCAAATTTATTTATATAGCCCTTCGTACATCAGCTGATATCTCAGTGCTGTACAGAAACCCAGCCTAAAACCCCAAACAGCAAGCAATGCAGGTGTAGAAGCACGGTGGCTAGGAAAAACTCCCTAGAAAGGCCAAAACCTAGGAAGAAACCTAGAGAGGAACCAGGCTATGAGGGGTGGCCAGTCCTCTTCTGGCTGTGCCGGGTGGAGATTATAACAGGACATGGCCAAGATGTTCAAATGTTCATAAATGACCAGCATGGTCAAATAATAATAATCACAGTAGTTATCGAGGGTGCAGCAAGTCAGCACCTCAGGAGTAAATGTCAGTTGGCTTTTTTAGCAGGTCCGGTGAACAGGTCAGGGTTCCATAGCCGCAGGCAGAACAGTTGAAACTGGAGCAGCAGCAAGGCCAGGTGGACTGGGGACAGCAAGGAGTCATCATGCCAGGTGGTCCTGACGCATGGTCCTAGGGCTCAGGTCCTCCGAGAGAGAGAAAGAAGGAGAGAATTAGAGAGCGTACTTAAATTCACACAGGACACCGGATAAGACAGGAGAAGTCCTCCAGATATAACAAACTGACCCTAGCCCCCCGACACATTAACTACTGCAGCATAAATACTGGAGGCTGAGACAGGAGGGGTCAGGAGACACTGTGGCCCCATCCAATGATACCCCCGGACAGGGTCAAACAGGAAGGATATAACCCCACCCACTTTGCCAAAGCACAGCCCCCACACCACTAGAGGGAAATCTTCAACCACCAACTTACCATCCTGAGACGAGGCCGAGTATAGCCCACAAAGATCTCCGCCACGGCACAAACCCAGACAGGAAGATCACGTCAGTGACTCAACCCACCTAGGGACGGCATGAAAGGGCACCAGTAAGCCAGTGACTCAGCCCCTGTAATAGGGTTAGAGGCAGAGAATCCCAGTGGAGAGAGGGGAGTCAGGGGGTAACTGTCAGGTCAGGGGGTAACTGCCTGTAGCTCAGGACCTGAAGCAAAGATATGCATATTCTTGATACCATTTGTGAAAGGAAACACTTTGAAGTTTGTGGAAATGTGAAATAAATGTAGGTGAATATAACAATTTAGATCTGGTAAAAGATAACACGAAAAAAAATGCATGTTTTTTTGTTCCATCTTTGAAATGCAGGAGAGGCCATAATGTATTATTCCAGCCCAGGCGCAATTTAGATTTTGGCCACTAGATGGAAGCATTGTATGTGCAAAGTTTTAGACTGATCCAATGAACCATTGTATATCTGTTCAAAATGTATCAAGACTGCCCAAATGTGCATAATTGGATTATTAATACATTTTCATGTTCATAATTGTGCACTCTCCTCAAACAATAGCATGGTGTTCTTTTACTGTAAATTGGACAGTGTAGTTAGCTTAAATTCTTGTTCATCTAACTTTCTGCCCATATCAGATATGTCTATGTCCTGGGAAAATGTTTTTACTTACAGCCTCATGCTAATCACATTAGCCTACGTTAGCTCAACTGTCCCGTGGGGGGGACACTGATCCCGTAGAGGTTTTAAAGGGTGTTTCTGCTGCTATTTCAGGATCCCAACTGGTACAAAGCGAAGAACACAGTGGGCAGAGAGGGAACCATCCCAGCTAACTACGTCCAGAAAAGGGAAGGGGTCAAGTCAGGGGGAAAACTCAGTCTTATGCCGTAAGTACACGAGTACCTTGCTGATCTGTCACATAGGATGTGCCCTTACCTGTGAAGTTCCCATGTTTCACTGTATAATAAAGGTATGAATATGGGGCTTAGTTCATTAGAGTTGGAGTGTTACAAAGGCCTGATAGGAGACGTTGGTAATTGATTTGTTATTTATTGCCGCTTCTCTGTCTCCTCTGCTCTCTGGGTGGCTGCATGCCACTGTGGGTGGGTGGGTGGGGCTAACTGGCGCTGCGATTTGAATCGGGCTCTTTGAAGGGACAGCTATTTCAAAAGAGGGAGAGAAAAAATGAGAGACTTATGCAAATGGTATAAAACTGGAGGCCAGGAGGAAATCAGAGTTCTCATACACACACACAGGACAAGGCTGAGGTTGCTGCACTCAAACTTGTTGGACCAAAACACACTGATGGGGGTGTGTGTCTCGCTCTGTCACACACACACACACACACACACTGCAGACTCTCTCCCCCACCATCCCCATCTTCTGAGCTTAACCGCCCAGCTGAGCAGAGGAAAGCTCAAGCAGTGTGGGAAAGGGCGACCAGTCAAGTGTTACAAGGAAGGACAAAGACACGGCTACTCCACTGGACAGGGAACTGGCTAGAGGGAGTGAGTGGGTTTGCTGTCCTTATGAAGTAGAGGTCAACAGTGGAGGGACTGGGCAGAGTCCACTGCCCTCATACTCTCCTTCAGCTGTAAGAGAGCAAACTCTCTGTAAATACAGCCAATGATACATCAGCCCTGTGGATCCCCTCAGAGAGGAGTGGTTAGTGGTGTGAGTCCGAGGGGGGTTGTTGTTATGTTATTATGAATTGGTAACAGATGTCTTGGGGAAAACGCTCCCTGTTGGCTTATATAACTAACAGTCAGCTGTGTTCTTGGGTATGTTGGTCTCCACACCCTGAGAGATGCTGCTCTTTGACCTCGCAGCTCACTGCTTCCACCTGATGGTAATCTTCTACTCTGTTGGTAAGGAGAGGGAATTATAGCACCACCCTAAAGAAGACTGTCAAAAGGGCTCAGTCCCCTCCTCACTGCAGTCTCTCCTACCTCCTTCCACACTGTCCTTCCTTACTCTATTTTCCCCTTACTTCTAGCAGCCTGTTTTCCGTTTCTCCCATCGTATGACTAATGAATAGCACAAACTGCAACAAATGACATATTACATGCCCTGCTTCCTCATTAAACGGTCTGACTGATTGCTCATGTGTGCTCCTCCTGTGTTTGACTGGTTGGTCATATGTTTGGCTGGTAGCTCCTGTGTGCTCCTCCTGTGTTTTGGCTGTTGGTTACTCAGTGTTTGGCTGGCTTACTGGCGCCTGCTCTCAGATTAATGGGAGTTAAGGAGGCTGCTGTCCATGGAGAAGCAGCTCCGCTGATCTAATCAACTCGATCCTCTCTCAGCATTAAGCCGCTTTGCACAGGCCCTGCTCTGTCTCTGTCTTGGTGCTGGGCAACAGAGGGAGGGAAGTGTGTAATTCAATTACACACTTTGATTACCCTTAACTCACCAGCCCCCAGAGAGACCCCTGTGGACCTCCTGCTGCTCCTGTTTCCATACTGCTGGGGGATTCTGTGTTCGGGTCTACTACAGATAAGAGATGAATGATCTTAAGGAAAAAGCCAAGAAAGGGGTGGAGTTTATCCAGTAGAAGCCTGTAGATCTTGTACATGAGTTGAGATGGAGGCCGTGTTTAATAGCTTGAGCAAAAACAAAGAAGGGAACCGCGTGTGTTTTCCCTAAGAGAGCTTTTTAAGTCCAGTGTCCTGCAGCTTGCCTTCCGGTCAGCCTGGGGCAGGTTTCATAGACTGTGTTCTGAGGGGATGAGAGACTCTATGCTGCTCTCTCTAAAAGCCTCCTCTCCTCAGTGAGGTCTCACCTCTCTGTGATAGAGGTCTGGCAGGCCCTGCTCTGTGTCTTGCCTTCCCTGAGCCGCTTTGCATTTTCCTGTTATTGCAGAGCCTGTGTGTCAGTTTCAGACTCTGCCTGCCTGTGTTTATTTTTCGGCGTTTCCTGTTTACGCCAAGGCACTTTCTCACTGGCTCCTTGAGACACAGACAGGCTCACTGCTCTAAGCACAACTGTCTAGAAATGCCACTGCCTTACATTATGCTGATCTACTGCTGTTGTCCCCTTTACCTTGTCTATGGCTGATTTGTTTATCAACTCTTTTAATAGGGCTTTGTATGTGTGTTACATGGCCAACATTGCATGCTTGCAATAATAATAATAATAATGAGTAGATCTCCCCTCTACTTATAAATTTGTCTTTTTGCCCTTTTGATGACCTTGGTATGGTAATTTTCTGTAGTCCATTAAGTCCCTATCTCTATGTCCTGTCCCTCCCCCTCTCTCCTCCTCGTGTCCATCCCCAGATGGTTCCATGGTAAGATAACGCGGGAGCAGGCAGAGCGCCTCCTCTACCCCCCAGAGACTGGTCTGTTCCTGGCGAGGGAGAGCACCAACTACCCCGGGGACTACACCCTGTGTGTCAGCTGTGACGGCAAGGTGGAGCACTACCGCATCATCTACCACAACGGCAAGCTCAGCATCGACGAGGAGGAGTTCTTCCAGAACCTCATGCAGCTGGTGGAGGTAAGGCGGTGTCAGCCTGTCAGTCCCAAACGCTCCCTATTTCTTACTGTTTAGGCTACTCCCTCCCACTCTGCCTATCCTGTATGGTGGTAAGGTACTCGTCAAGGACGCTTAGTCACATAGTTAGAGAAGGCGGTGGAGGTTATTGATGGGAGAGCGACCAATTATTATTTGGGGAAATGTATTATATTGATACTTTGACTCTCAAGTATTGATTTAAGTTAACGTTAGCAAGCCCTAGTCGGCTATACCTGGTATTTTTTTCATCCTATAGCTTGTTCTGTCTTTTTAAATAGGGAGCCAACATGATTTCAGCACTTATTTCCATGACTGATCAAAACTCCTTTTCCTGTGCTCTCTCGTCTCTGCAGCAGACCTATAGTGAGCAATATGTTTGGAACATCAAATGGCAATACATATATAATCGGCACCTAAGTACCATGATATCGTTCGGTCCCTGTAATTTCCCAGTCCTAGTGGAGGTAGACCTCCGTCTACTGCGTGGTCTATTAGACAGCTTCTACTACAGCAGTAGGGCTGAGTCAGTGTGTTAAGGGAGGAAGGAGGCCATGGTGGGAAAGGTCTCTTCCCCAGAGATAAGATGCTCCATCAGGCTTCTAGCTAGATTGTTTGCAATCACACTTTAATTAACACTCATCTCTTTCCCAGAGGCGCTGCTGGGATCTAGGCATGAATCTGCACACTGGCATCGAGGACCATCTGTCTAACTGGCACACTCTATCTTATTATCACTCTACCACAATCCTCCGCTTATTCCTTCTGCGCTTTCTCGCTCTCGCCTTACACCCCCACCCCCCCCCCCCACCACCACCACCCCCCGCTCTCTCTAATAGCGCCTGTGACTGGATCTCTCACATTCTTGTGATTTTTAGCTCGTTCTTTTTCACCTTACCCTCACTGGCCTGTCACAACAGGCTCCATCCACATTGGTACACACAAGTTGTCCTTCCCTGTCAAAAGACCCACATTTGTGTTGTTAACCACATAATGGAAATCAAACACTGTTGCATTTAAGGGATTAGTCAATCACATGTTAAGTACTTGGGTTGTTATGGATGGTGGGTACTTGTGTGGCGATTCAAGTGTGTATTCAGGCACATTGAGTATTTTTGTATTGTCCAAATATCAGTTATATAACCTTGGTTTCATGACTGCAAATATGCAGAAATGTGTTAATTTGATAATGGGTCTTTAAAGCTCAAATACAGTGTTGACATGAATATATTTGTTTAGTAGCTTGTACAGAGGCAATAGTTCCTATACCATGCTGCCCTCTGGTGGTTGTGAATGCTACTCACATGTAAAACAGACAGTGGCAGTCAGATTACACTCAATGACTGGGTGCTTCTCCATTGATTAACAAACTAATCATAGGTCAAAAGGATGGCCGGTGTGTTTGACTGGTTAACCTGATCACATGTAGATCAGTTGGTGTCGACAGGATTATGTATCAAAAGTGAAGGTGTGGTTAGTGACCTCTCACCACCAAACACACAATTCCCATGCTTCTCCTGTTAATTAGCAGAGTCCCCTCTAGCCCTCCAATCCCAGCATCCTTTTCACCCCAGACTGCTGAGACCGTTGACTCCCGCTCTTTGTTGTCTGGTCTTTGACATATGGTTGACATGCAGTTCTACCTCCTCAGTGTGACTATGCAGAACCTGTTAATATACACACTATTCAACTCACCATGTTCTCTCTCGCCTATCTCCATTCAGCACTACACTAAAGACGCCGACGGCCTCTGTACCAGACTCATCAAGCCAAAGCTGATGGAGGGAACGGTGGCCGCCCAGGATGAATTCTCCAGGAGTAAGAACACTTTACTAACCTTGTGTTTCCATTCTGAGTCACTCTTGGTCTGTAAGAATACACAGTGACTCAGTCTGTCTTCATCTTCTGTAGTACAGGAAACCTGGGCTTAATCACTTGAATTAGCAGTAAGTCTTTAAACTTGTGCTTTGCTCTGTCTGGGGAAGGATGATGTTTCATTAGTTCTGCTGTAACCAGAGTCTGACTTTCTCTCTGTTGCTGCTCCACAGGCGGCTGGGCCTTGAACAGAAAGGAACTCAAGCTCATCCAGACCATTGGCAAAGGGGAGTTTGGAGGTAAAGACCTTAACTGAGACCAGTGCTGATAAAGAAGCATCTCTTTCCATCCCCGTGTGAGGTCTGTGTGTCGTTGTCCAGTGTTACATCTCTATGTATCTGTTCAGATGTGATGGTGGGGGACTACAGAGGGACCAAGGTGGCAGTGAAGTGCATCAAACACGACGCCACGGCCCAGGCGTTCATCGCTGAGGCCTCCGTCATGACGTAAGTCTCAACCATTCTGTTTTATGGTCTTACCCACTTTCTCTAAAACCTTATGACTGTGTTTCTGTGTCTGTACACCTTAGTGCGTAGCTATGTCACTTAAACTCTCTTCCCTGCAGGCAACTGAGGCACAACAACCTGGTTCAGCTGCTGGGGGTGATCGTAGAGGAGAGGGGCAGTCTCTACATCGTCACAGAGTACATGGCCAAGGTACTTCAGTCTAGTCTTGCTGGACCAGGGACTACTCTATCTAGGCCGTGGGCTGGAGTCCACTGTCCCTTTATGATGGGGTCTGTTCCTACTTCCCAGTTTGACAGCCATCCCTCTCTCCCCCCACCACAGGGCAGTCTAGTGGACTACCTCCGTTCTCGAGGACGGACCGTGCTGGGAGGAGACTGTTTGCTCAAATTCTCACTGTAAGTCATCCTCAGGAACTTCTGCAGTATTGGATTTCTTTATTCAATTATAATGTGATTTCCCTGGAGAGGATGCCGGAAACCAAAGTATTTTAAATGGCTATTGGTATCACTTATCTACAATGAAATGAGTTATTTGTCTTAGCTGAGTGATACATTGTTTCTCTCTTTATCTGTCTCTCACATCTGCTGTGCAGTGACGTATGTGAAGCCATGGAATACCTGGAGGCCAATAACTTTGTGCACAGAGACCTGGCGGCCCGGAACGTGCTGGTGTCTGACGACAACATCGCCAAGGTCAGCGACTTTGGTCTGACCAAGGAGGCCTCGTCCACACAGGACACTGCCAAACTGCCCGTCAAATGGACCTCCCCCGAAGCCCTGCGAGAGAAGGTAAAGGTGGAAAAGAGGGGATTGGACGAAGGAGGGAGCATGTTTAAATGGTGTAGCCTATGCTCTGTCTTTGTCTGTGGTGTCTTGTGTAGTTGACCTCAGCCTCTCTCTCTGCTCCCTCCACAGAGGTTCTCCACTAAGTCAGACGTGTGGAGTTATGGTATCCTGCTATGGGAGATCTACTCCTTTGGGCGTGTGCCTTACCCCAGAATTGTAAGTATGACATTGTGAGGTGACTCCAGCAAGGGGCAGCAGCCTTATCTGTATTGCTTTCTCCAATGCAAGGCAAAAATGGCTATCTTGATGAGTGATGTATTTCGTATCATTTAATAGCTGTGAAGCTTGTGCACAGGCAGATGGGTTGAGGCCACTGTTCAGACAGTGGAGGATGTTAGAACGTAATAGGAGAGTATGTCGTTGGGTTGATAACGCCCTCCCCTCTGCTCCTCAGCCCCTGAAGGAGGTGGTGCCGCGGGTGGAGAAGGGTTACAAGATGGACGCCCCCGACGGCTGCCCAGTGGTGGTTTACGACGTCATGAAGCAGTGCTGGACCCTGGACGTGGGGCTGCGGCCCTCCTTCCGCATGCTGAGAGACAAGCTGTCGCATATCAGAGCCAAGGAGCTCTACCTGTGAGGGGCAGGGAGGGAAGACACAGCAGACTAGAGCGGAGGGAGGGAGGGAGCGTCCAGGCTGGGGGAAACTAACTGGAGCAGGACCGGAACTCCTCATCCAGCCTCACCTGTAGACCACACCCTACCTGATACCTGACCTGTACCTGTTTTCCTCTGGGACTGTAGTAAACCCTCCCCTGTGTTACCTTCCCTCTCTACTCTTCTGAAGGAAAGGAACAGAAGTCCTGTATGTGTTGTATAGCTTTCTGTCAGCTGGTTGTCTTCCTCCTCTGTCCAGTCCATCAGCCTCCCTCTACCCCCTTCCTCCTCCTGTTCTCCCAGTCTCTCCACTGTGGCGTTGTCACCTCCTCAAACTCTTCTTTTCTTCTCCAAAACGTGATGATAATGGGGGAGGCTGGCCTTTTCCTCCACATGTTTGTCAGGTGCTCTCAATCTCTCTCGGTCTGTCTCTCTGTGCCCTGATCATTCCTGTATCTGTGTTGGTTGGTAGTGTGGCGCTGCATGCTGTCTGTCTCTCACCCTCCTGTGTGGGGCCTTACTTGGGGCATTGGCTCTGTGCCAAAGTGCTTCCAGTATACAGAGCTCCAGACCCCCTCAGCTTCCAGAACCTACTCCTCCACTCGGACTATTCAGTTTTTATTCCTTTTTTTAAAGAAATCTTTTTTTAAATAATTTTTCTGGTGGGAGGTTAGTTGTGCAGTTGTCTCCCTCCGGCTCCAGAACAGGTTCTTCTATGTCCGTTAAAGAGAACGTGAACATTTCAGAGGAAAAGAGGCCAGTACATAAAGAGCCTCCGCTGGGAAGCGCCTATCTCCAACTCCACACAGGACAGGGGAGGGAGGCGCACTTCTCAACATAGTCGATTCATCATATGTGGGCTTGTTTTATATTAAAATATAATTAAAGGATAAAAAAAGAACCAAATGAAGCCAAGGAAAGACAGACTGAAGGATATAAGAATGTTTTAGTGTAGCGAATGCTGGGGTTGGGTGTGTGCATGCCGTGCGAGAGGCCTTGGGTTTAACTGTCAGTGCGTTCAATGTTTATTATGCTACCATGATTATGAATAAATCATTCCGTCTGAACAGTGTGGAAAGAACGTCAACAGTCCACACTGACATCACAGGGAGAGGGGGCTCCCCTCTGAAAGCACCTGGGTACTATTCAGTCATGTGAATGTCCTGGATGATAGAGGTAACAGCAGGGCAGTGGGCCACTGGGGATGCCCTGGGTGTTTGTTCCATATGAAGTGAACCTCTAGTCATTATGCTATTACACACACACACACACACACACATTCCCACACGGTAAATATTAATTTACACAGAGGTAATACAGCCATTCCACACACTTTACATACCCACTGGGTTCATACATACATTTGGGCCAATTAATCTTATTTGACTGAACTGTGAATAAGGTATTCTAACTGGATTGGTCCTGTGGTCTTCAAATCACATTTTTATTGGTCACATACACATGGTTAGCAGATGTTATTGCGAGTGTAGCGAAATGCATGTCAGAACCTGTGACTTCACAGATTGAGCCTAAAATAATAATTTCTCACACCGCTCTGTTTTAGAATGTAGAAGTGTTTATGAGGGTGTGATAACAGATATAGCTGATGTGCCAAAAGAGTCTTCAAGCTGCAGTGTTCTGTGTCAGCTGATCTGTTTCCATTTCCAGTGGTTAGTCAAATAGACTAAAGCTCCTCATCATTTCATTCTCTTCTCCATTCTTTCCCCTGGAGTGGCTGTTCCTCCACTCGCCTCCAGTGATGTTCTGCTGCAAACAGGGCACACACAGAATGACTGAGCAGAGCTCAAATAGAACAGCTTTAAGGGCCTTGTCTGTGTGACAGTGTATTTTTTTTGTTTTGTAAAGAAAGAAAGAAACATGATTCAATTATCTTCAGCTTTTGTCTTTCTTTCTGGCTCAATGCCTTCCTTTGCCCATGTGTCTTTCTGTTTCCATCCCTCATCCTATCTCGCCAGCCCTGTTGCTTCCTGCACATAAGGAGCCAACAGTTGTCCATGGCCCTGGCTGACTGGCTCATTTTGATTCCTGTGAATGTTAATGGCGTTGACAGTCCAGAGTGGTAACAATGGGCTGGTTACACAACACATAGCGCTCTCAGCCAAGACTGCGCCTCTGCTTAGCTGTCAGAACCCATCGTTACACTGGGCCGTCACTCCATCTCACATTTACAGTGCTTCTGAAAACACAGGAGGATCAATGCTGGAGAGGGACCTCTCAGATTTAGATGCATGTTTTGATGTGTCCTGTCTCTATGTCTTAGGCTACTACAAGATTGCAACAATGAATCTTACTCACCGAGTCATGTGATGGTTGTACCACTACCATGGATCAACACCAGCTGGCACCGTGTAGTCTACTCCAGTAGAACTCATGGATGGTTGAAGATAAATATGTTACGTCAGGCCTTCATTGTAAATAAGAATTTGTTTTTAATCAATCTGCCTGGTAAAATACAATGCATCAATAAAAAGCCTGTGTGATATACTGCTAGTGTTATAGTGGTAACACCATAGTTAGTCACCCCTCTTGCGTGTTCAAATGTAGCCGCATTAGGCTACTTGTGAGTTATAGAGATGTCATCCTACCTTGGAAGGGTCATAGTTCATTCCAGGACTTTTGCGTATGATTCTCATCTCACACTGACACACACATTCACAATTAAATGCCACAATCCTGTCAACTACACACACACACACACAGTTCAGTGCGTGTTCTTCACTATCCCAGATGAGTGGAGGAGGATGCATCCTGTTTTATTCAGCTTTTGATACGTTGTCAGCAGAGCTCCATAACTTATCTCCAAAGCCTGATATTTCTTGACAGCAACAAATTAAAACTCACCATGAATTAATCTGATTACACCAACAATTTTTGTTAAATCCAGGAGGATTCTGATGTTTGCAGGCTAGAGGCTAGTGTGGATTGTAGTGCCTGAGCCTCTGGGCCATTTGAAGTAGTTGACTTGACAGATGTACATGTGACAGAATGTGGCCGAGGTCATCTTTCTTCTACTCCATGTACTGCAGCTGTCTGCTATGACAGGAAACCATATCATCATGGATACCTCATCCAATTCGACATGCTGCTGTGATCACAATCCAATTATTAACTGGGTGGGTCTAATCCTGAATGCTGATTTGTTAAAACCGCGTTCAATCCGGTGTCTATACCACAAGTTACCACCGACTAAATCTATGACTTTAAAATGCCTATTCACTCTGTTCCATGTGACTGTGCAATCCACTGTTTTATCAGCCCAGCCAGGTAATTTATAAACTTGATCTCCACTATCAAAAACATCTAGACATTTTCTCACATTTCTTTTAGACTAACATTTAGTTTTCAACAGTGGAGAGTTGTATAAACCATGCTGTCTGTCTCTCTGACATTTGCAGCATTGTTCCAATATTCTATTTCCAGCTGTCGCATAGTAATGAACGTGTCGGGATGAGACAGACAGGCAGGCAGCTTTTCTCAGCCATTCAAAATCATGAATCAGTATCATTTTTATAGATATATAAATATCAATAGAAAACAAGTCAAATGAAACAAAGTGCAGCTAGTTTGCGGTCTTTCCAGCTTCAGTGATTTGATATAGCTCTGTTGTTGACTAGCTCCTGAACAACAGTGTCCTGACATAGAGAGCACATTTTCTATGCTAGGTGAAGTCGTGCCTCTTTATCTCATTGTTATGGATGTATCCAAATAAATGTCACTAGAGAACAGTTATTGCAAATGCAGCTACTTTGTTGTTATTCTGGCTGCACCGTTTGACGTGGTTGTAAGTTAGCCGTAGTTGGCTAGCTAGCAAGCAAGGGATAAGAACGTTGCCTGCCAGTATGGCAATATAACATTTAGAACGAATGACTGGGTAGCGCCCATAGATACAGAATGAATAAATTCATAAAATTAACAATTTTAATAAATATGTAAATCATTTTTTGAATATGTTGGTAACCCGTTGTTTAAAAGTGATAATGCCCGAGAAGCCGGTATTTGGAGGATATATTGGTACGGTTTGCCGGCACTCGACTTTGTCATGGGCCTGACAACACTCATGCCAATATATCCTCCAAACACCGGCTTCTCGGGCATTACCACTTAAGTATACCACGGTATGACAAAAAAAAGTAATTACATTGGTAACCAGTGTAAGAAATGCTGTCTTCATTGACCTTAACACATAGCTATAATACTGTTATAATGCCTTCCTTATTAAAGCAGACTTTGTTGCAAATATCTTGCTACACCCCACATTTAAACACCATCTGCCCGTAACAGATACAAACCTCACTCCCCCACGCAGGGGAGGATGGCTGACTCCGACCTTTTATTACCACTGATAAGGGAGGCATGCCATTATACGAGCACGCACACGCACATACACACACACACACACACCCTTGCTTTAGGCTGGGTTTCCAAGAACAAAGAACAGTGCCAGGAACCAATGAGGCATGGACACCAGCGTGGAGGGAACGGGCCTCCACTTACAGCGACCAGTCAGGAGCACGAACTACAAGAATCTACCTACGTCATTTACTGTATAACATGAACTGCGCAATATGTTTCGGGTCTCTTCTTCCGATAGTTCCCTAAGAACTAGTCGAACGGGGCCGCGCAGCACGCTTTGCTCAGATATCTTTACATCCGAATAAACTGTCTTACTATATACCGATCCACCCTGTCCAGCGTCTTGACTTGGTCTCATTTCTCTAGTAACGAATCATCAACACCAGTTTATAAATGCAATAAGGCAACTCAGGGATTTGTGGTATATCGCCAATATACCATGGCTAGGGCTGTATCCAGGCACTCCGCGGCGAGTTGTGTCCAGTTAATCTGTGTTGCATCGTGCATAAGAACAGCTCTTAGCCGTGGTATATTGGCCGTATACCACACCTCCTCTGGCCTTATTGCTTAATTATTTCACCTGATATGGTTGCCATAACTCTCAAGACTGGAGACACTGAACATGTTCTAGAACATAGAAATAGAAGCCCTAGATAAGATATATAATAATGCTATACTTTATACAGCACAGAGGAGGTTATTTTACTGGGAGAAATATGCAGAGAACAAAGACACTGATGCCAAAATGGGTTAATTTGTACTGGAACAGCAGCAGGACATGTGGGGGAGTTTTCCGATTCCAGCCCAATTCGGTGACGACAGGAACTTAGTGAGGTGATTGGTGCTGAAGGGAGTAGTCAGGCCGATGTCAGGCTGATGTGGCTGCGATGTGTGGCTGTCTCAGCTGTCCACATGGGCCAACTGTGCTCCCCACTTTGTTGCTCCCTGACAAATCCCCTTCCACAAAGCTCCATCAATTCCCTTCCTTCCCCTTCGTCTGCTCTGGTCTGGGATCAGATCTCTCGCTCCACTGAACAGCCCCTAAAAATAATCTGTTGCTTCAGCTGATGTCTCAGCAGCAATTCGCTTCTATTTGTGGCCATGCGTGCAGACATCTCAGATAGCTACGGGTGTCACTGTGGTCCTGACTGTCTGGCCAGGGCATTGTTTTGTGTCTGCGGACTGGGAGGTTTATGCCCAGTGGTCTATTGGCTCGGCAGCTTTTGCCTTTGTTATAGAAAGGCTTAATAACGCAGTTCTTGGTGTCTTTTGGCAGCCTTGGTTATTATTAGTTGGTCGTAGTAGTATGACAGCCTTGTGCCACATTAGTGAGTGCAGAATAATTTTTCTGTAATCACATTCTGAGGTGGTTGGATGGACTAATGGGCTGAGTAATATTCTGTAATGCTATTCAGTTGTTTGTTATTGTTGTAATTGTGCTCTTCAGTATGGGAATTTGTTCTTAACTGACTTGCCTAGTTAAATAAAAAAATGTGGATTCTTAGTTCAAATCAAATTTTATTTGTCACATACGCGAATACAACAGGTGTAGACCATACAGTGAAATGCTTACTTACAAGCCCTTAACCAACAATAGAGTTTCAAGAAAAATACATTAAGAAATAAAAGAAACAAATAATGAAAGAGCAGCAGTAAAATAACAATAGAGAGGCTATATACAGGGGGTACTGGTACAGAGTCGGGGGGGGGGCAATGCAGGGGGCAATGCAAATAGTCTGGGTAGCCATTTGATTAGATGTTCAGTAGTCTTATGGCTTGGGGGTAGAAGCTGTTTAGAAGCCTCTTGGACCTAGACTTGGCGTTCTGGTACCACTTGCCGTGCGGTAGCAGAGAGAACAGTCTATGACTAGGGTGGCTGGAGTCTTTGACAATTTTTAGGGCCTTCCTCTGACACTGCCTGGTATAGAGGTCCTGGATGGCAGGATGGCAGGGAACTGGATGCTCAATATGCTGCATCTGATCTGAGCATACAGTATCGGAGATGACTAACAGGAGTCAGTGTGTAGTTGTTTTATCATCTCTACCACAACGAGACTCCAGATGGCCAACTTACATCTAACCCTAACCCATGTGTGTAGAGCTCCTCCTGGGAGACAGGTGTGTAGAGAGGGAGGGAGGTGGAGCTCTGACCTGGAGAAGATGGATAACAGCAGCAACAAAGGGCTGTGATGATGTAATGCTAGCTGGGCTGTTTTTTTGGGACTCTTTTAAAAAATAACCCAATTGGAGCCCGGGGCACTGCATGGCTGATATGTTCGTTCGGCTTTGTGAAATTGCAAGGTTCTCAGAGTCAGAGAAAACATGTTTTCTGCACCAGTTGTCAGGCTGGATTTGCATTCCGTCTGTGACATTTCACCCTTCTGCCCCAAGCCCCGCGCCCACTGCCTGCCGTAGGGGCGTGCGGTGCCAACACACATCTCTCTCAGAGCAGGGTGAGGGGCCCCTGGAACCATCATAGACCCCCTCCTCCTCTACCCAACCCCCTCTCCTGGATCACTTTATCCTCCATCCTCCCCTAGTTAGCCACCTGAAACACCAGTACATTAGATTCCATGGCATGACAGGCATAAAGAAGAGAAGAGCTAGATTTAATATATGAATACAAGGCGTAGCTGTGGCTGAGGCTGTGCAGATTAACTGATGCTTTAGTGAATCTAGATGGGTCAGTGGTTGACTCAACACTGAGGACTAGATTATGTTGCCCATGCAGCCCGCTGTCATCGACTAGTGGGTTCATGATATCAGCCTGCTGACAGTCTCCCTGAACAAGCAGCTTCTGTAAGGCAAGCTTTTCTCACGTTCCATGTTGTGCTGCCACACATCTACAGACCACTTCAACTCCATAGCGGACACACACAGGGTACACACACACAGGGTGTACACACACACAGCGTACACACACACACACACACAGCGTACACACACACACACAGGGTACACACACACAGCGTACACACACACAGGGTACACACACACAGCGCTTGACTTGGGCAGGAGCTCAAAATGTTCTGCTGCTTGAGCTCATGTTCCTCTTAAAGAATATTAGCTCAAAAGTATAGTGGAGCTCCTGCACATAAATATAAACAGTGCCGGCGCCATGAATAATGTCAGTGGCTCATATTATGCTTGTAAGTCATTTAAAGTAACAACAGGTGGTAGACAACCATCCAAACACCGTGTACTGTATAAACATGAGTGTACAAAAGGGGAGGAGACAGGTTAAATAAGGATTTTTAAGCCATGAGACAATTGAAACATGGATTGGGTATGTGTGCCATTTCAGGGGGTGAATGGGCAAGACAAAATATGTAAGTGCCTGTGAATGGGGTATGGTAGTAGGTGCCAGGCACAACGGTTTGAGTGTGTCAAGAACTGCAACGCTGCTGGGTTTTTCACGCTCAACAGTTTCCCGTGTGTATCATGAATGATCCACCACCCAAAGGACCTGAATGTCCCTCTGGTTCCACACACACTGACTCTGCCTGATGGTCCCCTCCCTCAACCTGGTTCTTCCATCCCCTACTGTCCCTGTACTGTCCTGGAGGACCACACAAGTCTGAGCTGTCTGGGTGGCATTGCAGGCAGGAGGAGAGAGCAGTCCAGACCCTGGACCCTGCTGACAGAGATGAGGAGTGAAAGCCAGGCAGACTGGGATCAGACCCTCTCCGACACATTGTGGCTGATGGGATGCACCCAGGAGTGAGTGGCTGTGCACTGCATGGTCCAGTCTGCATTCCTCCAGTCTAGAGAGGGGTCTACACATACACACAAACACACACACACGATGCATAAACACAGCTCCTGTGTGTATCTCAGGCTGGGCCGTATATGCGTAACAACCTCTTTACCGTCCATGGGCAGTAATGACTCGTGGCTCCTCCAGTACATTCACATTGATAAAGATAATGTGTTGTGGCAACTCACATGCGAAGAGACATGTAATCACATAGCCTTAGAACATCAAGCTGTTGGGGAACAGAGCAGACATGTTCTGCATGAACACCATGAGAACTCTGATTAAAAACAGGAGAGGAGTTCCAGTCGCAGTGCGTTATGTGTCCGTATGATATGTCCATTAATTATTATCCACATAATAATGAACATTTCCTGTTGCTGCAGGATTATTTTCTTGCTGTGAGGATCTGGTCAAATTAAGATCTAGCATCTGTAGCAGACCCTATGGAGGGTTTCCCAGGGATCCCCCTCACCCTCTTCTCCTATTTGAGTTAAGCAACTCAATGGCTTGTAATGGTCAGGGTCTTTGTGAAATGGTTTGGTGCCATTATCTGTCTTTTCCTGTCATGTTGGGTCTGAGTCTATGGAGAAATGGTTTCCCTTTTAACCATAATTAGATTATTACAGCAAATGGAAGTGAGATCATGTGAATGATCATCACTGTGTTTCTCCACATGTAACGCTGACAATAAAAGGTGTGTTTGTGTTTGTGATTGGAGATGCTGTGTATGATGAGGGATGTGGAAGTGATGTGTTTTACCAGGGCTTGCTCTGCCTGTTTGTCTGACCTCTCTAGGTCAGCTGGCAGTAATGATCTCACTGCAAGACGAGGCAGGGACCCTGGGCCAGATTACTCACCACCTTACTGGACCCAAGGCAGACACGGGCGGCCGCTGACGTGCTTGACTCACGTGGCTCACTCTCTCTCTCGCTCCCCAGATAATGTTTGCTTTAACCCTTAATACTCAAGCCTATACCCAGACAGGAGAGCATACAAGCAAGCAGCCAAGTGCTGATGTTTATTTACAAAGAAATGTCCTGGTGAAGGACATTGGTTGATAAAGTAAGCCTTGCCTCAGGGTTGTTGATGGAAGAAAGCCACTGATGGATCCATCCCTTGATGCACGTTGTGTGTGTGGGTGGGCTGGGCGTTGTGACTGAATGGAGCATTGGTTTCCTACCCTGGGGAGACTGAAAGCTGTGACCTGTGGCATTCGTAAGAAACTACAGCAGAGAGAGGTGGTGTCATCTTCACCGACCTGTGATGAGATTGGTTCTGAAGGCCATCAATCAATTCCGCCCTGATAGCTCCACGGCTGTGCGTGTGTGTGTGTGTGTGTGTGTGTGTGTGTGTGTGTGTGTGTGTGTGTGTGTGTGTGTGTGTGTGTGTGTGTGTGTGTGTGTGTGTGTGTGTGTGTGTGTGTGTGTGTGTGTGTGTGTGTGTGTGTGTGTGTGTGTGTGTGTGTGTGTGTGTGTGTGTGTGTGCGTGCGTGCGTGTGTGTGTGTGTCTCTGTTTTTATGTTGGAGCGGGAACTGCAGGAAATGCGGGGATGCTGAGAATTCCGGGGGAATTCTTGGATCTCTTAGAGGAGAGAGTTTCACAATAAGTAAAAAAGGAGGCCATGGCCCTTTGAATAGACCCTCTTCTGTTGACTTCCTCACACAAATCCTACTGGCTCGAGGAGTGTATATTCTCTTATTTGACTTGGAGGTTTCTGGAGGTCTGTGGTCAGCTGAGTCCCATGTCCTAAATCCATTTTAAGTTGGACTTGACTGATAACAACCCATACAGTGGTGGTGTTTCAGGTCAGGATAAGCCAAGGCTGATGTTCTATGCGATGGCTTGTGTAACCGCTCTATTTTCTCCAATGTGTATGACTTGTCCGCCCAGCGAGCCGTTGGGTGTGTGACAGGTTGTATAGTCTGGGGGGGACGTGCTACACCGGACGCCTAGTGACGGGGTCTCTCTCGTCCTTAGCCGTGTGGTGGTGGACTGGGTAGTGTGACGTTGTGTGTGTGTATGTGACTGTGTGTATGTGTGTGTGTGTGTGTGTGTGTGTGTGTGTGTGTGTGTGTGTGTGTGTGTGTGTGTGTGTGTGTGTGTGTGTGTGTGTGTGTGTGTGTGTGTGTGTGTGTGTGTGTGTGTGTGTGTGTGTGTGTGTGTGTGTGTGTGTGTGTGTGTGTGTGTGTGTGTGGTCCCGTGTCCCGTGTAAGAAGGCCCATTACTCCATTTGGGACCGGAGGCCCAGCGATGCTAACGTCTCCAGGCAGCCTGTCACATACATCTGAGGTCCCTGTCCAGCAGTCCTGGGAGTTTGATGGCTCCTGGCTGCAGTTGACCTCCTCAGCCATCAGCAGCCTAGTTTGGGCCTCACCTATCCTTCACCTCACCTATCCTTCACCTCACCTATCCTTCACCTCAGCCTGGCCATGACACACAACACAGCCTCTTTCATTGGGTCAGTAGTAATACGTTTGGTGATTGAGGAGAATATGGGGGAGAGGAGGGTAGAGAGGGGAGAAGAATGGGAAAGAAGAGGAGAGGATAGGAAGGGAGAGGATAGGAGGAGAGAGGGAGAGGGGGGGGGGAGAGGGGAGAGGGGAGGGAGAGGAGCGGAGAGGGTAGACAATCCCTCCAGTAGTGGAGAGAATGACGAGTGTGCCCAGGGGATAGGCCTGATTTTTCAAGTCTAGTTGGCAACAAGCATCTGAGTTGCCTTCAGTCGTCCTCTACTGAACTCATCTCATGTTCACTGGCTTCGACAGACTGACTGAGGCAGGCAGGGAGGGAGGGTTTGTGTAGTCAGGACAGCAGCCAGACAGAAGTCTGTGTGTGTTGTTCTGTTTTTGTGTGGTCTGAATGTTGTAGGCCTACATGAACATTTAGAAGTGTTTGAAGGCTCATCACTGGGCAGTTAGTTAGTCAGCTTTGCAAATGTGTGTGTTAGTGTGTGTGTTGCAGTGGAGGCTGGTGGGAGGAGCTAAAGGAGGACAGGCTCATTGTAATGTCTGGAAAGGAAAAAATGAAATGGAATCAAATGTGTTAATGTTTAATACCGTTCCATTGATTCCATTCCAGGAATTACAATGAGCCCATCCTCCTATAGCTCTGCCCACCAGCCTCCTCTGGTGTGTTGTTGTGAGGTCTGATTGTTGTAGGATAGCTTACATACATCTAGAAGTGTGTCTAGACGTTGGGCTTTGGGCAATGGGCCAGGAGCCTGAGGAGGCAGAGAAAGGCTGGATGTGACAGGATGGGGATGAGAGGCTTCGAGGCTAAGATCAACACAGTTGCTCATCCTTCCTCCTGTCACAGGAAGTCAATACAACACAGAGCTCAGGACAGGAACCTCTCAGTTTTCATCAAGGATCTCTCTGTACTTTGATCCGTTCATCTTTCCCTTGATCCTGACTAGTCTCCCACCATGCTTCACCTTACGGATGGTGCCAGGTTTCCTCCAGACGTGATGATTGTCATTCAGGCCAAAGAGTTCAGTATTGGTTTCATCAGACCAGAGAATCTTGTTTCTCATCGTTTGAGAGTCCTTTAGGTGCCTTTTGGCAAACTCCAAGTGGTCCATGTGCCTGTTACTGAGGAGTGGCTTCCGTCTGGCCACTCTACCATAAAGGCCTGATTGGTGGAATGCTGCAGAGATTCTGGAAGGTTCTCCCATCTCCACAGAGAAACTGTGGAGCTCTATCAGAGTGACCATCAGGTTCTTGGTCACCTCCCTGACCAAGGCCCTTCTCCCCCGATTGCTCAGTTTGACCGGGCAGCCAGCTCTAGGAAGAGTCTTGGTGGTTCCAAACGTCTTCCATTTAAGAATGATGGAGGCCACTGTGTTCTTGTGGACCTTCAATGCTGCAGAAAGTTTTTGGCACCCTTCTCGACACAATCTTGTCTCGGAGCTGTAGAAATCAAGTTGTAGAAACATCAATGGAAGGATGATCAATGGAAACAGGATGCACCTGAGCTTAATTTCAAGTCTCATAGCAAAGGGTCTGAATACTTTTATTTACTTTTAATCTTTTGAAATTTGCAAAAATATCTAAAAAACGTTTTTCGCTTTGTCATTATGGGGTATTGTGTGTAAATTGATGAAGATTTGTATTTTATTTGATTCATTTTAGAATAAGGTTGTAACGTAACAAAATGTAGAAAAGGGGAAGGAGTCTGAATACTTTCCGAATGCACTGTATAGTGATAAGGTATCTGAGGACTACTTTATTCTGTGAGGTTTATCTCTCTATCTCTGTCTCTCTCTCTCTCTCAAAATGAGTGACTAAAACAGTGAATGGGCAGAGAATCCTTCAGCGGACCATTGTGCAGTCAAACAAACACACACACATGAATAAAAACACAACCACACATCCCATTTAATATTAGGCTGGAGCCAGGGCTTGGGGCAAGCTGCTTGGGTCAGTGTGGCAGAGCAGAGTGGAGCCTCATGATGAGAACAGAATGGAGACGGAGTTGGACCACGCCCCTAGACGGACCATGCCCGACCTCTTACATCATCCTAGTTCTCCCAAGCCTGGGAACTGAACGCTTTCCAAGAGTGAGAGTGAGACTCTCTCTCACCCTCCTTCGGATTCCTCGCTTTGTTTTCTTTTAATCCTAGAAATTCCTATTGCACTCAGTGGGCTAGTCAGTGTAGTGTAGTGGAGGGGCCATAACACGGGCATGCGAGGACACTTTAGCTGGGAGGAAGTCAGTTCACATCATATAAACAGGCAGGGACACTGTTTATTTGAATGTGGAGAGAAGTGCACACGGCTCTGCCATGACTCAAGCATACGTCACTTCATACAGGAATCTTTGTCACGGTCTTCGTGACAGTCTTAATCTGGCCTGCCTGCGTGTGTATGAGGGGGGGGGGTAGAATGAGGATAGGGCTATATGTTGGCTACCGCTTACGTAAGACAGAAGGGGAGGTAAGGAGGAGGGGAGGGGAGGGAAGGGGAGGGTGAGGAGTAACTCTGCAACTCCACACAGGAAACAGGAGGAGTGTCTAGCCTGGGGATGGCCTTTGAGCCACATCCAGATGACAGGATGGAATTGGAGGAGATTGACTGCTGTTTTTTTCTTTTTTTGGTTCAGCATATTGAACAACTGTAACCCACTAAATGGGGCCTTCTTTATTTAATTTTTACATATCCTAAGTGCCCAAAGGATGTCACTATGTGTCTAGTTAGAATTGCAGCATAGTGAATGACCTCTCTTGAGGATAATGTGTATTTCACCACCATGCATAGCCTAAATGCATAACCACCACTTTACCCCATACATACATTACCATCACCATTCATCACTCCTGCTCCTGCCCCCCAGTCACCTCCCTTTCCCTTATCCTCTAACCCTATTTCTTACACTTCTTCTCCTCCCCATCCTCATTTCACCACTCCTCCCTTCTCCCTCTCACCATTCCTCTTTTTACTCTCTCATTGCTGATTGTTTGCAGCAATTCAGATGAAAGAGAATCTTCCGCCTTTGCATCCCATTTCACCACAGCCAGCACTACCTTATTGTGCTCTGCTATCCCTCTCAGGCAACTGGACTACATCAGGAAAATACAGGATGGAGGGAGGGAGAGATATGGAGGGGGAGAGAATTGAAGAGATGGGAAGGGTGGGAATGTGAGGTAATAGGAGAGAAGGGGACAGAGAGAGGTTGAGGGTGAAAGGTAATAGGTTTAAGTGAATGGGAAGCTGGTATGGACCAGTCTTTGTTGCATGATGTAACTTACCTTATGCTCATATTTGGATATACGGCGTATTCTAAGAAAAAAATGTATGACCTAGTTTTTCTTTCTGCTTGCATTATGTATTTATATTGATGTGTGTATTTTCTGTACTTTACGTCATTCAGGGCTCATCTGTAAATGAGACCTTGGTCTCAGTATGACTCCTTGATAAAATTAAGGTTAAATAAATCAAATAAAGATTCATATCCAATCTACATTATGATGCCCATGGTTTTCTGTTCATGTTAAAGCCTCCTGACCTCCACTACCACTTAAAATGTCTTCATACTCATGCTAAGCCCCAACATAATGTGTTGCTTATATGGTAGACAGTGATGTAAGTGGAAGGCCCAGTGTCAGCATCATGACCCCGAATGTAGTTTAGCACCTAAAAAACTAACCTAAGGGGTGTCAAACATCCTGTCCATGGGCTGTGTGCAGCCTGCCATGATGTAACACTAACACCAAGCAACACTTGCCTCTTGGATTATTTAAGATTTAATGTTGGAGAAACAACACTCCACACAATGCAATTAGGTCATTCCTAGCATCAGATGGTTTTGTTCAAGCACCGCAGGTGAAAAGTGAGTGACCCTCTGGACAATTGCCTTCATAGAAATGGTCTCTTAGGCAAAGTAAGTGACAGCCCTGCACTAGCTGATGACTGCATATACTCATTTATGTAGAGCTCCAAGCAAGCAAAGCTCCCTGAACCATTCTATTGTGTGCTGCTGCAGTCAGTAGTTACATGAGTATTTTAAGCCCTCGTCTGAGGAAACAAAGGTGTGACATCTGTTGAGGATCAGAAGGGATGGCTGACATACAGGAGTCTCTATCCCACCGTTTGGTAATCCTAAACACCACCACCTGACTAACCCGGAGAGATGGATAGCATGGTGCTCTCTGTCATGTTCACTCACACTAATCACTGGAAATGCTCAAGTCACATTTAGTGAGCAGCACGTTTGCAGGTGATTTCCTACCTGGAGGATAAGGATACTCTGTGTGTGTATTTTCACTGGACTAAACCGTACCAGTTAATCAGAATATGGGAAGTCAGAGGGGAGATGGTTCCTTAGGTACTACATCTACCCCCTTCACACTGAACTGTGGTTATGTCTCAGAGGTCACAGCAACCAAGCCCCTCAGCTACAGTTCCATACGCTACACTGTGACACACAAACACAGAAATAGGCTGATCCAGGCAGGCTGAGGCTGAGGCAGGGCCAGCTGTGCCCACACAGTTCTGTTGGGGTTTGTGTATAAAGTGCTTGTCCATGCATGCTCATTATATAAGGGTTTGTGTGAGACATTTTCATTAACGCACTCATGCGTCACGTCAATGCTTTGCATATAGCTCCATTGGTCATTTTCACAGAATATTCAATCTAATGGAAACACTTGAGTAAATGAGGGATACAAAGTATATTGAAAGCAGATGTGGTTCCTGGGTTAATTAAGCAATTAACATCCCATCATGCTTAGAGTCATGTATACAAATGCTGGGCAGGCCATTATTTGGGCTACCATGGCTATGCCCCCATAGGATGACAATCCCTCCATCCACACACGAGTGGTCACTGAATGGTTTGATGAGCATGAAAACGATTCAAACCATACGCCATGGCCTTCTCAGTCACCAGATCTAAACCAAATTGAACACTTATGGGAGATTCTGGAGCGGTGCCTGAGACAGCGTTTTCCACCCCCATCAACAAAACACCCAATGATGGAATTTCTTGTGGAAGTATGGTGTCACATCCCTCCAATAGAGTTCCAGACACAGGTAGAATCTATGTGAGTATATAGAATGTAGAAAAGCTGAAGCACCATGCTGTATCAATATCAGTGTCTACCACCACCACCACCACCACCACCACCACCACCACCACCACCACCACCACCACCACCACCACCACCACCACGCTCATGTGACATGGCCTGCAGTAGAATGGATGCCCTCAAACACCCGGGTCCCACTGGTATCTGCAGTCTATATACTGTGCGTCTGTATAATTGACATAATGTATATTAATATGGGTCTGTATGCAACCTCCTTATCCAGGGCTGAATGGTGACTCATGACGAGCAGTGTGTGAGACAAGACGAGACCTGAGCTGTGAACAGAGAGCAGGTCCCAGGAGAACACTTGTGCTTAAATAAGAAACATCTCCTCACGGTGTCAATTCTTCTTACATTTTACACAGATTACAATTCGATCATACTTATTTGGAAAGTTATAATTCAATTTACTTTATGTAGAGGAGGCTTTGAAGTTTGGCAGCCAGGGGATTTGAAACTACCCAGGTGGGTCTGTTAAGCCAGTGACAGAGTGCATTGAGACATGATCTGTCTCTCCTAATCCACTGGAAAGTAGGGCATGCTTCTTGGTGTCAGGCGTGCTGCGCACATCATGACGCAAAAGTTGTTGATTGAAGATGCACCTCATACTGTATCTGTGGAGAGTATACATTTCACATTTTTGGGATTTAAGACAATGAGAGGGTGGAGAAAGAGAGAGAGGAGGGAGAGAGGGGGGGCAGAGAGACAGAGAGAGGGAGAGAAGAGAGAGGAAGAGAAAGACAGGATCTGTATCCAAATATTTTAATAATTTTGTCTTAATGACGACCCCTACAGTAGAGGCCTACAGACACACTTAAGCCTAGAAAAAGGACCCATTCTGATCTCTAATTGGTCTCATGAATTTGTAACACCATTCTCTTCTCCTGTACTGTGGTGTATGGAGATAGGTTAATGACCTGGCGGTGAAGGATCAAACAGATCTGAATGATGTGAGTGTGTGGTCTGTGTGTAAACCATAAAGCAAATAGCCTTTATCAGGGGCATGGACAACTGTTTATTGAGGTTTGTGCAACATTCCTTTCAAATGCAATTACACACCAGTTTGCCTGCAGGAGCTGCTCTCTCTCTCTCTTGCTCTCTTTCTCTCTCTTTCGCTCTCTCTTTCCCTGAGCAGCAGACAACTGCCCTCCCCCACTGCATATCAAATCAAATCACGTTTTAGGTGTAGACCTTACAGTGGTGTAGACCTTACAGTGAAATGCTTACTTAAAAGCCCCTAACCAACAATGCAGTTTTTAAAAAATGCAGATAAGAATAAGAGATAAAAGTAACAAGTAATTAAACAGCAGCAGTAAAATAACAATAGCGAGGCCATATACAGGGGGTAACGGCAAATAGTCTGTGTAGCCATTTGATTAGATGTTCAGTAGTCTTATGGCTTGGGGGTAGAAGCTGTTTAGAAGCCTCTTGGACCTAGACTTTGCGCTCCAGTACCGCTTGCAGTGCGGTAGCAGAGAGAACAGTCTATGACTAGGGTGGCTGGAGTCTTTGACAATTTTTAGGGCCTTTTTCTGACACCGCCTTGTATAGAGGTCCTGGATAGCAGGAAGCTTGGCCCCAGTGATGTACTGGGCCGTTCGCACCACCCTCTGTAGTGCCTGTAGTTTCCATACCAGGCAGTGATGCAACCAGTCAGGATGCTCTGTATGGTGCAGCTGTAGAACCTTTTGAGGATCTGAGGACCAATGCCAATTTTTTTCAGTCTCCTGAGCGGGAATAGGTTTTGTCGTGCCCTCTTAATATGAGACACATGTTTATGTGCGCTCAGTGGAAAACAGATAATATTCCTTCATCCACAGTCATATTTTAATAAAAATAGTATTAGACTATACTACACAGGACAAATTACGCAAAATAAATCATAAGTGATGTATAACTCCAAATAGGATCGGCATATTTCATAAACTCAGCAAAAAAAGAAACGTCCCTTTTTCAGGACCCTGTCTTTCAAAGATAATTCGTAAAAATGCAAATAACTTCACAGATCTTCATTGTAAAGGATTTAAACACTGTTTCCCATGCTTGTTCAATGAACCATAAACAATTAATGAACATGCACCCATGGAACGGTTGTAAAGACACTAACAGCTTACAGATGGTAGGCAATTAAGGTCACGGTTATGAAAACTTAGGACACTAAAGAGGCCTTTCTACTGACTTTGAAAAACACCAAAAGAAAGATGCCCAGGGTCCCTGCTCATCTGCGTGAACGTGCCTTAGGCATGCTGCAAGGAGGCATGAGGACTGCAGATGTGGCCAGGGCAATAAATTGCAATGTCCGTACTGTGAGACGCCTAAGACAGAGCTACAGGGAGACAGGACGGACAGCTGATCGTCCTCGCAGTGGCAGACCACGTGTAACAACACCTGCACAGGATTGGTACATCCGAACATCACACCTGCGGGACAGGTACAGGATGGCAACAACAACTGCCGAGTTACACCAGGAACGCACAATCCCTCCATCAGTGCTCAGACTGTCCGCAATAGGCTGAGAGAGGCTGGACTGAGGGCTTGTAGGCCTGTTGTAAGGCAGGTCCTCACCAGACATCACCTATGGGCACAAACCCACCGTCGCTGGACCAGACAGGACTGGCAAAAAGTGCTCTTCACTGACGAGTCGCGGTTTTGTCTCACCAGGGGTGATGGTCCGATTTGTGTTTATCGTCGAAGGAATGAGCGTTACACCAAGGCCTGTACTCTGGATGGGGATAGATTTGGAGATGGAGGGTCCGTCATGGTCTGGGGCGGTGTGTCACAGCATCATCAGACTGAGCTTGTTGTCATTGCAGGCAATCTCAATGCTGTGCATTACAGCGAAGACATCCTCCTCCCTCATGTGGTACCCTTCCTGCAGGCTCATCCTGACATGACCCTCCAGCATGACAATGCCACCAGCCATACTGCTTGTTCTGTGTGTGATTTCCTCCAAGACAGGAATGTCAGTGTTCTGCCATGGCCAGCGAAGAGCCCGGATCTCAATCCCGTTGAGCAAGTCTGGGACCTGTTGGATCGGAGGGTCAGGGCTAGGGCCATTCCCCCCAAAAATGTCCGGGAACTTGCAGGTGCCTTGGTGGAAGAGTGGGGTAACATCTCACAGCAAGAACTGGCAAATATGGTGCAGTCCATGAGGAGGAGATGCACTGCAGTAATTAATGCAGCTGGTGGCCACACCAGATACTGACTGTTACTTTTGATTTTGACCCCCCCTTTGTTCAGGGACACATTATTCCATTTCTGTTAGTCACATGTCTGTGGAACTTGTTCAGTTTATGTCTCAGTTGCTGAATCTTGTTATGTTCATACAAATATTTACACATGTTAAGTTTGCTGAAAATAAACGCAGTTTTGCTGAGTTTATGACATAAGTGCGTTCGGAAACCCTTTGATTTTCACAACAACAAAAAAGCGCACAAAATGACCCCAAAGACGCACGGGCATCAAAACCATACAAAACAACTAGTATAGACGGTAGTTGACTCGTCACGTGTGTCTGTCTCTGCCGGAGTCCGTTGTGAACGTGAGGAGTGCCTGTCTGACTCAATAGTGAGTTATAATAAGACGGCGAATCACCGGAACCCACGTGAGGTGCTAGGGCGCATCATGAAAGCGCATTCGTAATTCAGCGATCCGTGGGATTGGGCAGAGGGAATGGAGGTTGGGTTAGGAAAAAAACACGATTGGTAGAGTTGAGAATAAAACTTGTTGGCTCAGATATTTGTGCAGCCACGTCCTCTCTTGCTAACTTCCCCACTCAACGCGGAGCTGTCCATTGGCACTGGTGCTGAAACGCGTCTATTCTCAATCCCTCACAGCGGTGCACGACGGAGTGTCGAGAGTAAAACATTTGGATGATTGTATTGACTTTTTCCATACATTTTTGAGACACTTCGATGGATATACATTGATTTACTCAGCTTTCATCAAGAGCGCATCAAAGGTCCACGTTCTGACCCGGTCAGTTAACGGACTCTTAAGAGGCAGAAAGATGGCTTTTATGGTGAAACAAATGGTGGGAGGGCATGTGAAGAACCTGACCGGGGGTTTGACTGAGGAAAAGCCCGAAGGAGAGAAATCGGAAGCCGCAGCGGCAGGAATGACCCAGGAGGAATTTGAACAATATCAACAACAGTTAGAGGAGGAAAAGTAAGAACAAACCCAAGTTTATCGATCCATTTGAATAGCCTATATATTTTGAAAGGGTTGCGTACTATAAAGCGGAGTTTATTCTGTGTAATGTCCAATGTAAAGACGCTGCTGAGCGCGTGCCTTTACAAGCCCCAGTGCGCCATGCACTATTTTACGCATCAGTGGGATCCACGGCGTTCTCTCGAGCTCACCACACAGCTGCTACACTCGATACATGAGTTTTCTTTCAGGTTTCAAGAATTATATAGGACGGTTTTCCATTGGAATTCTTGCAATAGCCTAATCCAAAAACAAAAATGTGTCAGTAATCACAGTGAGTTTAATGCCCAATTATACTGTAAAACGGGCTCGTTTCCCAATAGGCATATACTAATGCTTCAGGTTGATACGTGTCTTCAGATTCATTCTAGAACATGAATTCAGTTACTTTTATGTCCAATTTATCTAAAAATGTATTGAATATCATCCTCAATGAGCTCTCCAAATAGTTTCCCCCCTTTCTTGGATGTCCCTGTGATGTAGGCCTCCATATTAATTTTGTTCACAAAGAGAAGACACCTCAACAGAATAAATTCGTCTGATGTGAGTATCTCTGATCTTGAAATGTATTTTTATCTGGGTATAACTAAGAAACCCATTGCCATATCATAAAAATCTGATAATTTAATTGACTTTACTCCAAATTCCTCTATGTGAGAGGAGAAGATGTCCTCAAGGTTTGAAAGCGATGACTCTACAAAAGCTCATAGGTCTGAACATATATTTGTCCTGTGAAAAAAAGACCCTCGAAATGTGTCTGATCATGTGCAGTGCCTCCACACACACCTGTATCTATATGAAAAGTATACTTCATTAAAAAGAAATAGGTAGTACTACAGGGCACTACCCTGGCTTAAGGTCACATGGCTCCAGGCTCCAGGACAAACAGCCTGTTTGCTGTTGACATGTCAGACATGGTGGAGCATCCACTGACTCCCCTCAGAGACTAGCCTCAACTGTCCACAGCCCACGTTGACCTCAATCCCATACCATCATACATTACACTGGGCTTCAGGGGAGGTGAGCTCTTATAATGTGGCTACCGCCATACAATAGATCATAGCACAAAGTCTGGTGTCAGTGCTCTGTATAATCCAAGGAGAATAGGGTTGTTGGAATGGGGTTGTTTGCAGTGGCATGTCATATATAATCATGTTATCAGGCACAGTAGTCACAATGACATCCCCTGGTTATATGATGCCCTTGAGAGGAGAAGACACAAGACTCGTCATCTCAGTGCCATCAGGAGCTCTACCATTGGCTCTCACAGAGCGCTGGCTTATGTGCTGCTGTGTGGTGGTTTACATGCTCATGTTCATTCACGGTGGGCAAGATAACAGTAATGCCACTGTGAATATACACTGAGTGAACAAAACATTAAGAACACCTGTTCTTTCCATGACATAGACTGAAAGCTATGATCCCTTATTGATGTGACTTGTTAAATCTACTTCAATCAGTGTAGATGAAGGGGAGGAGACAGGTTAAAGAAGGATGTTTAAGTCTTGAGACAATTGAGACATGGATTGTGTATGTGTGCCATTCAGAGGGTGAAAGGGAATAACAAAATATTTAAGTGCCTTTGAACGGGGTATGGCGCACCAGTTTGTGTCAAGAACTGCAACGCTGCTGGGTTTTTCACGCTCAACAGTTTTCCATGTGTATCAACAATGGTGCACCACCCAAAGGACATCCAGCCAACTGTGGGAAGCATCCCTGTGGAACGCTTTCGATACCTTGTAGAGTCCATGCCCCGACACATTGAGACTGTTCTGAGGGCAAAAGGGGGTGCAACTCAATATTAGGAAGATGTTCTTGATGTTTTGTACACTCAGTATATATCCCCTCAGGGCCAGCCCTAGCCTTTTGAGGGACCAAGGCGAGATTTGGTTGGGGAGGCCATGATTTTTGCCATGAATTTCCCCCCATTTTTCCATGAATTGTTTATATGATATCTGAATGAGAGTGTCTAACAAAATCAATTGGGGCCTCCTGGAGGTCAGGCCCTTCGAGCCTGGTTGGTCATTCGGCCATGATTACTACAAGTTTAGATAGCTAGGTAGACTAATTTACCAATCTAAAAAATATTAGCTGACATGGGCTAATTGAGTGACTGTTAGTGACTGACATAACAAGAGGCGACCACCTATGCTGCTTATGCCCAGGGCTGGCCCTGTATCCCCTGAATGATAGGGATATGGCCTTGTCATTGGCCATGCACATGTATCATGCCATTGTTTACAGTACTGTATGTATGCATTATGATGTCATGCTGTCATTCAGACCACACTGTTGGCATGATCACATAGGTCACATGACGTCACATCGGTTCATGGAGTCTACTTCGGAATGTTTGGTGCAAGGTGTAGGTCTAGTCTTGTCTTTTGAAAGAGTTTAATCCTATTCAGGTGTTTATATCACATTTTCACATTTTCAGTGATTGTTTTAATCTGATTATTGGAAAATTAGGGACAAAGATTATTTGAGTAATACTAAGAGGGCTGCCACGGAAAACAAAAACTGTCTCTTGTCTGCCCTCTGCTGGAGTTACCAAATGGGTAGTATTGCAGTATTGCTGTACGTGGTGGTGAAGTATAAATATCTGATTTACCTCAACACAAGGCTTGCAGTATAATGATATTTGTATGGTGGTGTAGGGCAGAGGACATGGTGATGGGGTGTTGTGGTGTCTGGGTGTGCTGTAGAGTGAGGTGATCCAAGGTTGTGTAGATTCACTGGTTTGGCAGCTGTAAAATGAGGTGTGCTAGTCAGTCAGTGTTCTGGGGTGGAGTAATCCTAGGTTCTGAGTTCAGAGGGTTTAGAGTTCTGTAGAGTGGTGTAGTCCTAGGCTCTGGGTTGGAAGGGTGTAGAGTTCTGTAGAGGGGTGTTGTCCTAGGCTCTGGGTTGGAAGGGTGTAGAGTTCTGTAGAGTGGTGTTGTCCTAGGTTCTGGGTTGGAAGGGTGTAGAGTTCTGTAGAGTGGTGTTGTTCTAGGTCCTGGGTTGGAAGGGTGTAGAGTTCTGTAGAGGGGTGTTGTTCTAGGTTCTGGGTTGGAAGGGTGTAGAGTTCTGTAGAGTGGTGTTGTCCTAGGTTCTGGGTTGGAAGGGTGTAGAGTTCTGTAGAGTGGTGTTGTCCTAGGTCCTGGGTTGGAAGGGTGTAGAGTTCTGTAGAGTGATGTTGTCCTAGGTCCTGGGTTGGAAGGGTGTAGAGTTCTGTAGAGGGGTGATGTTCTAGGTCCTGGGTTGAAAGGGTGTAGAGTTCTGTAGAGGGGTGTTGTCCTAGGCTCTGGGTTGGAAGGGTGTAGAGTTCTGTAGAGGGGTGTTGTCCTAGGTTCTGGGTTGGAAGGGTGTAGAGTTCTGTAGAGGGGTGTTGTCCTAGGCTCTGGGTTGGACGGGTGTAGAGTTCTGTAGAGGGGTGTTGTCCTAGGTTCTGGGTTGGAAGGGTGTAGAGTTCTGTAGAGGGGTGTTGTCCTAGGCTCTGGGTTGGAAGGGTGTAGAGTTCTGTAGAGGGGTGTTGTCCTAGGCTCTGGGTTGGAAGGGTATATAATTCTGTAGAGGGGTGTTGTCCTAGGCTCTGGGTTGGAAGGGTGTAGAGTTCTGTAGAGGGGTGTTGTCCTAGGTTCTGGGTTGGAAGGGTGTAGAGTTCTGTAGAGGGGTGTTGTCCTAGGCTCTGGGTTGGAAGGGTGTAGAGTTCTGTAGAGTGGTGTTGTCCTAGGTCCTGGGTTGGAAGGGTGTAGAGTTCTGTAGAGGGGTGTTGTTCTAGGTTCTGGGTTGGAAGGGTGTAGAGTTCTGTAGAGTGGTGTTGTCCTAGGTTCTGGGTTGGAAGGGTGTAGAGTTCTGTAGACTGGTGTTGTCCTAGGTCCTGGGTTGGAAGGGTGTAGAGTTCTGTAGAGGGGTGTTGTTCTAGGTTCTGGGTTGGAAGGGTGTAGAGTTCTGTAGAGTGGTGTTGTCCTAGGTTCTGGGTTGGAAGGGTGTAGAGTTCTGTAGAGGGGTGTTGTTCTAGGTTCTGGGTTGGAAGGGTGTAGAGTTCTGTAGAGTGGTGTTGTCCTAGGTTCTGGGTTGGAAGGGTGTAGAGTTCTGTAGAGTGATGTTGTCCTAGGTCCTGGGTTGGAAGGGTGTAGAGTTCTGTAGAGGGGTGATGTTCTAGGTCCTGGGTTGAAAGGGTGTAGAGTTCTGTAGAGGGGTGTTGTCCTAGGCTCTGGGTTGGAAGGGTGTAGAGTTCTGTAGAGGGGTGTTGTCCTAGGTTCTGGGTTGGAAGGGTGTAGAGTTCTGTAGAGGGGTGTTGTCCTAGGCTCTGGGTTGGAAGGGTGTAGAGTTCTGTAGAGGGGTGTTGTCCTAGGCTCTGGGTTGGAAGGGTGTAGAGTTCTGTAGAGGGGTGTTGTCCTAGGTTCTGGGTTGGAAGGGTGTAGAGTTCTGTAGAGGGGTGTTGTCCTAGGCTCTGGGTTGGAAGGGTGTAGAGTTCTGTAGAGGGGTGTTGTCCTAGTCTCTGGGTTGGAAGGGTATATAATTCTGTAGAGGGGTGTTGTCCTAGGCTCTGGGTTGGAAGGGTGTAGAGTTCTGTAGAGGGGTGTTGTCCTAGGTTCTGGGTTGGAAGGGTGTAGAGTTCTGTAGAGGGGTGTTGTCCTAGGCTCTGGGTTGGAAGGGTGTAGAGTTCTGTAGAGGGGTGTTGTCCTAGGCTCTGGGTTGGAAGGGTGTAGAGTTCTGTAGAGGGGTGTTGTCCTAGGTTCTGGGTTGGAAGGGTGTAGAGTTCTGTAGAGGGGTGTTGTCCTAGGCTCTGGGTTGGAAGGGTGTAGAGTTCTGTAGAGGGGTGTTGTCCTAGGCTCTGGGTTGGAAGGGTGTAGAGTTCTGTAGAGGGGTGTTGTCCTAGGCTCTGGGTTGGAAGGGTGTAGAGTTCTATAGAGGGGTGTTGTCCTAGGTTCTGGGTTGGAAGGGTGTAGAGTTCTGTAGAGTGGTGTTGTCCTAGGTCCTGGGTTGGAAGGGTGTATAGTTCTGTAGAGGGGTGTTGTTCTAGGTTCTGGGTTGGAAGGGTGTAGAGTTCTGTAGAGTGGTGTTGTCCTAGGTTCTGGGTTGGAAGGGTGTAGAGTTCTGTAGACTGGTGTTGTCCTAGGTCCTGGGTTGGAAGGGTGTAGAGTTCTGTAGAGGGGTGTTGTTCTAGGTTCTGGGTTGGAAGGGTGTAGAGTTCTGTAGAGTGGTGTTGTCCTAGGTTCTGGGTTGGAAGGGTGTAGAGTTCTGTAGAGGGGTGTTGTTCTAGGTTCTGTGTTGGAAGGGTGTAGAGTTCTGTAGAGTGGTGTTGTCCTAGGTTCTGGGTTGGAAGGGTGTAGAGTTCTGTAGAGTGATGTTGTCCTAGGTCCTGGGTTGGAAGGGTGTAGAGTTCTGTAGAGGGGTGATGTTCTAGGTCCTGGGTTGAAAGGGTGTAGAGTTCTGTAGAGGGGTGTTGTCCTAGGCTCTGGGTTGGAAGGGTGTAGAGTTCTGTAGAGGGGTGTTGTCCTAGGTTCTGGGTTGGAAGGGTGTAGAGTTCTGTAGAGGGGTGTTGTCCTAGGCTCTGGGTTGGAAGGGTGTAGAGTTCTGTAGAGGGGTGTTGTCCTAGGCTCTGGGTTGGAAGGGTGTAGAGTTCTGTAGAGGGGTGTTGTCCTAGGTTCTGGGTTGGAAGGGTGTAGAGTTCTGTAGAGGGGTGTTGTCCTAGGCTCTGGGTTGGAAGGGTGTAGAGTTCTGTAGAGGGGTGTTGTCCTAGTCTCTGGGTTGGAAGGGTATATAATTCTGTAGAGGGGTGTTGTCCTAGGCTCTGGGTTGGAAGGGTGTAGAGTTCTGTAGAGGGGTGTTGTCCTAGGTTCTGGGTTGGAAGGGTGTAGAGTTCTGTAGAGGGGTGTTGTCCTAGGCTCTGGGTTGGAAGGGTGTAGAGTTCTGTAGAGGGGTGTTGTCCTAGGTTCTGGGTTGGAAGGGTGTAGAGTTCTGTAGAGGGGTGTTGTCCTAGGCTCTGGGTTGGAAGGGTATATAATTCTGTAGAGGGGTGTTGTCCTAGGCTCTGGGTTGGAAGGGTGTAGAGTTCTGTAGAGGGGTGTTGTCCTAGGTTCTGGGTTGGAAGGGTGTAGAGTTCTGTAGAGGGGTGTTGTTCTAGGCTCTGGGTTGGAAGGGTGTAGAGTTCTGTAGAGGGGTGTTGTCCTAGGTTCTGGGTTGGAAGGGTGTAGAGTTCTGTAGAGGGGTGTTGTTCTAGGCTCTGGGTTGGAAGGGTGTAGAGTTCTGTAGAGGAGTGTTGTCCTAGGTTCTGGGTTGGAAGGGTGTAGAATTCTGTAGAGGGGTATTGTTCTAGGCTCTGGGTTGGAAGGGTGTAGAGTTCTGTAGAGTGGTGTTGTCCTAGGTTCTGGGTTGGAAGAGTGTAGAGTTCTGTAGAGGGGTGTTGTCCTAGGCTCTGGGTTGGAAGGGTGTAGAGTTCTGTAGAGGGGTGTTGTCCTAGGCTCTGGGTTGGAAGGGTGTAGACTTTTGTAGAGGGGTGTTGTCCTAGGCTCTGGTTTGGAAGGGTGTAGAATTCTGTAGAGGGGTGTGATCCTAGGTTTCTGTGGGTCACTAAGTTGGCAGCTGTAGAAGTAGATGAGTGCTAGTCAGTCAGTGAGTCAGTCAGTCAGTCAGTCAGTCAATGCTGCTCTACATCCCAGAAGTCTGAATATAATTCCCCAGTAGAGTAGTGGACCGGCAGTAGACTGCATCTGGGTCTCACTGCAAGAGCACAGCCTCTCTCTGTCGTTCTCCCTCTCTCTCCCTCCCTCTTCCTCTACCCCCAGGCGTTACTGCTGCTTGTCCACCTTCTGTTGGCCTGCACTCTTGAGTCAGAGTGCAGCTCAGCAGAGGGCTCCCTGTGTTCTTTTCTTTCAGCCCTCACTATGAGATCCACAGTGGTATAAAAATCTAATATTGTCACATACACCAGATAGAAGCAGTGAAATGTGTTGTTTTACAGGGTCTGCCATAGTAGTATGGCGTCCTGGAGCAAATTAGAGTTAAGTGCTTTGCTCAAGGGCACATCGGCAGATTTTTCACCTTGTCTGCTCAGGTATTCGAAGCAGCGACCTTTTCATTACTGGCCCAACACTCTAACCGCGATGGCTGAGTTATGTGGTTAATAGTAACCAATGAATTTGTGCATTTGTGATACATCGCATTACAAACAAATCTAACAACGTTCCATACTAAAGACCATGACATGTTTATATTACAAAAAGCCTGATGGATGAATAAAATTATCATTACAGCATCTGTCCTCACATTGCCACTAATGTCGTTAAATCCTTAATCCTTCAGTCGAATTATGGAGGTGGACTGAAGGAAACATTTGTTATGAAGCATCAACTTGAGTAAGGACTCGAGATTATACCACCTTTGCAGACGTTATGTGTGTGTGTGTGTGTGTGTGTGTGTGTGTGTGTGTGTGTGTGTGTGTGTGTGTGTGTGTGTGTGTGTGTGTGTGTGTGTGTGTGTGTGTGTGTGTTGTGTGATTACATGCAGCGACACTATTTCAGCCGCTGTTAACCATTTTCTCTCTGGTTTTCCCCAGGCAGGAACGAGATGCTAGTTTTGCCCAGAAGAAAGCTGAGCGGGCAACAGTTAGAAGTCACTTCCGGGACAAATACAGACTGCCAAAGGTACATCCATTACTGATTCTGCATATTTGATTCAAGAATTTTCTTACATTTCTACATGTTATTACAGTTATTACAGGCTCAGATCTAGGTTGTGTCCTTGAAGCAAAAACACCATCCAAATGTGTTCTGTTTGTACTCTCTTTCCTTTCTCCCTATGTCTCAATCATCTCATTCCTCTCCCTTTCCTTTGCCCTCGCTCCCTACACCCTCTCCCACTGGCCTGTGTGTGTGTGTGTTTGTGTGTCTGTCTCCACTGTGTGTGCGACCCAGAATGAGCTGGATGACACTCAGATCCAGCAGGCGGGGGATGACGTGGAGCTGCCCACAGAGCTAGCCAAGATGATCGCTGACGACAACAAGGAGGAGGAGTCCAAAACGTCTGTTCTGGGCCAGCTGACCAACATCCAGAATGTGGACATGGACCAGCTGAAGGACAAGGCCCAGGCCACACTGGAAGACCTCAAACAGTCCGCTGAGAAGTGCAATCTCATGTGATCTGGCTGGCTGACTGAATTCCTGCTCTCTCTCTCTCCCTCCCCTACTTTCTTTATCTGTACAACAAAGGATCTATGTAAGATATCATATGATCTATGATCATGTACAAACGTTGATAGTCATGTTGCTTTGAATACACACACATACAGTCAACACTGCCTCACACACACAAACATACTGCAGCAGCTTCTGGCCAAGGAATCAGAGTAAACACTGTCTAAGCTGTGGGGGAATCAGAGTAAACACTGTCTAAGCTGTGGGGGAACCAGAGTAAACACTGTCTAAACTGTGGGGGAATCAGAGTTAACACTGTCTAAACTGTGGGGGAATTAGAGTAAACACCGTCTAAGCTGTGGGGGAATTAGAGTAATAGTCTTATGCCAAAGACCCTTCGCAGAAAACCATTCAGACAATGGCACAAAGTATATCAACTAGTCATATTAAGTGTGAGACTAAATCAAACTTTCTTGTCTTGGGACCACATTCAGTACATTACAAACCAAGTGTCTGTTATATCTATTGCAGGTGTAAATGTATTTGCAGTTAGCCTGTTCTGTCGTCCATCTAGTCTATGGTCATTAACTCGTTGGGGCCTTGCTAAGAGACAGCTCGTCCTCTGTGATGCCAACCCATCTAACCTTTCAACTCTGGCCTTTAACCTGTCCTCATATTGACCCCTGACCTCTCCATCTCAGTGCTGTTTTGTGCCGGTGGTTTGGTGTCGTTTAGCTGCTATGATATGTCAAGTGCTGTCTTTGAAAATGTCATCCTATGGCTGAGTGCTGGTCATAGTGTTTAATAAGTACACAATACTATGAACATATATGAACATAGAGTACTTGGTATTTGTCTGAATTGTTGTTGTATCACTAAGTAAAGACGCAGGTGAGAGCGGGAGAGGGGTTCGTCAACCTTATTTAGTAATATACAATATATATTTATTTAATACAGTGGTTCATGTCTTGTAATAGTTGAACAGTCCTTTTGTGACATTACAGTAATTGCATTTGAAGAAAGGATGGTGAACATGCCTTAGTAGCTTGTTTTATGTGATAGCTACTTTGTGCTTTCTTGTCAGTTCCATGAAGCAAAACAAACAAGTGTGAATATAATTCATTCTTACTCAAGTCTTACAGAGCCTGATCACCTATACATATATCTCTGTATTAAAGTGTGTGACCTGCAATGATACTTTAAAGCCAACAACAAGAGCTTCTTTCATTTCCAGTCACCCTATGGGGTGATTCAGGTTGATCTCAAGATGATATTTCAGGAAGAGACATGTTGTTCATGATGTTTCTGTTTCCTGTCCATTCTTTGCTTCTTTTACATCGTCTTTGTTGTTCAGTGCTGTATGAACCTTATTGATTTTTGACTGACTATTGAAACCATAATAAACAGATTTTTATGATGTATGCTTCATGTTTCTCCATTTGTTATCCAGCCAGCCTGACCATCTTTTCAGAAACTCTAGGACAGAAGATTTATAACATATAATTTAAAGTAGCCATCGTTTGATGCTATAAAACCAAAACCTAATGTCCTGAACACTAGGTGGAGACAAAAATACAACCTCATCCGAATGTTTGTTGATTAATGATTATTGAATTAATGACAAACTGAATTTAATCCAAAATCCATATTAGCCCCTAATCAGATCAAGGTTTATTATCATGAAATTATTATCATTACAATACTGATAGGCCAAATGATTATGTTATAGTTGTTATAACCATTGTTATAACCACGTTCTTAAGTTAACCAAAATAATGATGTTATTATAAAAAATATATATGATTACCATTATTAGTGGCAACTTTACATTCCAGTGAAGTCTGATAATAAGCTCAGCCATCTGGCAGAATCAATGGCTCTTTGCAAAAGTGTACAGTGTTTTTCAGGGAGAAGCCAGCCAGCAACTGCTTGTGACATTTCTAGACAGCCCGGGTGTCGCTACGGGTTTTTCCAATCTCTTTTTTCAAAACACATTAGTTAGCATTTTAATAGCAGAGAAGCATGAGCTATTGGTAGTTTTCAAGTGCGGTGTGAAAGGGGAGAGCTGTAAAATATATTGATGCTGAAACCTTCCTCTATTGATAGGCGCAGGGCGTGAACAATCTTCAGCCTAGAAAGACACTGTGCCACTGCATGGCCAATCTGACACAATTGGCGTGAAACGGGCCAGAAAATACTATTCTCTTCCATTCTGTTCTATCAATCAGGGCTTAAAAACTCACTAGAAAGAACAGCGTGAGGGAGAGTGAAAAGAGCGACAATTAGTAGAACTTTAAGTGAAACCCTCACTGTGCGACGGTTTTCATAGAGGTTTCCCTCCTCGGGTTATCGCTAAAAAGGAACAGATTAGTTTTTTTCTGCACTTAAAATTGGAGCAGTGGGTGCAGATATGAGCTTCTAGCAATGGAATGCCTTCTGTCGACTGCTAGGGGGCTTGTGTGCGCCCCACACTCACTACCTCCCCAAACGTTGACGTGTTTTGTAAGGGGGACCACACAGGTCGTGAGTTTCATTAAATTTATAAACATTTTATTTATCCTGTATGACGAGCAGATTGCCAAAAACTACGTTGCTATAGAAATGAGTCCCACGGACTCCTCAACGACGACCAATCGTTGACCAGGATTGTAAATGGGAGAGGGGGCAAGGAAAACTTTCCTTTCTTTTTCTGGAAAAGGAGGGGTGTTGTGGGGGAAAGATTAACGAAGCGTGAAGCGTAACTGCAAGAGGGGGACAAAGACACATAGCGGGAGAAAATGCGACAGTGAGAAGAGGCAGTTCGAATGAATTCAACCAACATAGTATGGAATACAGAACACGGAAAATATGAACGTTTTATAAAGCCAAGGAAGTTGGACGTATTTTGAAAACAGGAGTCAAAAGAGTTATGCTTTCAAACGAGGGCATGAAATGTGGATAGTAGGTGTCCGAACTTTGGACAGCGCATGTGGTCACTTTTTGTTCCTTTTTTACTGACACGACTGTGACAGTTTTGCGGAGGATATGGGTGTATTGTTTGTAGGGTAGCCGAATCTATGCAAAGGATTTCAACAATTTTACTCATCCGTCCCAGACTGGATTCATTCACCCTCATAAAACGGACTGTTATTCCACAACTGTCAAGCGTGTATTGGAAAGACGGGGACATCTTTAGGTTTGTAGCTAGGCCTACTAAACACATTTATGTTTGGACCATAAACGCCTCATACTAAATGGGTTTATTAGTTACATTACGTTTTAAATTCATCATAGACTTGGCTGTTCCGCACTAACTGGAGGAAAATGTGCGCATCGCCGAACTAGAGCTCTCTCCAGCATGAAAAGTTGGTGCAGCGCTCTGGCGCTCTTCTCATCGGTGCTGTTGGCGCTAGATGCCCAGTTAATATGTTGGCAAGCCCTGCTCCGATGCCATGAGGAGGCAGACTGTGAGCTTGCATACAGCCAGTATCTAGCCGCCTGTGAAGGAAACATCAGAGGCACCAGGAGGCAATGCCCCAGCCACTGTATCAACGCGTTGATAAGACTGAATCACACCCGCAATGGCCCTTACCTCGAAAGGTGTGACTGTGGTCAGGACATGGAGTGTAGGGATGCAAAGCGGGCGATTGAGCCATGCCTCCCCCGGAGGTATCCTGGAGACACGGGGGGGATAGGATGCACAGAGGCCCGTCAACGATGCGAGGAGGACACCGGCTGCCACTCCTCCCTGACAGCCTACTTGTCTTACTGTGGGCAACTCTTCAACGGCAGGAAATGCTCGTCCAGGTGCAAGGCCACAATACAACAGATGCTATTCATCCCAAATGGCATGCTACTAAACCAGTGTGTGTGCGACGGGGTGGAAAGGCCGTTCTGTGAGGTAGTCAAGGAGAACATGAGCAAACTGTGCCAGATTGGAGACCACAGTGTTATTTCAGACCAGGCAGATATGGACGATATGTATGAGGATGAAGATTATGATTCGAAAACAGAGGAGATATGTCCTCCTGACTCAAATTCTAGTTCCCCGCAGTTGTCGAGCTATATGGCCTTATTATGCATCACTCTTGCACGGATATTCTATTGAGAAATGAATGTGGTCTGTTTAATGTGGCCTGTTGTTGTGACAGGGACGGGTCCAATCTAATGAGCACGTGGGTTTGGTGTAATGGAATACTATTTGCTCCTAGTAATCTCCTATGGGCCTAATGGATTTTTCATATTTTGATGTGATGCCTTAATCTGGGACACAATAATGGACAGGACATTCAGACCACCAATTCAATTTGCAAATTAGGCCTAGGATACTCATGGAATATCCTAGGTCGAAACTCTTCTGGAGTGTAAAGATCAATAAAGTGATTGTTTAAGGAGAAGTGAACCAAATTTGACTTCATTGTAACTATACTCCTCATTGGGCATTGCATCCATTACTTCTGGGCTACCTTTTAAACTCTTATGCCTATTTGTTTAGTTTCGTCTCAATGGTCCTTGGAGTGTGGCTTTATTAAGACTTAAGATAAACATTGGACCAGTCCAGTTTCTGTTTTCTTTCCTCTCTGTTTTAGGGGCCTCTGCATTGTTGCAGCCATCACACTTCAAATATTTGTGGGGAACTGCTAGTGAACAGACAAGGGTTTAGAATCAAGTAGGCCTAGTTCAATTAACTGAAGTGCCTCTCCAGCCCCCCATGACACATCCCCCACTCTTGATAGTTTTATTTAAAATGTCCCCCCACTCTCCCCCTTTAGGGACCCCCTTTCATTATTGAAAGCAAGAAGTCACCCTTCTCCTTATACACTGGCCTCTACAAGATGAATGTGGACTTATGATAGACTTATATGGACAAAAGAAGAGGCACTAGTGTTTTTTCTCAGAAAAAAATAAGAAATACCAGTTTATTACTATGAACAGCAGTACACAAGCTACTTGTTAATAGGCCTAGTTTAATTTATTATTCATTTCATATAAAGTGTAATGGGTTCCTTTCCAGGACAGAAACATGCTTGACAGTTAGCCTAGATATTTAGCAAGAAGAGAAAAAGCTAAGAAGTTATTCCATTATTTTTTTATGAAGCTAATCCTTCCCGTGTCTTGTCATTATCTTTACAAGATGTCACTTGAAGTTTTTCTAAACTAATCTTTGTTTTTGTCATGATCGTCAATGTCATTTCTTTTTTATTTCACCTTGTTGGGTAGATGCTGGTCCATAGGGAAATGTAACTGTCATGTTGATGTTAAATTATATATATATATATAAAAGGAATCTATCTTTTACATTTATATGTCATATATTAATGCTGTAAATTAGTGTCCAATTTGTCCATTGTGACTTTACAGTCAATACACAACCTCATGAATAATATGGCAGTAGTTTACATGTACAAAAACAATGTTTTTTGAAACACTTCTGCAGGTAGATTTGTCATCTCAACCAGTGTGGAAAGAAATCATGGATACTTGTTATATATGGAAAATAATTTATGTAATAAAATGATTAAGTGTGAGTCAAAAAGTCCAACTGTTTATTTGACATCCTGTATGTTATTCAAAGTAGGAATGTTTCCCAACCCCCAACTAAATGAATCATCACACCAAAACTATCAGATCTAAACTATAGGCAAATGTAACTGCGCTGGAACTAGAGAAGACTGGAATGTTCAATAAGGGAAAAATTTCATTTTGGATCAGGCTCCAAAGTCACGTGTCGCCTTTGAATGTGGACTTGTGCCATTGCCAAGCAAAGCTAAAGGACCAGCAGACATTGAATCGGTTTGAATGTCTACTGCATTGATCTTTGAAATGATACACTTGCATTTCTGGTAGTCCTGGCAATAGCAACTTTTACATGAAAAGACAAAACAGGACCTCTCACTACTGTCTTCTCATATCATCCACCTTCCCTGGAATTTTTAAAAACATTTTAGAGACACGTATTTAGAACACGGTGATTGCATCTAAATGAATGCCTCCTGTGGCTTCTGAAAAGTAACAGTGTGATTGCTGTGTACCTTTCATTATACCAAGTACCATTGTGTGATACTTTAGGGATCAGGCCCAGTGTAACTGAAACCCAAGCAGGAATGTTAAGTGTCTGACTGCACAATACATCTTATTTGGAAGAGAAGGCCAGGACTCTCTGTGCTCTTTGAGAAATTTCAGGTTTAAGTTACTGCTTCCTTTGACACTGTGTCTAGGAAACAACCAGATAAATTGTACCTAATTACTTGTGTGTAAATGGCACTTTCTGTGTCAGTGTTGAAAGGTCAGTCACGACTCTTGAGAATGCAGGATTGTGCATTTGATCGTTTTGCCTTACAGTGCTTCTCAGTTCTCTTGGTCTTCAATGACCTTTTCAGAGAAATAACAATGGAAATATAGCACATTAATAAATGTATCATTTTTATAACACAGTGAGAATGCAATGGGTGTTTTTGTGTCTACTAATCTCCTAAATCCTGCTAATAACCTTTTGGGTAGGTTAGTAGGTAAATATAAATCCTTGGCACAAATAGCTCATAGTAATAATTCTTTATTTACAGGTCCTTAACAAACTGTATGGAAGTGTTATGTAATCTAAGTTTGAACGAGTCAAGATGTGGAATTTGAAGTCATGACAGGAAATCTGTGTTCAATTCATAGTTCCTTTGACAATAGACTGACCAAGTTGTCCCCTTCCCATCTTCACCCAAATCAAATTTGATTGGTCACATGCACAGAATACAACAGGTGTAGACTTTACAGTGAAATGCTTACTTACGAGCAAGTATTTTGTTTAGAAAATAATGTAATTCTCAACAGACTTTAGATTGTTCAAAAGTGCGTTTCACTGGTGCATTTATAAGCGGAAGGGAGGGAAAGGGATTCTGTATAGTTGAGGTAAGACCCTCCTAACTCAGCCAATCTGTCTAACCATCGCCATGCATCTCAAAGTTGTCCGACTCTAACTCACCCTCACCCCTCCTTCAAATCCCCCACTCAGCTTCTGGGAACAAAATCAAAACAAACAGAAGCAGGGGAGCCTTGGGGTGAGTGGGGGACGGCAGAGGGAGGATTTACAGAGGCTGCAGTGTGCTGGAGCCCATTTTCTAAATTATCTTTATTCAACGTTTCTCTGAAACAAACCCCTGCCTGCCCCCAGGCCTACGAGAGGGGGTGACACAGGGATTTAGGGGAGAGTTTTGTTTCTCATCTGTACAATGTTTTATTCATGATAGCAGTCTACCCACGGTGAATGGTTGATGTGTGTGTGTTTGGGGGTTGGGAAGTTGAGGGGTCTTTAGTTCCTTACGGATTAACCCCCCCCCCCCCCCCCCCCTTATAACTTTAGCTGATGTCAATACAGCTCCACCGTCGTCCCATTAGGAGTACCAACAGAGGCTGATAGAGTGCCAGGAGAGGGGGAAAGGGTACAAGTGCTCATGATGGAGCTGAACTGAAATGGAGGCCAATTAAACCCACAATGCCACAGGGCTGTGGTTGGTTGGTAAGGGGGTCAGAGGAGTAAAAGGCATAGTGGTTGACTATTCAACTTTTTGGCATTCTCTTATAGCGTATACCTCCATCTCTACTGGTGCTCCTGCCAGTCCTCTACACGCCAAGCTACTCTGGACTACATTAGGGCTTCCTCGCCTTACGTTATGGAAATGGGCCAGCTGTGTCCTCAGGAGAGGGAACCAAATGGTGACTACATGGCCACGAGACAGCAGTAGGCCTCCAACAGGCAGTGACAGACTCACCAAGACATCCATGAAACCTTACACTCAGACCACAATATTATTTTACCAAGCTTTACATTTCAACCCGAACTACAAGTACAGTGCCTTCGGAAAAAAGTATTCAGACCACATTACTTTTTCCACATTTTGTTACGTTACAGCCTTATTCTAAAATTGATTCAATCGTTTTTTCCTCATCAATCTACACACAATATCCCATATTGACAAACCAAAAAAAGTTTTTTTGAAATTGTTGCTAATTTATTACAAATAAAAAACGGAAATATCACATTTACATAAGTATTCAGATAATTTACTCAGTACTTTGTTGAAGCACTTATGGCAGTGATTACAGCCTTGAGTCTTGGGTATGAAGCTACAAGCTTGGCACATCTGTGTCGGGGAGTTTCTCCCATTCTTCTCTGCAGATCCTCTCAAGCTCTGTCAGGTTGTATGGAGAGTGTTGCTGCACAGCTATTTTCAGGTCTCTCCAGAAATGTTCGATCAGGTTCAAGTCCGGGCTCTGGCTGGACCACACAAGGACATTCAGAGACTTAAAAAAAAAAATATCTTAAGGGGTGGATCAGCTTAATATTGCGGAAAGAATGTTGCTTCCATCAATGTAATTGTCTGCATCATTTCCAATCCCCCATATATTTTTTGGGTAAATATATATATCCATACACGCATGCATACATATACACATATATACATACACATACCTATATAGACATACATACTTTTTTAAAGAATATACCTTCATTATTATTCCCCGCAAACCCTACCACCGATCCCCCAATTGGAGTAAACTAATAAACACTTCGGCTTTTACCTTCAATTTATACATCTTAAACACATTTTACAGACACAGTCTACTTTACAATAGTTCTCTCTTGTTTGTTCTTAGTCCTTCCTCTATTTCTGATGTCCATCCAGTTTGATTTCTATTTGTAACTGTGCTATTTTACAAAAGTTCCGAACCTATATACATTTTACAGATCCCGTATGTTTTACATTGTTTATCTTGCTATTAGTCCCACCCTTCAGTTCCATTCAACCACTCCCATCTATCTCTCAACATCATCCATTTCAGATTTCTATTTGCCATATATTTTTCAACTGTGCTGTCATGCTTCACAAAATAATTGAACCTTTCTATTCTCATAGCTTCTACAGATTGTAAATAATTATTATATTATTGATTGATTGACTATGGCTTTTCAAATCACCCAGTATTGCTATCTGTAGCGTTAGTTCTAGGCAAATGTTGCAATTCTTCAGCCATTCCTGGACCTGTGACCAAAAACGAGCTACATATGGACAATACCAAAATAAATGATCTAATGACTCTGCCTCCTCACAGCAGAATCTGCAGAGCTGGGAAGATTGCATCCCCCATATATATAACATTCTATTAGTTGCAAGAATTTTGTATAGTAATTTAAATAGAACAATTAGAAGTTTTGAATCCGGCGTTGTTTTGCGTATCAATTCATAAACCATGTGCCATGGAATGGGTACATCAAAAATCTCTTCCAACTATTTAGCAATTTATATGGCACAGCTGTCAGTTTTTTGGTCCTTAAATGAAATTGGTATATGTTTTTATTTATCACACTTTTCTTTAACCATTTATGTTCTTTAATACAGGGCCGACATACAAGTTCCTTACTTTTTTCCCCTTCTACTTGCCTCTTCCATTTTTGTGGTAATGCTGCAATTAATTGGTTGTAAATTTGGGTAGAGCAGACATTTCCATATGTCTGTGTTAGCTGCATGTGTGACATAACTCCACCAGTCCTATTTATGATATCATTCACTAAAATTATACCTATTTTAAAAATTTCTTTTAAAAATACAGTTTTTTTAATCAATTAGTATATTTGAATTTAACCACAATATTTGTTGTATTATTTGTTCTGTCTTTTCAGGTGGATTAAACTGAAATTACAACCAACTTTCTAAGGCTTGTTTAAAAAATAAAGATATTTTGGAGATTATTTCCTTTTCAAACAACCAAAAGTGGGCAGGTGTAATCTGAATAAAGGGAAAAAGGCCCTTCTTGAACATAGGATGAGACATTCCTACCAATTTACTAGAGAACCAGTTTGAATTTAAGTATAATTTTTGTATGACTGATGCCTTTAGTGAGAGGTCTAATGCTTTAATATTTAATCATTTCTGCCCTCCAAATTCATATTCGTTATATAAATAGGCCCTTTTAATTTTATCTGGCTTGCCGTTCCAAATAAAATTGAATATTTTTTGTTCATATGATTTCAAAAGCAAGTCACTAGGTGTAGGCAAAACCATAAGCAAATAGGTAAACTGTGATATGACTAAAGAGTTAATCAGGGTGATTTTTCCACAAATAGACAGGTATTTTCCTTTCCATGGTAGCAAGATCTTATCTATTTTTGCTAACTTTCTATAAAGATTTGTTGGAGTGAGATCATTTCTTTCTTTTGGGATTTGTATACCGAGTATGTCCACATCTCCATCAGACCATTTAATTGGTAAACTACATGGTAATGTAAAATTTTCATTTTTTTGTGATCCAATACGTAATATAGTACACTTAATTTGGTTTTAATCCAGAGAGGATAGCAAAAGTATCTAGATCCTCTATGAGGCCGTGGAGAGACTCTAATTGTGGTTTTAAAAGAAAACATGAATCATCAGCGTACAATGACACCTTAGTTCTTAAGCCACGGATTTCTAATCCCTTAATATTATTGTTTGATCTAATCTTAACAGCTAACATTTCGATGGCAATAATAAATAGATATGCCGATAGTGGACAACCTTGTTTTACTCCTCTAGATAGTTTAAAACTTTCTGAGATGTAGCCATTATTTACTATTTTACACCTAGGGTTACTATACATAACTTTAACCCATTTTATAAGAGATTCCCCAAAATTGAAATATTCTAGGCATTTATATATAAACTCCAGTAGTACTTTATCAAAAGCCTCTTCAAAATCAGCTATGAAAACCGGGCCTGGTGTCCCCAATACTTCATAGTATTGTATTGTTTCCAGTACTTGTCTTATATTATCTCCAATGTATCGTCCATGTAAAAAACCTGTCTGATTAGGATGAATAATATCTGACAATACTTTTTTAAATTCTATGCGCCAAGCATTTTGCTAGGATTTTTGCATCACAACACTGAAGTGTAAGAGGTCTCCAATTTTGTCACGTTCTGACCTTAGTTCCTTTGTTATGTCTTTATTTTAGTTTGGTCAGGGCGTGAGTTGGGGTGGGCATTCTATGTTGTTTTTCTATGTTTTGTTATATTTTCCTTTTCTATGTGTTTGGCCTAGTATGGTTCTCAATCAGAGGCAGGTGTCAGTCTCTGTCTCTGATTGGGAGCCATATTTAGGTAGCCTGTTTGTCATTGTGTGTTGTGGGTGATTATATTTTCTGCGCTGGTTTTTGTTTCACCGTACAGGAGTGTTCGTTTGTCGGTTTATTGTTTTTGTTCCGTGTTCATTTATTCGTATTAAAACAATATGGACACTTACCACGCTGCGCATTGGTCCTCCTCTTCTTCGAATCACAACGAGCGTTACAATTTTTTTAAATGGACTGGATCTTTATATATACCACTTGGGTCCTGTTTCAGTAATAATGATATCAGACCTTCTTGTTGCGTGTCTGATAATCTACCATTTATATAGGAGTGGTTAAAACACGCTAATAATGGTCCTTTGGGTATATAAAAAAAAGTTTTGTATACTTCCACTGGTATGCCATCCAGCCCTGGAGTTTTCCCATCATTAAAGGCCCCAATTGCATCAAGCAGTTCCTCCTCTGTAATTTGGCCTTCACATGAGTCTTTCTGTACAGATGTTAATTTTACATTATTATTAGGGAAAAAATCCATACAATTAGTTTCAGTTAGTGGAGATGGAGGAGCCTGAAATGAAAACATATTCTTAAAGTACTTTACTTCCTCTTTCAAAATATAATTTGGTGAATCATGCGTGACTCCATCATTTGTAACAAGTTTTAATAAAAAAAATTTGGTGGCATTTCTATATTGAAGATTGAAAAAGAATTTGGTGCATTTTCCCCCATATTCCATCCAGTTCGCTTAATTTTTATAATATATTACACTGGATCTTTCTTGAATAAGTTCCTCCATTTCTTTTTGTTTTTCCTCTAACTTATTCTGTGCCTCTATGGTACCGTTTTTATTGCTATCTAACTGTACTGTTAGTCCTTCAATTTCCTTTGTTAATATGGGCTCTTTTTATCTAAATTGCTTTTGTTTTATAGATGAGTACTGAATTGTATGGCCTCTAAAGGCACACTTAAAAGTGTCCCATACAATACGGGGATCTGCTGTACCTATGTTATGTCTGAAAAAGTCAGTCATAAATTCTTCTGTCCTAGTTCTAAACAATTTATCATCTAGTAGGCTTTGATTAAATTTCCAATATCCTCGCCCACGTGGAAATTCTGTAAGAGTAATATATATGCCAATTATGTGATGATCCGACCGCATTCTGTCCCCTATCAACACTTTTTAAACTTTTGGTGCCAGAGAGAATGGTATAAGAAAGTAGTCAAGACGACTAGCTTGATTAAGCCTCCGCCATGTATATCTCACTAGGTCAGGGTATTTAAGTCTCCATATATCCACTAATTCCAATATATCCATGACATTCATAATTTCCTTAAGTGCCTGAGGGTGATAGTTTGTAGTGTGATTTCCTTTCCGGTCCATAGAGGTATTTAAGACCGTATTAAAATCTCCCACCATAATAATAGAGTCTAGTGTTGCTTGTAGAGTTGATAAATTCTTATATATATTTTCAAAGAAGCTTGGATCATCATTATTCGGACCATATAGGTTAATAAGCCATATCTGTTTATTGTCCAATAACATGTTTAAAATAATCCATCTACCTTGAGGATCTGCTTGGACAATTTGCACATTTGGATCAAAATTATTGTTAATTAAAACATCAGCTATATAGACACTCAATCATCATGTTACTTTTTACAGCTATATAGACACTCAATCATCATGTTACTTTTTAATGGTACGTTTACAAACATATTTTGATAAAAATAATTGAAAGTTGTGTCTCATTATGGTAAGTGGTGAAATAAGTATAGCCAGTTACAATTGTAATGGCCCAGCAGATAATAAGAAAAGACTATCAGTATTTACCTGGCTAAAAGAGAAAGAATATAATATCTATTGTTTACAGGAAACCCATTCAACAGTTTTAGATGAAGTTTTGTGGAAAAAGAACTGAGGGGGCAAAATATATTTCTCCCATGGGCAAAGAAATTCAAAAGGGGTGATGGTTTTAATTAACAATAATTTTGATCCAAATGTGCAAATTGTCCAAGCAGATCCTCAAGGTAGATGGATTAAAAAAGTAACATGATGATTGAGTGTCTATATAGTTGTACCATGATATTTGCATTGCTACTAAGTAAACCTCCAATTGGTCCCTACTATTCCACCCGCTAAAAGCCCTCCTCATCCCGAGTTGGGTTGTCATCCCAATGCCCGGCAGACCACCCTCGACCCCCTGTATCCCATAGCCCTGAACCGACTGGGCCCATCCTTTGAAAAGGGCACACGGTGCCATTTACCGAATTGAAGTAGATCAACTGCCAAATGCATTTCCATCGCCCTCACCTCGATTTGTATTATATATAGCTGTGGATCATCCTCTATTGTCCCTAACATCTTTTACTCCTTCGCAACAGTTGTGGGATACACACATACACCCACACAAACTCAACCCTTACCCCCCACACAACCATAAGCTCACATTCTCAACAATTGCACCATCCCAGAGCCCAACTCAAGATAGGTCTTGATTTACAAATGCACTTACAGTTGCAGCTGCATGAGAAGGCCTGCAAGACCGTGCAAAAAATGGGCAGAAATTTAGAGATTTTATTAACCATTGTCACATCCTAGATGATGGAGGTCAAATGTACACCCTTTCCCTGAAACACCCATAATACGGTCACCCGTATTGACCATATTCCCAAGCATCTCCATGCAGTCAGACTTTGTGCCACCAGGGTCACAATAATATACCCCCTCCCCATGGGTTACTGCAGCTAGTGTTGCCAGCACTGCCACTGCCTGGGTTGGGTACCCTTCCCCAGATCTGTGCCTCGACACAATCTTGTCTCGGAGCCCTATGAATTCCTTCGACCTCATGGCTTGGATTTTTATCTGACATGCACTGTCAACTGTGGGACCTTATATAGACAGGTGTGTGCCTTTCCAAATCATGTCCAATCAATTGAATTTACCACAGGTTGACTCCAATCAAGTTGAAGAAACATCTCAAGGATGATCAATGGAAACAGGATGCACCTGAGCTCAATTAAGTCTCATAGCAAAGGGTCTGAATACGTATGTAATTAAGGTGTCTTTTTTTTCTTCATGAGTGTCCAAAAATGTCTAAAAATCAGTTTTCACTGTCATTATGGGGTATTGTGTGTAGATTGCTGAGGATTTTTATTTAATCCATCTTAGAATAAGGCTGTAATGTAACAAAATATGGAAAAAGTCAAGAGGTCTGAATACTTTCCAAAGGCACTCTATTTTAATTTACTCAATCTTGGGCTTTATCTCAAAACACAATGAATACAGGCCATGACAAGACATTACATAGCAATTTTATTTCAATTGAATCAGCCTTTTACGGTAATAAATAATTTATAAAATCATACCCACACAAAATGTTTCAACAAAACAATACACAATTGTCAGTTTTCAATTCGACAGACATTTCTTTGCACTCCCTTTTCAGTTACACCATTCCATTTCCTGATTAAACAGCAGATAGCCTCCTATGATACAGTATATTCACAAATACTGAAAGTTCCCTTGAAAGTAGATTCATGCACACAACTTGTCTCACTGAAATCAAACAGAAAGGAAAAGACCCACAACAGCAGTAACTGTTAACCTGTCACCAAATGTCCAACCTTTTGGCAGGCTACTAAAGCAGGCTGAGTTGTGACGCACGCCTTGAATTCACAGTTGCTACTGTATGCCTTCATCCTGACCGGTGCCAACCCAAAAGTAAATGAAAGTCTACAGAGTAAATAAGGCAGCAGCCGCACCTCTCCAGTTTTCCTCTCATAGTGGTAGAGGCTGCTCCATCAGCAGAGGGAGCGTGGTGAGGCTGTGGTCAGGCCACAGAAAATGGATTTACTTTGTGTGTGTGTGTGTGGGGCGACAGACACCAGAAGAGCTTTCCCAAATATTCATGATACATTTCTTTTTTTTATTTTATTTTTTTTAAATTTTATCCCCTTTTCTCCCCAATTTTTTCGTGGTATCCAATCGCTAGTAATTACTATCTTGTCTCATCGCTACAACTCCCGTACGGGCTCGGGAGAGACGAAGGTCGAAAGTCATGCGTCCTCCGAAGCACAACCCAACCAAGCCGCACTGCTTCTTAACACAGCGCGCCTCCAACCCGGAAGCCAGCCGCACCAATGTGTCGGAGGAAACACCGTGCACCCGCCCCCCTCAGTTAGCGCGCACTGCGCCCGGCCCGCCACAGGAGTCGCTGGAGCGCGATGAGACAAGGATATCCCTACCGGCCAAACCCTCCCTAACCCGGACGACGCTAAGCCAATTGTGCGTCGCCCCACGGACCTCCCGGTCGCGGCCGGCTGCGACAGAGCCTGGGCGCGAACCCAGACTCTGGTGGCGCAGCATAGCACTGCGATGCAGTGCTCTAGACCACTGCGCCACCCGGGAGGCCCATTCATGATACATTTCGATAACTCCCATCAGTTACAGACTACAAACTTGCTATGCTGGGTAGCCATTCTGAGTTCAAGTCGCCATCTATTGTGCAACTACAAGCACTTGAGGCTCATTATTACTCTTATTCATCCTGCAACATAACACAACAACATGATACAGCACTAGTTTATCATGACAGTACAGTATTAGCATACAAGCTGTCCAGCCTTTCCATATGAATGGTTAGGCACGAGGGCTTTGAGGCTGAGCAGTGACTGGAGACTGACAGTCTTCTGTGTTGTGTTGGTGGTGGTGAGGGGGATGCAAGGCTGATAAGCTGCTAGTTGAAGTCCAGGCAGAGTAATAACAGGGTAGATTGTCTCTGACGCCATAGCCTCCATTTCCAGGCTTTCTCATGTTTGTTGGGAAACAACAGCCGTGCGATGATTGAGACTTACGAGTATGGTGATGCGAGACTAATGAGGCCATGGTCTCGGATGCCTGAGGGATTCCTTAGCCTGACCCGTAGAGGTGCAGGAGGTCTGGTGCTCCGCAGGCACGATGGCCCTCTCTCTGGTTCCTACTGCCAGGCTGGCTCACTGCACACAGCATGCTGAGGAGGGCGAGCATCGACAGACAGATGTGTTAGAGACTGCATTATCATCATATAGACATGGCTTACCTCAGTACTGATCTGTGAGTAGATTTCTGTTGAGTAATTAAGATTTCCAATGTATTCAATACACATGGCAATAAAAAGGTATAATGGTTGTATTACGGTCCTGTATTATGGGACAAGCTCAGAGACTGAGGCTGTGTACCAAATGGCACCCTACTCCCACATAACTCACTACTTTTGACTGGGCTGAACTATGTATGGAATAGGGTGGCATTTAGGATACCGATTGAGAGCATTAGGCCTAGACTTTACTGCTTTGTTTGTAGTTAGCGTAGTAGTAGTTTAAGGTCACCAGCCAGACAGTCTTGGGCATTGCTGTGACCCCTCCAGCTGGAGAGCTGCCAACATGACATGGCTGACTGTGGCCACCGGTGTGTTAAAATAACAGCAACGTAACAAGCCATGTTTATGAAACCTGAATCTGTTCCAAATTCATTGAACCCCCTTTGAACATAATTCCTCTGGAATTTCTAACTCGAAACAGGATATTGTCTGGCTCTACTATATATCAACTAACTCCCTCCATCGCAGCTAGTGTGTGTGTTGTCCATGTGTGTGCGTTGTGCATGTGTGTGTGTGTGTTATGCATGTGTGTATGTTGTGACTGGGGGGGTTCTTCTTCTTGGTTAGAGCCAAGTCTCACTTTCACAAGGTGGGTTTTATAAGAGGTCAGAGAGCAGAGCAGCCCAGCGCTGTGCAAGACTGAGCTGAAATCAAAGATCCAGACGCTCCCACGGGGAGGCCAGCATGGTAAGAGAGCGGCTTGTGTTTAACTAGTGGTAAAACCTCCACTGAAGGGAAATTTCATTACAGCTTCAGGTGGCCATTTTTCACTTAACCCCTGGTATATCCCACTGACCAGTCTACATAGCTGCAAGCCCCTCTGCTGGGACATTCTGTGACGCACACCCCTACACCAGCACGTACACAATATCTAAGGGGAAATGTGAATACTATGCTACCCTCACAGGGATACTCACAACTTCTCACAGATTCTGATAGAGGCTCTCTATCCATTGACACGTCTTTTTGGTTCTCCAGCATCTGAAAGACACACAAAAGATGATACGACTCAAAATCATGGACCAAAATGTTTGCTTGGGATTAAACACACTGAGATATAAATACAAACCTACAGGGTTTATATCTACTAAAGTCAAGTCATCGCTATTCCTACCTTGATCTGTTCTTTGAGGTATTCAGCTCGGGTCATTAGGCTCTTGATCTGCAAAGTGAGAGGTGGTGTTTAGTATGTAATCCATCTCCAGTCATCCACATTCTCCTTTCTATAACGTCTGGTGATGGTGATGATGAGGGTAGACCAAGGTGGATGGCTTCCTATAATGACCCTTTAAAAGACAGATCTGTTGTGGTAGAATAATCATCCTGACTGAGACAGAGGCGGCTGCATCCACCCAGACTCCCAACATTTTATATCATATTAACCTCAGCACCAAGGCTGTAATACTATAAAATCACACCCAAAGTAAGATTACAGCTGTAATATAAATGTATTAACCTTCCAACTATTTCAAGGCTGGTGTTCTTACAGTTGAAGTTGGAAGTTTACATACACCTTAGCCAAATACATTTAAACTCAGTTTCTCACAATTCCTTACATTCAATCCTAGTAAGAATTCCCTGTCTTAGGTCAGTTAGGATCACCACTTTATTTTAAGAATGTGAAATGTCAGAATAATAGCAGAGAGAATGATTTATTTCAGCTTTTATTTCTTTCATCAGGTTTACATTGCCTTTAAATTGTTTAACTTGGGTCAAACGTTTCGGGTAGCCTTCCACAAGCTTACCACAATAAGTTGGGTGAATTTGGCCCATTCCTCCCGACAGAGCAGGTGTAACTGAGTCAGGTTTGTAGACCTCCTTGCTCGCACACGCTTTTTCAGTTCTGCCCACACATTTTCTATAGGATTGAGGTCAGGGCTTTGTGATGGCCACTCCAATACCTTGACTTTGTGGTCCTTAAGCCATTTTTCCACAACTTTGGAAGTATGCTTGGGGTCATTGTCCATTTGCGACCAAGCTTTAACTTCCTGACTGATGTCTTGAGATGTTGCTTCAATATATCCACATCATTTTCCTGCCTCATGATGCCATCTATTTTGTGAAGTGCACCAGTCCCTTCTGCAGCAGGGCACCCCCACAACATGATGCTGCCACCCCCGTGCTTCACGGTTGGGATGGTGTTCTTCAGCTTGCAAGCATCCCCCTTTCTCCTCCAAACATGACGATGGTCATTATGGCCATACAGTTCTATTTCTGTTTCATCAGACCAGAGAACATTTCCCTAAAAAGTACAATCTTTGTCCCCATGTGCAGTTGCAAACCATAGTCTGGCTTTTTTATGACGGTTTTGGAGCAATGGGTTCTTCCTTGCTGAGTGGACTTTCAGGTTATGTTGATAAAGGACTCATTTTACTGTGGATATAGATACTTTTGGGCTTGTTTCCTCCAGCATCTTCACAAGGTCCTTTGCTGTTGTTCTGGGATTTATTTGAACTTTCGCACCAAAGTACGTTCATCTCTAGGAGACAGAAAGCACCTCCTTCCTGAGCGGTATGACGGCTACATGGTGTTTATAATGGCGTACTATTGTTTGTACAGATGAACGTGGTACCTTCAGGCGTTTGGAAATTGCTCCCAAGGATGAACCAGACTTGTGGAGGTCTACAATTTTTTTTCTGAAGTCTTGGCTGATTTATTTTGATTTTCCCATGATGTCAAGCAAAGAGGCACTGAGTTTGAAGGTAGGCCTTGAAATACATCCACAGGTACACCTCCAATTGACTCAAATGATGTCAATTAGCCTATCAGAAGCTTCTAAATCCATTACATAATTTCCTGGAATTTTCCAAGCTCTTTAAAGGCACAGTCAACTTAGTGTATGTAAACTTCTGACCCACTGGAATTGTGATACAGTGAATTATAAGTGAAATAATCTGTCTGTAAACAATTGTTGGAAAAATAACTTGCGTCATGCACAAAGTAGATGTCCTAACCGACTTGCCAAAACGATAGTTTGTTAACAAGAAATTTGTGGAGTGGTTGAAAAACGAGTTTTAATGACTACAACCTAAGTGTATGTAAACTTCCGACTTCAACTGTATATGATAAGCCCAGGCATATTGAACTGGGAATTACAGCCCTGAGTTAAGAAAGGCTGAACTGTGCTCTAGAGATGAACCAGCACACATGGAGACCATTCCTAGCTGCAGTCGGGGCTCTTTGCGTTCTCACACACATGCTTTCGATCTGCAGTCCTCACCAGCGTTCGATTATTATAGCCGCATCTGAATTTACTTAAGCCAAGCGCCCATAAAACTTCAAATAGGGAGGTCTATGAGCCCAGGTTTAAATCTCTCTCCCTCTGGGGTTTGTTGTTGAAACATTGTTGTGTGTTGTTGACCTGGTTGCTTGCAAAACATGAAAGAATAACTTTCCTTTACCACTGAATATTAATACAGTCAAACTAATTGAAGTAACTGTTGTAAGAGAATCCCTGCTGCAGTGTGTGCAAACCTGGTCAAGAACTACAGGAAACGTATGATCTCTGTAATTGCAAACAAAGGTTTCTCTACCAAATATTAAGTTCTGCTTTTCTGATGTATCAAATACTTATGTCATGCAATAAAATGCAAATGAATTACTTAAAAATCATACAATGTGATTTTCTGGACTTTTGTTTTAGATTCCGTCTCTCACAGTTGAAGTGTACCTATGATAAAAATTACAGACCTCTACATGCCTTGTAAGTAGGAAAACCTGCAAAATCGGCAGTGTATCAAATACTTGTTCTCCCCACTGTATATGTACACCAAACTGCAGTGTCACTGATCTATTACGTTCGTAGCTTTTATTCAGGGAAACATTCAGGTGACTACCAGAGAATGCTCCTGGGTGTTGCGTCCCAGATATAGCTGTGCTTGTTTGGTCTCAGAGACCTGTTTGTTTGTATGTCTTCAGGTGCTCTGTGCTGTTACTCCTCACCCCCTTACCTCACATTCTCACCTAAACCCTCTCATCCACCTCACCCCCAGTAACTCACCTCACATTCTCACCTCAACCCTCTCATCCAACTCACCCCCAGTAACTCACCTAAACCCTCTCATCCACCTCACCCCCAGTAACTCACCTCACATTCTCACCTAAACCCTCTCATCCACCTCACCCCCAGTAACTCACCTCACCATGGAGCAGCTCTCTCCGGCGCCCCTGGGCTTCAGCTGGAAGACAGACATAGAGGGGGACAATCACCATGTTTGCACAAGAGTGGGTAATTTGCCGAGCCAGTTTGGTTGCGATAGCCCACTGAGGCTCAGGGGGAACCCTTGAAACTGAAGCAGCCTTTCTTCAATTAGCCTGCCTGAGGAGGAGAGGGGACCAGTTCTTCAGCAGCAAGGCATTCTGGGAAGGGAACGTAATCAACCATAGGCTATAGCGACACAAAAGGGACAATGTTTTCTCCCACAATCCCCTTGGTCTCGCTGACGTGCCACGGTCCCGTTCCCCCTGATCCATCATGATGATTTAACGACTCAAGCCGTCTCTTCTCTATTAAGACAGACAATAGTTTTTATTTGTTTCCAGTGTGTAATAACATTGAGAAATTAACTGTTGGGCTCTCAATGGAAACCAGATGGCAGCGAGCGGCTCTATACCACACACAGGGCGCTGGCACCAGGTCTCATACAAAGCTCAAAGCTACATCTGGCTCCAGCATCATCCCCATCCCGCCCGCCTGCCTCACCTCCCTCTGCCATTAGAACCATCTCCCAGATGAGGTCATGTGGAGTCAGGGCTAATAGAGACCAGGCCAAAGCCTAGAGGAGTCTAGTCCACATACAGACACTGAGCCAGAGCAGAGGCAGCCAGAGCGCCGAGGAGAGGAGACCATTATGGGCCACCACTGCCACCGTCTCTCTTTAATAACAATAACAGCCAGCCAAAGCTGAGGGCTGGAGACACAGCAGGCACTCAGGGCAGGCTCTGCTGCGGTCTCTGATGTAATAGCCTCTTAATTCTGGAGATTGAATTCCGGTGCTACTCCCGGACTCCCCGCAGGGTTGTAAAATCACACCTGTGTTTATTAGAGTCCATGCAGCAGACGCTGTATGTGGCATAGATGACTGACTCATTGTTTTCCCCATCTAAAGGACTAATATAGTCTATGTGGGATTTTCAGTGAGCAGACCTTACCTGCCAGGGCTAGCAGTAGTTCTCCCAGACTCTGCTGGTACAGAGCCAGTGTATCATGGTCCTCTATCCCATTCTCCTCCTGGAATGGAATACAAGTGTGTTATGAAAAGGGAAGATGTCCCACTATGGTATAGTAGTCCACTCTCAAGAAAGCCCCCAGATCCCATAGCTACAGCCTTCACTATAGCAGCAGCCTTCAATCCATCCTGCTGTAGACAGCATCTACAAGCCACTACCACCCTCCCAGCTCTCTCACTCCTCTCAGGCAGTCTCCCCAGAGCTCCATCATCATGCCCTGCCCTGCTCATGGTACCCAGTCCCCTCAGCTTACCATGGCGATGGCTGTAGATGCCAGCTCCAGAGCAGCCAGCACCCGTGGTTGGTCACGGGACATCTCTGAGAGGGGGACAGACAGAGAGTAAGGGTTGGACCGGAGGCCTTCTCAGAACATCTCCTCTAGGTACTTATCAATACCCAGTTACACTTGATAACGTGCTCCTTCTGAGTCTTATGAATGTGTTATCAAGTCCTTACGAAGGTTCCCTTCAAATAAAGTAGGGTTTAAATTAGGTCCTCTATACAAGGGTCATGAAATATGGTATCCATGATGTACAACGGGTAAAATTAGCTGTATTACCTCTCAGGATGTCTCTGGTGGACTTGAACTGCTCAAAGCAGAGGCTGTTGTCTGCAGACACCAGAGCTTTCAGCCCCTCTGCCCTGGACACGTACTGACTAACCTGCAGTAGGGGTTTATATTGCTGTCATTCACTTCATTCTATGATGTCATCCATAGCATGTGTTTTTCATCCATGCCATATGTTATTCATTTTATTCAAATAATTTCAGTCCAGCCTTTGGGGTATGAAAATACAATAGACCAAATATACTTTGTGTACTCTGTACCTTTTTCCTGAGGGCATCTTTACGCAGTCTGTCTGTTTCATCTGGAAAGGGGAGAGAAGATACATTTCTTAGACAGTTACCAATAGTGTTCTGATAATGTCATCTCCAGTTCTGTGAGCTTGTATCACTTTTCAGTTGATGTTGGACTGTGGTACAGAATTAGACATTATATAGATGAGAGACCTGAGAGAAGTTGTTACTGTGGCAGATAGGGGCTGTGCATGTTGCTCTTACAGTGAATGGCAGGGACAAAGTGCTCCAGTGCGCTGCAGTACAGAGACAGGGCAGCTGATCTATCACCCTCCTGGTCCTTCTGAACAGCTTTCAGGACCAGATCCTTCTGCAAGAGGAGACAGACAGCGAGTCACACCAACACATCTAACTCTCTCTCACACACCTGCATGCACCCGCACACACACACCGCTTTCCCCAGGCTCTCTTCGTTGGGCATGTGCTTGAGGTCCACCCAGGGGTGGGAGAATAACTGAGTGAAGGTGAGGCGGGTGTCAGGGTCCCTGTCCAGCAGCCGCAGCAGTAAGTCCCTGCAGTTCCTGGACACTCTGGCCCCTGCAGGCAGCTGAGACACACAACACAACCAGAGGACCACAATGATTTTATAAGAAGTTGCAAAACATACATGGTGTTATCCTTGATGATTTTAAATGCAGCGTATCCACTTGTGGCTGGAGTTCTATTTTTTAAATTGTCTAATAAATTATTTCTATCTTCCAACTAATTACACTCTGTCCTGACCACTGGATTGAGGAGGAGACTGTAGAACCCACTCTGGCACAGGAGTGTCCCTTCCAATAAGAAAGCACTGCGAGATAAGGTTTATTGAGCAAGTGTGCCACCCTGCGGTGGCAAATATACTCACAGGGGAAAGAATGATTCTTCTAACAGCAGTCACAGAATGAACAATCATTGCTACCACACGTAGATGCAACAGAGCTTACCTCGATGGGCTTGTCACTGCGGATCTTCTCCTCCAGTTCAGCATAGGATCTGGAGGCAAATGGTGCTCGGCCAAATAGTGTCTCTACATACAGAAGTAAGAACAACAAATAAATGATAAGAGTAAGTGAGAAAGCAATATAAACTTAAACCATCTTTGGCATTCAAAGCGGTAACGTTGAAGTTTGATGTCACTGAAATGTCTGGTTTGTGCTTAAGAAAGCATAGAGTGTTCTTGAGGGGATACTGTTCTATTTAATTGCACGAAGAGATGAGATAGTTATCCATTTAAATCTGTGCTCTTACCATACAGGATGACTCCCACAGACCAGAGGTCGACCCTTGAGTCATACTGCCGTCGACACACCATCTCAGGGGCCATGTAGAGAGGAGAGCCCCTCAGAGCACTCTGCTCATCCCACGGAGACATGTAACTCGCAAAGCCAAAATCTGACAACAGCATAGGGCAAAAATGTTTCAGTGCAAAGTGCACTAGACTAGTCTCCGTCAAGACTGTGATACACCTGGTAATATTTGGAGCAGCATTACAAAATCCTCTAAGCATAATTTAGTGGTGCAACTGTTGCATTCCATCATTTTAAATGTCACAACTGAAAAGTGCAGAGACGGTGCCACCAACAACCTCTGGCATATTGCCACTGCTATGATTTCGCAGCTATGATTCATAACACAGTCCCATGGTGATGAAATGCAAGAGATTAATAAAGATAGAAATGTGACCATAAGGAATACTGTATGTAAGTGTGATTGTGGCACTTGCCAGTGTGCTGTACCTGCTAGTTTAAGGACAGAACCACTGAGCAGAATGTTCTGGGGTTTCAGGTCCAGATGGGAGATGTTATGATTATGGAGAAACTGAAGAGCGCAGGCTGTTTTCAGACATGTAGCAAGAGAAGAGAGAGTAAGAGAGAGAGTGCCTTATTGGTGTTGGTCCCACCATTTTTTGTTATTTGTATACTTTGACAATGTAAGTAATTTAACTTGCCATGTCAATAAAGTCTACTGAATTTAATTGATTTAATTGGGAGAGAGAGAAAGAGAGTGGTAGAGAGAGAGAGAACTGCTCAACATCATTAAATAGTGCTCTAAATAATGTAGGTTACTTATACCCAACGCACCACTGACTCTGGTGTGACTCACCTATCTGCTGCAGGAAGAGCCGAGCCACCCTCTCAGGTAGCAAGCGCCTACTGTGGATGAAACGGGACAGGTCCCCACCAGAACACCACTCCAGGATCAGATAGATGTTCTCACTGTCCCACTGACCAATGGCAGAGAACAGGATCAGACTCAATTCACTCAGACAAGGATATGAAATGTAGCCTGCTGAGTCCCAGATCAGTTTGTGCTGTCTTGTCTGACAAGCAATGTGGGAGTCAGGTTAGCCTGTATGAAATGTACTTATATGAGTGGGGATGGGCTGATTAAATATTAAACTGATTGTAAACCTGGAAGTCCTTCAGCTGAACAATGTGAGGGTGGCGAACAGTTTTCAGGATCTCTATCTCAGTCAGCAGGTTCTCCATAGACACCTTGTTCAGACTCTTCTTCCCAACCACCTTCACTGCCACCACCTCCCGGTTGTCCCCCTGTACACACAGATCCAGAAGACTGAACAATGCTCTAGTCTGGGACATGACATCAGTTTGGAAGCCAGGCTACAGGGCCAGTTTCAAAACTCTCATTTCTATTAAGGAAGTTGCTACTATTTACTTGTATTGTTTATGCAAGTAGTTGTGCTTATAGGCTAGCTAGTAGCTAGCTAACTCGGTCTGCAACGAATGGCGTACCTTTCTGTAGGCTTTGTAAACTGTCGCATAGGTGCCACTGCCCAGCCTCTCAGTGAGAATGAAATCAGCCAGTTTCGGTGGGGTGAAGCTCGAAGCCATGATGATGATGTTCACAGTTGCATCAAAGTTGCTGTGGACCCCTTCACTGCTGCAAAGTGCACTAGAACATATATAGAGGAAGTTAGTCTCTTTCATTCAAATTTAGCTACAAAATAAATGCTTAACGTTACATCTGACCAGACTGAAGTGAAACAGGAACGTCTACAATAATGGCTGTTGCAGTTAGGTGCTAGCTAGTACAGTACTACATAGGATATATATTGAGCTGACTTATATTATTATTATTTTTAAACTCATCCCATCTTCTATACTTCTCAGAAATGTGTATATTTAGACAAATATTTACCGTCATTCATGTATAAATACTGCCGAATATGCAGAATGATTCTTCTTCTTCAAAGTTGTATTGACAGACTACACCTATTGGTGTATTGCCGCCACCTACTGTTCAGGGTATTGAAACCAAAAATATTTCAATTTCAGGAAAGGGGCCGACATAAAACAAAAATCTAACAACCGTCCCACTCCTTCAGTTACATTCAAATCACATCCATACACACACTCAGGTGCCTGTGAGTTGCAGAATGATTGTTTACATTGCTAGCTAGCTCCACTGTGAACGTGCTGTCGTCGTCAGCTGATCAAAACACGTCGATGCTCCAAACCATGGCACATTTTTCTACTGCCCTCTGCCGGTTTTATATGTAATACTCGGCCTTATCTGTAAAGGCAATCCAGAGAAGACAATCTCACATTTATTGAAATAGTAATCAGTCCTTGCTACAGTAAAACTCTTGCTATGTATGTGGCTTTTACAATAGCAGCATCAAGCTGACATGAACTGATTGTTAAAATGTGAAAGTTACAACACAAAACTAAAGCACAAGAGGGCGCTATGACTCCATTCCCATTCACTGTTGATGACAGGAAGACCCTATTCCCAGTTGCTGATGAAAGAGAATAGTAATTTAAAGATGGCGGAGTGCATGGCAGCACGTTTGACCGCGCAAGAGAACCAGATAGAGCTTCTCACTCGGGAATTTAGCCTCCTACGAGACGGGCTAAATGGTGGTCCAGAGGTCGCCAGCATTCTCGCCAGTTCTCCGGAGCTGGAGAGCTTACGGAGCGAGAATGAGAAGCTCAAATTTCGTCTCGTGCACCTCCGCCAGGGTCTCCAGGAAGAACTCGCCCTGGAGGGACAGGGCAAGGGGGGCACCAACAAAGGCCAGGAGAAGAAGACAGGGAAAGAACAACAACAGCCAAATAACCGCAATTATGATAATAATAAGGTAGCTAGCTAACCACCTTAGTGCATGTAAATTGTGTGGCTGTTGTATGTGACCTGTAGCTTGCTGTCCTAGTCCAGCCAGTAGCTTCCATGGCTACAGTCATAATTATGCCTAAACCCCGCCCATTTATACAATTATCTTAACATTTGATTTTTAACCTAACCACGCTGCCAACCTTTTGCCTAACCCTCCCCTGCCCCTGGTCTCGAAATAGGTTGACAGCTCTGGGTGTAGTCCCCTGAACATGCTTATGGAATATCATATGGATATAAGACAACAGTTATTTATTGTGGTTTACACTAAGTGGAATGTCAATGACAATATTTGCATGTTTTTGCTCACCTATAAACCAAACGTTTGATTTTTAACCTCTGTGCAGGCAGAAACCCATGAGACCAAACCTGTTGTTGATAAGAACAACAAGAAGGAGAAGCCAGAGAAGGCACAGGGAGGGGGTGGTGGCAGAGAGGTAATGATTAGGAACATTACCTTCCAAAGGTCCAATATCCCATACATCTATTCTAGAAGTCCCATGCATGCAATCAAGCGTTCCTTCAAACTTGTGCAATATCCTTACCAATACCCAAATAATTCCCCCCAGTTTCTTTCCATAAGTTCCTATAAATCACCATGTTACTCTTTCCAGCTGAAACCGTGGCCTGGCTACATCTCAGAGCGCATGCAGCTGTATGAGGAGCTGAAAAAGGAGAGCGATGCCCTGCTGGCCAGGAGAGCTGCAGACAGCCAGCCCATCACTGTGGAGCTGCCAGATGGACGTAGGGTGGAGGGTCAGGCCTGGGTCACTACCCCCTACCAGCTGGCCTGTGGCATCAGGTGAGGGATCTGGAGCTTATCTTGGACCATGATATCCTTGTCCCATATCTTTTTTGTGCTGTGCAGTCAACTCCTATGGCAATTGTCATGGCAAAAATGTCCGTAGAAGTTGGCAGCATAGACAAATCTGGGACAAGGAGGATCATGATGTTACTTGGAGACATCAGTTGCACACCTCTGTCTTTGCCATTGTTTGTATCAACACATGATAACTATGTGGTGATGGTGGTATATCGTATTTCTCTCAGTCAGGGCCTGGCTGACAATGCAGTGATTTCCCAGGTGAACGGGGACCTGTGGGACCTGGATAGACCTCTGGAGAAGAGCTGCTCACTGGAGATCCTGCGCTTTGACAATGATGATGCCCAGGCTGTGAGTATAATGTGCCCTCTGGGCTATCATACTCTCTAATCTCTATAGTCTTTGTTCTTGGAGGTAGTAACAGAGATGTTTCCGCTCCTTGTTTCAGGTGTACTGGCACTCCAGTGCTCACATCCTTGGTGAGGCCATGGAGCGTTTCTATGGAGGCTGTCTGTGTTATGGACCACCCATTGAGAATGGCTTCTACTATGACATGTTCCTCGATGGACCCCAGTAAGCATCTATCATTGTTAAGAAAAAATAAGCTTCTAGTCTCCTTTATAAAGTAATGAGCAGAAATGATACAGAGCTGGTGTAGTGAGTAGCCTATGACAGGTGTGTTGTTACTGAGGGTTCTGTTTGACCTGTGTCCTCTCCTGGCCAGGGGTGTGTCGAGTACAGAGTTTGAGTACCTGGAGGCGCTGTGCAAGTCTGTGGTGAAGGAGAAACAGCCCTTCGAGAGGCTGGAGGTCAGCAAGGAGACCCTACTGAAGATGTTCAAGGTGAGATGAGAGGACCTGTACACTACATTGGCATCTCTCCACCCTCTGGTGAAAGATTGTAGCTCGATTATATAATGTGTTATAGATGTTTCTTTTTCATTGGGGTTGTGAGTAGATTGGCAGCAATTGGTATTTATTTATTTCCTATCTGTTTGCGTCCATATTTTCAGTACAACAAATTCAAGTGTCGCATTCTGAATGAGAAAGTCACCACACCCACTACAACAGTCTACAGGTAAGCAGCTCTTGATGTTTAGTTGTAAATCACAGAATATTATTTGGTGTACAGAAACTATTCAGAAGACTAGTTTAACATGTTGGTGAATTTGAAGAACAAAAAATAGGACTGCACTCCGGTAAATTAACTTAAATTGACATTTTTATTGCTGCATGAACGTTGCGGGTATGAGCCCTTCAGCGTGCAAGGCAATAGCAATCAATGTCACACCAACAAGACCACACAGGTGGGCATAATTATAAATTCAGACAGTATTGGCCCAATCAAGAGATCCCAGCAGAGGGAGCTGTGGGGGAAACATGACAATCAAATAAAGATCTATAGACACACAATACAAATACATGATGTCATTACCTAAATATTTGGCATATTTATAACCTAGTACAAAAAAAAACAAGATAAAGACCATTCCTGCTGGGGATAGAGTGGTCAAGCGGTCTATCCAATATGTCTTTCATTGGAGAGGTAATTGATCCCTATCTCCTATCCTATGTGGCGCTTTCACCAATTCAATGCCCATATAACGTAAGGCACTTAGTTCATGATTATGGCTGTTGAAATTTCTGGCAACAGGTAATTTTTTTCTCTCCATGGTTGCGAATGGAGCTCTTATGCTCACATATCCTTGTCTTAAGTTCCTGTTTGGTCTTACCCACAACATTAAAGTCACAGGAACACACTTAAGTAGATATACAACATATTTTGTGTTACATGTTATTCTACCTCAAACCTTTATCCTCCCACTCGAATGGGGATGGATAAGAGAGTTCCCTCTGATCATGGCATAACAGTGGACAGTTGTGACAAGGAAACTGCCATCAGGAATGATAGACATGAAATGCAATGCTTTTTTTATTAGGCAAATCTGACCGTACTAAACAATCCCGTAAATTTGAGTGTCTCTTATAGCAAAACCTCGGGAGGGATTCAAATGCTTTACCAAAGCTGGGGTCGCTGTGTAATATGTGACAATGTCTATTAACCACTTCCTTGATCGACCTTGAAATGGAACTGAAGGTGGACACAAAAGTTAAGAGGGAGGAGAGGGATTCCTTTGACGTGGTTGCAATAATGCATTCCACTCAGTTTGTCTTAACGGAATTGTCCAATAATTCTTCTTTATACCCTCTTGTTTTGAATCCTTCACATAAATCTTTGGAATGTACATCAAATTCTAAATCAGTCACAAATGTGCCTAATGCGAAGGATTTGTCTATAATATATTATGGTAAACTGCTTTTTGAATGAATTTGAAGACCCTCACTGGTCCATGCCCTGCTAAAATGAGTTATCTACTGTTTTAGATGTGGGCCTCTGATTGACCTGTGTCGTGGGCCCCATGTAAGACACACAGGAAAGATTAAAGCCTTGAAGATCTACAAGGTATGTGATGCACACACAGACTACAATATCCAATCACTTCTTAAGGTGAAAAACAATGTCATAGTATCTCCTCTCCACTCCTTTCCTGTAATATCGACAGAACTCTTCTACGTACTGGGAGGGCCGTTCGGACATGGAGACCCTGCAGCGTATCTACGGCATCTCCTTCCCAGACTCCAAGATGCTGAAGGAGTGGGAACGCTTTCAGGAGGAGGCTAGGAACAGAGACCATCGGAAGATTGGAAAGGTCAGTCTTCACTGTGGGGGGGTCACTTTGGGGGTTGACTGAGGAAGACGACTAGTTGGTTTAGGTGTTTGGTTTTCTAAACACAGCCATTGAAATAGACCCTCAATTAATATAATGATATAATATGTTCATATATACTGAACAAAAATATTAATGCAACAATTTCAAAGTTATTGTTGAATTACATTTCATATAAGGAAATCGGTCAATTGAAATAATTGAATTATGTCCTAATCTATGGATTTCACATGACTGGGCAGGGGCGCAGCCATGGGTGTGACTGGGAGGGCAGAGGTCCACGAACTGGCCCAGCCATCAAAATATTTTTTTCCCCACAAAAGGGCTTCATTACAGACAAATACTTTTTGGGGATATTTTATTTCAACTCATGAAATATAGGACCAGCACTTTACATGTTGCGTTTTTATATTTTTGTTCTGTTTATTTTAGCGGTCACTTTTATCCAAAGTGAGTTACAGAACTGTGACAAATCACTGTAATTTACTCTGTATTTTACAAACAGACCTAAAGGCGTCAGCAAGCTTCAGTTCGCCTGGTGGCTAGACCTTCGCTTGGAAAATTAGAAAAAGTGGAAATAGTACTGTTTGGCCATTTTGAGACTCCGTAGCCAGTATACACCTCAAAATAGTCAGAATTAATCTAAGAAAATTAATTAACAGATTTCTTTAGTTTTGACGTTTTTGCCGAGGAGATCTTAGTCGCGCAATTTTACATCTAACTAAGATGCTTTGGTGCAGTATTTCTCAATTAAAAAATGTACATGAAAACGAGTCATCTCTAGTTGAATGACAACAAAGACTTTATTGAAGAATCCCTAAAGTTGACCACTCATGGACGAAGGGGCGTATACTTTGGCTTTCGAAGTTCGGCTGCCCTCGAAAAAATGTTGTGTGCCCAAACAGCCGAAAAAACCCTTACCGAAGTCCAAAACGAACAAAAACATAATGTCTTCATAATATATGCACAAACTCTTCGGAACTGTTTAGACTGGGAAGTATGTGGACGCTTTAAGCTCTGTGTGCTTACTGTTGTTGCTTGGTTGTTCCTGTGGGGGGTGCTGTGTGTCTAACTGCATGATGTATCAGTGAGTCATACTATGTGAGCTCCAGCTGGTCCTCAGGCAGGCTGGATCTATCCTCCCTGCGGGAGACACAGATGGCAGCAACCCCACGGCCCAGCCACAACTGATTACAACACAACACTGATCTCTATATTAAACTATGGACTCACTGCTGCTTTTATTTTCATTGTTGTTATCCAGGGGGACAAAGTCTAAAGTCATTTTTAAACATGTTACTCCTATGATGGTGTGATCCTTTTCATTTAGAAGTTGAAGGTTTAGAAGTAGAGGACATGTCTGTGGGTGTCGTTCATGGACAGATTTGCTGTCGTTTGATTTAACATGTTCCCCACAGAGAGGAGGAGCTGCCTCACTATCTGTAACTGTCAATCTGTGAAGTCTTTGAGCTTACACTATGTCTCTACTGTACAACAGGAACAGGAACTGTTTTTTTTCCATGACCTGAGCCCTGGCAGCTGCTTCTTCCTCCCGCGTGGAGCCTACCTGTACAACACACTCACTGACTTCATCAGGGTAAGACGAGACCAACCAGCCTCAACCACCTACACCTGATCACAGTCAAAAGGCAGAGAAGCAATCCGTCCATCTTCTGCCAAGATACAACAATACCCACCTGTAGAATTCCCAATTATAGCATGTTCATGGACTACTTTGGTGCTTTATAACCATAGTAACCGAAAGAATGCTGAAGTTAAGTACCACTCAGTCTTGCTGTGATCTGGTGAATGTGCTTTGCAGGAGGAATACTGTAGAAGAGGTTTTCAGGAGGTGGCCTCTCCTAACATCTATAACAGTAAGCTGTGGGAGACTTCAGGCCACTGGCAGCACTACAGCGACAACATGTACTCCTTCCCAGTGGAGCAGGACAACTTTGCACTGAAGCCCATGAACTGTCCCGGACACTGGTAGGTACATTCGTTGGTTATTGGGACGATTTCCCGGACACGTGTCAAGCCTGGTCCTGGACAAAAACAACAACTCCGTGGCCTTGTGGTTAGTGCCCTCCCTGAGATTGGAAGGTTCAGTTTAATCCCCGGGCCAAGTTATACCAAAAACTGTAAAAATGGGACCCAATGTGTCTGCTTGGAACTCAGCATTAGGAGATAAATTGGGGGTAAGGCCCCGCCATAGACTAGCGTAGTCTCCATTGCGTGTACTTCTACATCAAGCAGCCTCAATATCGCAATATCTATCAGGGAAATATCCATGGCTATAATAGCTACAAACCTTTAATTACATTGATTTCTCCTGCAGAAACAGGAGATGCAAGGCTACTTGATTACTTACTAGACTAAAAACCATGCTCAATGGAGAATATCCAATGAAATAACTTTACTACAATACTAGGCTTAACCTTTGTCTGGGAAAGGTGTTATGTTATTGTTATTGGTTAATATGAAGATATGATGGTTTATAAGGAAGGGACTTTCAAAGCATTTATGTAACCTTAACTACTACCATTGCTTCAACTGCATATCTTCTCATTCATCACCCTCTTTTTCCGTCTACCTTCTTCTCCTGGATCCTCTTCTTCCTCAGTCTGATGTTCAGCCACAGACCTCGGTCGTGGAGGGAGCTGCCTCTGAGACTGGCTGATTTCGGGGTGCTCCATAGGAACGAGCTATCAGGGACACTCACCGGCCTTACGAGGGTGCGCCGCTTCCAACAGGATGATGCTCACATCTTCTGCACCATGGAACAGGTAGGTGACCAGACCAGCTATGGATATTGAAGAGGAACATCTTATTAAAGTAGCTACGTACCAGGGTTGGGGTCAATTTCAAATCAGGAAGTAAATGGACTGTTCCAATTTTCATAATTTCTTCTTGAAATGGAATTGACCCTATCCCTGCTGGGTACTTAACCTCCTCGCCATTCAGATGACCCTCTGTATTCCCTTTCTCTCTCCTGCAGATTGAGTCTGAGATGAAGGGCTGTCTGGACTTCCTCCGCTGTGTCTATGACGTCTTTGGCTTCTCTTTCCAGCTGCACCTTTCAACCCGTCCAGAGAAGTACCTAGGAGATATCGCTGTCTGGAACCAGGCTGAGAAGGTACAATTAAACATGCGTGTCCATAAAATATTATTGAAATGTCGCGTAAGGAAACACAATTTTTAAGAAAGAATGACTTGCACGAAATGAACCAGGATATATTTTAATTGTATGTTAATTGATTCCCTCTGTTTGAAAGCAACTGGAGAACAGCCTGAATGAGTTTGGGGAACCATGGAAACTAAACCCCGGGGACGGTGCTTTCTATGGACCCAAGGTTTGTAATTACAGCAGCTGATATTTCCTTGCTATATATTTTTTTTACCCCTGCAATTAAATAAGGTCTAGAATTCTCAGGAAATCAATGTAATAAAGGTTTGTAGCTATTATAGCCATGGATATTTCCCTGATAGATATTGCATTCCCCCTTCAATGAAATATGGTCTAAAACTCTCAGGAAGGAAAACCATGTAATACTTTTGTTGTGCCATTTCAGATTGACATTAAGATCAAAGATGCTATTGGCCGGTATCATCAATGTGCAACCATTCAGCTGGACTTCCAGCTTCCCATCCGCTTTAACCTGACCTTTGTAGGGTGAGTGAGTCACCTAATCAAACTAGTCGTGACACAGTGCTGAGTCTGTATCCTGTTATAGGAAGCAAGATTAGTCATTAATCCCTCCTTCAATACGAGTTCTCACCTGAATACTTTGTACTAGACAGTTGATTTAAAAGTCCTTTAAAGTTGGATTTTTAATGAGGTAGAGAACATTATGAAGCTCTGTAAACAACTGTATAAATTATTTTCAAAAATATGTTTGACCGGTAAGACATCTCGATGAGACTAACTTCTACAAATAAGGTTGAATAAATAATGGTTAAATACGTAGTTATATTTGAGCATGAAGTGGTGCTGTGACTGATATTGATGTTGAATCCTGTGACATGCAGGAAGGACGGGGATGACAAAGCGAGACCGGTCATCATCCACCGGGCCATTCTGGGCTCTGTGGAGAGGATGATAGCCATCCTCACTGAGAACTACGCAGGGAAATGGTGAGTAGCAAAGAGGACCAATGAATTTGTTGAGTTACATAAGATGCAATCATAGACTGGAAAATAAGTCATGTATATAGATGTTTTTTCTGCCCTTAAATGTCTTAATTATGTGTATATATAGTGTTTTTATTTGCTACTTATCCAGCCCATATTGTGTTTCTTCTCCAGGCCCCTCTGGCTGTCCCCACGTCAGGTGATGTTTGTACCTGTCAACCCTACCTGTGAAGAATATGCCAGGAGGGTAATCCGAGCCTTCTATTTCTCAAACTTGTCTTCCTTTCATATTTCTACCGTTTATGATCAGGGCCGGATTAAGAAATCATAGGCCCTCCCCCTTCCCGGCACATCATTTTCTGTAAACAAATCTGTGTGCCAAGATGCAAATTCAATGCGTGGGAAATTTAGTGTTGAAGAAAAAGCCTCTTTATAATAAAGTCAGAACGTTTGTCACGTGGCATAGGCTACAATTGAGCAGAGGTGTTTTTAGAATTTCCATACAGTGATTTAAAAAATACAAAATAATTCAGGGTCCGAAAAAAATCGTCCTTTTAGAAGACAGCTGAATCTTTTTTAATACCACACAAATGACCAAAATGAGTGGCTACTCTGACAAACTGAGATCAATCTGGTCTTGAATTCAAACAATAACCCAGGCCAGTGAAGCGACACATTGGAGGAAATAAATAAATAAAGTAGGCTTCTAAATAACATGTCCAGTGACTCAACTAATGAAGATTAAACCATAAGCTACTCACGGTGATTGGCTATTGCCATGACGAGCACATCGGCTATCTCAAGATGAGCTACTTTGAAAAACAGTGCTGCTGTTCACAAACAATTAGGAGTTGTTGAGAATCATTTATTTCTATTGGTTCTACAGATTAGTCTTCTCTTTTCAGCAGTAGGCAAACTGTACGTTTTTCCAGCAATTGTATTTTGAAATCTGCAAAAGGCAAACCGACAGCTGCAACCAACCATAGAAATATAATCCATAGATGGCAGTTCCCATTAGTCAGAACTGGCATCCATTGCTAGTGTACCCATGAGTTTAACAGTCAAATTGCCAGGGTAAGAGGTTACAAAGCCCTTCTATGGATTATATTCTATGGCCACAATGCAAAAAGCTGTATATTTGGTGCGCATGCTGTCCAAACTGCAGCCTTCCTGACTGTAGGCATACCGGTAAATACCAAAATAAAGGAAACACTTCAGTAAACAAGGGATTCATAGTATATGATATGGTGTGGGGTGCAGTTTCTTGGCATGGTTTAGGTCCACTTGTAAAATCTATGCCAAGGCGCATTGAAGCTGTTCTGGCAGCTCATGGTGGCGCAACACACTTAAGACACTTTATGTTGGTGTTTCCTTTATTTTGGCATGTGATAAAAATAAATACTGTTATTTTTTTTAAACTATTGATCCTCTATGGCTAAATTATGCTCTGGTGTATTTTAAAACATTGAGAGCAGCTCCTGTGGTTGGATAAAGTATAATTTAAAGAAAGAAAAAATAGGGGCGTGGACCAGTCAGTATCTGGTGTGACCACCATTTGCCTCATCCAGTGCGACACATCTCCTTTGCATAGAGTTAATCAGGCAGTTGATTGTGGCCTGTGGAATGTTGTCCCAGTCCTCTTCAATGGCTGTGCGAAGTTGTGGGATCTGGAACACTGTCGTACACATAGATCCAGAGCATCTCATACATGCTCAGTGGGTGAGTATGCAGGCCATGGAAGGCCTTTTGTCCCCAGTACAAGGTGGACCTGTGTAATGATCATGCTGTTTAATCAGCTTCTGTCAGGTGGATCAATTATCTTGGCAAAGGATAAATACTAACAGGGATGTACAAAATTTGAGAGAAACTTTTTGTGCGTATGGAAAATGTCTTGATCTTTTATTTCAGCTCGTGAAACATGGGACCAACACTTTATATGTAGCGTCTTGTATTTTTCTTCAGTGTGATTAATTTTTTATTTTTTTTAAGACTATTACGGGCTTGGGCCCTGCCCTGACTCACGCAATTGACCAGTCACATTTATTTATTTATGCAGTTACCCAATAAAGGCAGGGTCCCCCAGTTACCCACATGGGCCCCTTACCACGTCTCCCATCTGATGATTAGCAGAGCGGCAGCAGCAGGCTGTCAACACTTATTGAGAGCGGGCTGATGAGTCCTATTGTGGTTGTAGTAAATATTTTTACAAAATTATGCATGTATAATATATTCAGTATATTTTCTTAGTATTTTTGAAAAAATATATTTGCCTCTTGGGCCCCAGGGGCTTCAGCCCCGGGAAGCCCCTGAATTAAGCTGGCCCTGTTCATGATGCTGCACATTCATCATTGTCTATCATTATATAAACCTGCATGTCTGTTGCCAGTTCCATTTTATCAGTTCATCTTTGTCATTTTTTATGAATTTGTTTTTACTGAGTGGTAATTCTGTCGTTCAGATGTGTAAACAGTTTGTGGAGGCTGGATTCATGGCAGACGCTGATGTCGACTCCAGTTGCCTCCTAAACAAGAAGATCCGCAATGCCCAGTTAGCCCAGTACAACTTCATCCTGGGTAAGAAGGATTACTATAGTAGATTTCTTTTGCCATTCATAAATCCCCTCAAATATTTTCTGATTTTTTTTCAGCTGCCAAAAACATGATTGTACTCATCACTACTGAAATGTTGTTGAAAATGTGAATGTGTTAGGGCAGCTGTGTGTGTTGTGATTTGGCAGTGTGGGGACTGTGAGCTGCTTTGTGTCTTGGCAGTGGTCGGTGAGAAAGAGAAGCTGACTAACAGCGTGAACGTACGTACGAGGGACAACAAGGTTCATGGAGAGCTGTCTGTTTCTGAGGTGCTGGCTCGCCTGACCCTGTTGAAAGAGTCACGCTGCCGGAATGCTGAGGAGGAGTTCTGAGGAGAGATGGGGTGTTTCATGACAGATAATTTTCTTTCACAAAAGAAGAACAAAATAGACATTTTATGTGAATGCAAGAGGTCTGTGTTGGAAGTATAAACATGGAAAGAGGTAGATCAAATGTATTGACATGTTTGAAAATATAAAATATTTTCTACTCACTTGACGGACCCTTTCTGTATTTTGAGTAGTTTAATATGTATGTTTCTTTGATTGTCTAATCAATTTGAAAGAATAGTGCAGGAAGTGAGAGACAATATTGGGGATCATGTATTTGGTACAGTAGTGCAGGGTTTCCTAAACTTGTTTTTTTGCCCTAGCACCACACAGCTGATTCAAATAAGTTGGTTATTTGAATCAGCGGTGTAGTGCTGTGGCAAAAACCAAAACGTGCACCCATGGGGTGTAGTGTATGAAAGACCATGCAAGAATATATATATTTTTTAACACTAATCTGAAGGATAGAATGTGGATGAAAGAAGATGTCATGAGAATGTTATTTATTGGGTTGTTGAAAGAAGGTTGCAATGTAAGCCAAATAACACTTTTGGGAAATATTAAATAAAATCATGAAGTAGCTCTGTCCTCTTGTTGGATTGTATCTTGGAATAAAATATTGCCTCAACGTATTGCTTCCCCTTCATAATCGTATTATTCATTGGAGATTAAAGTAATTTTTATTATTCATCTGACAAAAAAAACACATTTGACCCTGTTGAGTTCTCTGCTCTTGAATAATCTTGACGTCAAGAAGTAAATTCATGCGTCCCCTTTAAATCGCCCACATTTGTGGGTGGGTCAATGGTATTGAAGTTGATTTACGTTGGCACAATGGCTACAGTCAGTCAGATTTGGCCATTTGAGAGAAGACGCTGCCTAAAAGCCCATGGAATCATAATATTGTTATTTTTGGATCCATGTTTTCAATGTGTAAATGGTAAGGCTATGTATATCCCAGGGCTAGGCTTCATGTGGGATTATTGTTTTTTTCCCGATGCTAGTTAGCTAGCGTAAGGCATTACATTAGCTAGCTAGCTAATAAGAACGTATGGCTAACATCCACACAATGGTAGTACGCAGGTCTATACAGACGCCTGACAAACAATTTACTGATCCTACTGTAATTTATCTGGCAAGCTAGCTAACTAATGTACAATTGCTCCAGCAAGCTGTGTTTATTACCTTGCTAGCTATAACTGCTAGCTACATGATGCACCCTCCCCCTTATATGCCAACTCCTGTCTTCCAGGGTACCTGAGCTCCCCACACGTGGGCCATGAGCCCCCTTACAGCCGAGATGCTCAGCCTGTCATCACCAGCCCGGTGGTTCCTGCTCCATCATCTGGTAAAATCTCCTCCCCAGCCTCGACCCATGGGATGTTTTTGTCATGACACTGACAGTGCCTCTTTGGTATGCTGTTACTGAATGAAGTCCATGGGACAACCTATAATCTTGTGAATTATTTTGCAGCATCTCCAACTGATTCAGACAGCTATGCTTCCAAATGCCCCAGTGGGGGTCAATGCAACAGACTGCCTGCTGACTGCATCAACTGCAGCTATCACCACAACTGTCGCTATGGCAAACCAGCGTCTTTCTCTTGCAAGGCCAAGAGAGGAGTCCACTGCACAGTGAGTTCAGTTTGCCAGTTGGACACCGATTGTTCTTGACAAAGAACAAGGAACTCCATTTACAAAGAAAGTATGTAATTGTAGCACTTTGTCATTGTGCTGTTGATGCTTCAGTATGCTGTTTATTTTTCTCTGCTTGCAGGTGGCGTCGGGGAAGCAGCAGACCAACTTCTCCCTGTCTATCACGTGCCAGTTCTGCTGGCAGCTGGACCTGTCTCAGTACAGGTGCTCAAACTCAACCAGCTGTATGACCGTTGCCTGCCCTCGCAAACGCTACAGCGCCACCTGCCAAGTACTGGACCACGTACACTGCTTAGGTATACACTTACTGTACAATGTCTGGTTCATTATTATTCAAATACATACACGTCCCTCCATATGTATTTGGACAGTGATATAAATAAAATAGAAAATGCTCTACTCCAGCATTTTGGATTTGAGATCAAGTGTTTCATGAGGCAACAGTCTAGAAGTATGTCACCTGTTATTTGAGGGTATTTTTATATGTATATTTAACCATTTTATAAATGAAAGCACATTATGTATGTAGTCCCACCCATATGAAGAAGTCATAAGTATTTTGACAAAAATTAAGTATTTGATCCCATATTCCTTGCATGCAATGACTACATCAAGCTTGTGACTCTACAAACCCCTTGGATGCATTTATAGTTTATTTTGGTAGTGTTCTGGGTTATATTTTGTCGAAAAGTAACTGAATGGTAAACGATAATTTTCTTTCTAAGTGAGTAGATAAGATACTTCTGAACACAATTAATCCTGATAATGCCATTATTAAGAACAATCATGAATAATGAGTGAGATGTTATTCAGAGACTACAACAAAACATGCTGACCTCTCACCATTACCAATAACAGGGGAGAACATAATTTTTGGGGGGGTATGCTCTTTGTGCCTCTAACTTCTCACTCATCATTATTCATGATTGAGTCATGATTATCTATAATCATGTTAGCATCCACATGAATGTAGAAGTGTTCAGAAACATCTTCTATTCTTACTTACAATAAAAGTGACTCCAAAATGGCACAAGACATTATTCACCATTCAGTTCCTGTTGGGCAAAACAAACCGCAAATGCATCCAACAAGTTTGTAGAGTCACAAGCTTGATGTAGTTTTTGCGTGCAAGGAATATGGAGCCAAATTCGAAACTTTTGACTACACTATAAGTTAATTTGTAAAAAATACTTATGTCTTCTTCAAATGGGGGGACTAGTTACAGGAAGCGCTTTAAGACCGATATGTATGAAAATACCCTCAAATAAAACATCTCAAATCTAAAATGCTGGAGTATAGCGCCAAATGCTTCACTGTCCAAATGTGTATGGAGGGGAGTGTATACTGTCCAAATGTGTATGGAGGGGAGTGTATACTGTCCAAATATGTATGGGAGTGTATACTGTCCAAGTGCGTGTGGAGGGGAGTGTATACTGTCCAAATACGTATGGAGGGGAGAGTATACTGTCCAAATGTGTATGGAGGGGAGTGTATACTGTCCAAATATGTATGGAAGGGAGTGTATACTGTCCAAGTGCGTGTGGAGGGGAGTGTATACTGTCCAAATATGTATGGAAGGGAGTGTATACTGTCCAAGTGCGTGTGGAGGGGAGTGTATACTGTCCAAATACGTATGGAGGGGAGTGTATACTGTGCAGTGCATTCATTAAAACTGTTTTTTGTTCTCAGGTAAAAGAGTATTTCAGAAACGTTTGTACTGCAACTGGACAGGCGGGTACAAGTGGTCTACAGCACTGGCAATCAGGTAAGACTCCTGCACAAGCACACTGTTAAGGGAAGGCTGAAACAAAAAAAGGGCTTATCTGGTTGAAAACGGCCTGTGTGGCATCGATATTAGTCAGAAGCGTTTATTTTGGTGCCAAAACTGACTACAAAGTGTAAATAGGACAACATTTTAAGTCAGTATTTTACAAAACTGAGATTTACGGAATCGAGAACAACAGCGTTTTCCTTGGGTTGGGTTTACATTTCAATTCTGCCCACACAGGACCGCTGTCTGGCATGGCTTGCAGTACTCAAATCATCCAGAGTATAGGTGCACGTGTGCTGCAGTGCACGCTACCCAATCGTAGCAGCAGAATCAACCTACAGCCCTGCCCATTTCTTTATAGTCAGCAGAACTACCAATAATTGACAGTGTTGTGTTGAAAGAACAAGACTTGTTCATTAAAAACTGATGTTTTTTTCCCAACTCAAACGTTCGTGAACTAATGTTAGCATCACAAACACAACTGTCATCAAAGATACTCTAGAAAGGAGGAAATGCATAATGCACTGAGCTTGGAATTCTTGACCAATCACTTATTGTTGTAATGCTGTGTTACGCTGTTGTTAAGCCGTTCGTAACGCAATCCTTTGTTGAAAGTACAGTGGCTGTTTGGAATATTTTAGCTACGGTGACTGTAGAGGGACAAACAACAATAGCGGCCAGGGTATGATATAGCTAACATAACACACCCACATTGAACCACACCCCCAAGACACATCTTTTTTCCTAATGAGTAGCAGAGAAACCCATGGGAAATCGGTGAGTTCAGCCCCCCTTTAAGACCACCCCACCTGTGTTATAGATTTCTAATAGTTTCTTTGGGTTTCTTATACTTTGAATCTTTTATAAAACATCTTTATCCTTGAAAAATATTCATGAAAATCCTCTCATTTGTAAAGTAAATGAGTGACTTGGTAGCACAACAGGACACATAAGGACAAAACAAGCTGTGATGATGAAGGTTAAAAACAGCGAGTGTCCGTCCTACCGCCTCTGACAACAGAACATCAGCCGTCATTTTCTTTTAATTTCCAGACGATTGTACACATTGACTTGCCACCCTTTGTCAACACCAAGCAGGCTTACGGCCGACATTCAATATGGTGCGCCTTCCCGCTTAGATGTCTTTGTCTTCTATGCTCTTCACTGTTACCAGTAGAATCCCAGTTGTTATTGTTGTTTCTATTTGCAGCATTACACTAGGTGGATTTGGAGCTGACCGGTTCTATCTAGGCCAGTGGAGAGAGGGTCTGGGCAAGCTGTTCAGCTTCGGTGGCCTGGGCATCTGGACCCTGATTGATGTGCTGCTGATTGGGGCGGGCTATGTGGGGCCAGCCGATGGCTCCCTCTACATCTGAGACCTGTGATTGATGCCCACTCCATGATGGTTGTAGGGTTGATACCCTCTCCTTTTCAGTTTAGACTGTTTGACTGTAAAGATCCACTCCATGGAGATGCCATCCCATTATCACACTGTCTGCCTGCCCAAACTCCCACTGTCTGCAAAGACTGACTGACTTGTCCCATCTGCCACCAGTGCAGCTTCACGGTCAGCCTTGTCAGGTCCGCCTCTAGATCATCAAGCCAAGCATCCTTCACTGATATACTGTAATACAAGCTGCACTGAGCATCGTTTTGGAGTTGTTTGATTAATAGTGATTAGAGTTGGTCAGGCTGATACGGACTGACTGGAGAATGGGTGGTAGGCACAGTTGAGCAGTACTTGGAATTATATTGTAACTATAGCCACCTATGGTGCTCCTTACTCACTGCACGGTCATGCATAGGAGACCAGTAACCATGGCTACGGAACACAACATTTCGTTATTATTATAACACCGATAACAGAAACAAAAAGTGTTTGGAAGAAAAGCAGTGTTTCTTCCCTGCAGGTTTTGTAAAAGCATGTGGCACCTGCTAAGTGTGGTGGACGGTAATGTGCATCAGTGGATAGCAGATCAACCTTTCAGTGTTCTCTCTGCAAACCAACCAGCAAAAAAATACTTGAACGGTTATTTTCTTTGGAGTGTTATGTGGTTGGGATACAGATTTGGGGAAATGACATGGTGGTTATTATACCTGAGGCTTATATTGTGTATTTATATTTATTGCATTGTGGATGTGCACCACAGGAGGCTGTTGAGGGGAGGACGGCTCATAATAATGACTGGAACGGAGCAAATGGCATTAAACACATGGAAACCACGTATTTGATACTATTCCGCCCCACACATTACCATGAGCCCGTCCTCCCCAATTAAGGCGCCACCAACCTTCTGTGATCTGCATATGTCAGATTTCAGCATTACATGGCATTGCGCTACAGCTCTGCATGCCCAAAACACACAACAATCTGTTCTTGTAAAGCTGTGCAGGCTTAAACTAGGTCACTAACTGGTTCAGAATGGTTTTAGTACTTGTTTTCAAAGAACTTGTGTAACACTTTTTGTTCTTCATATAACTTTCATGATATTGTTCATCGCTAATCGCCCAGCCCGAATGGTTACGATATGTAGCCTCCCATATCCAGAGCTTGAGTATGTGTGCTGCACAAACTGGTAACCTATATTTCTGGTGAAAATGTGTTCATGTTCTGGATTTAAAAAAAAAATGGAACACTGTAATGACAAAGATGTTTAAGAAAATTGTAAATATTAAACTTGTGAAATGTTATTGAGCTTTGTGTCTTATTGTGTTAGTATTGTCTAGTATTATAAGCATACTTGAATAAACAAAATCATCTGGTCTGTTATTTCCATGATGATTGACTTAGAATTCACCTCTGTGCTTTTTCACACAGTAAAATGCCCTGCCTCATTGTAACGATACTGTGCCACATCTTTGAGGCAGTGCCGTTGGATACAGAAAGAGAAGCTCACTCCCGTAATTCAACATCTCACTGACTAATGGTTATGTGAATACATACACCATATTACATACAATACCTTCTGCATTGGTCCTAGCATTGCTAGCATGTGTTAGCGCTTCTCATTGGCTGTTCTGCAGTAAACGTCTGTATACGCTCCCCAGTTCCTCTCTCCCACATCACTTACTGTTATGTACCAACTCCAACAGAATATAAGTGTTTGGCCCATTAATGTTTGAGCTGAATCGACTGACCGCCACCTCTACATTTTGGCTGGCAAGGCTACCCAGTTAGAATAATAAATGCCAGTCATCATCGGTGCCACATATCTCACTGAGCATGAATACAACCTGTAAGAAATTGTTTCATATTGGGTTATGTATTTTTAACCAAACACTTGTTCTCAGTTGAGGCTGACGTTTATCTCAACGAGTAGCATCTTAAAATACAATGGCAATAGAACCACCATATCACCTAGTAATTTCCGATAAAAACATAAAAATACTGTTCAATCCGTGATACGAATCATGGATGTTATACTAGACCATCAGTGCTGAACAGAACAGGGTGATTCTTTAATTAAATTAAAGTCTTACTGGGTTAATTGACATTTATGGAAACATTGTGAATATCATTACTCCTATGAGCACATGTGAGTTCTCTTAAGTAATAGGACAGCCATTTGCATGTTCAAATCCATTGAGAGTTAACAATGCTAGATGAATCAGAACACAACTTCCATTGTAGTGAAATCCCCAATGATTAGTTTATAATTGCTAATCGTGAGTGATGAAGACAAAAGATTGTTCATTCATTCCCATCTTATGCAATAAACAATTCGTTTGGCATAATTTCACTGGATCTCCCAGCAACAGCAGTAGGCTACTGGTTCCTAGGATGTTATACAGCATACTGAACAAAAATATAAACGTCCCATGTTTCATGAGCTGAAATAAAAGATCACAGAAATGTTCCATAGGCACAAAAAGCTTATTTCGCTCAAATTTTGTGCACATCCTTGTTAGTGAGCATTTCTCCTTTGCTAAGATAATTAATCCACCTGACAGGTGTGGCATATCAAGAAGCTACTTAAACAGTATGATCATTACACGGTGTGTCTTGTGCTGGGGACAAAAGGCCACTCTAAAATGTGAAGTTTTGTCACAACACAATGCCACAACACAATGCCACAGATGTCTCAACTTTTGAAGGAGCGTGCAATTGACATGCTCACTGCAGGAATGTCCACGAGAGCGGTTGCCAGATAATTTCTCTATCAAATCAAATCAAATTTTATTTGTCACATACACATGGTTAGCAGATGTTAATGCGAGTGTAGCGAAATGCTTGTGCTTCTAGTTCCGACAATGCAGTAATAACCAACGAGTAATCTAACCTAATAATTCCACAACTACTACCTTATACACACAAGTGTAAAGGGATAAAGAATATGTACATAAAGATATATGAATGAGTGATGGTACAGAACGGCATAGGCAAGATGCAGTAGATGGTATCGAGTACAGTATATACATATGAGATGAGTAATGTAGGGTATGTAAACATAAAAGTGCATAGTTTAAAGTGGCTAGTGATACATGTATTACATAAAGATGGCAAGATGCAGTAGATGGTATCGAGTACAGTATATACATATGAGATGAGTAATGTAGGGTATGTAAACATAAAAGTGCATAGTTTAAAGTGGCTAGTGATACATGTATTACATAAAGATGGCAAGATGCAGTAGATGATATAGAGTACAGTATATACATAAACATATTAAGTGGCATTGTTTAAAGTGGCTAGTGATACATTTTTGATCAATTTCCATTATTATAGTGAGCTGGAGTTGAGTCAGTATGTTGGCAGCAGACACTCGATGTTAGTGGTGGCTGTTTAACAGTCTGATGGCCTTGAGATAGAAGCTTTTTCAGTCTCTCGGTCCCTGCTTTGATGCACCTGTACTGACCTCGCCTTCTGGATGATAGCGGGGTGAACAGGCAGTGGCTCGGGTGGTTGTTGTCCTTGATGATCTTTATGGCCTTCCTGTGACATCGGGTGGTGTAGGTGTCCTGGAGGGCAGGTAGTTTGCCCCCAGTGATGCGTTGTGCAGACCTCACTACCCTCTGGAGAGCCTTACGGTTGTGGGCGGAGCAGTTGCCGTACCAGGCGGTAATACAGCCCGACAGGATGCTCTCGATTGTGCATCTGTAGAAGTTTGTGAGTGCTTTTGGTGACACGCCGAATTTCTTCAGCCTCCTGAGGTTGAAGAGGCGCTGCTGCGCCTTCTTCACAACGCTGTCTGTGTGGGTGGACCAATTCAGTTTGTCCGTGATGTGTACGCCGAGGAACTTAAAACTTACTACCCTCTCCACTACTGTCCCGTCGATGTGGATAGGGGGGTGCTCCCTCTGCTGTTTCCTGAAGTCCACAATCATTTCCTTTGTTTTGTTGACGTTGAGTGTGAGGTTATTTTCCTGACACCACACTCTGAGGGCCCTCACCTCCTCCCTGTAGGCCGTCTCGTCGTTGTTGGTAATCAAGCCTACCACTGTAGTGTCGTCCGCAAACTTGGTGATTGAGTTGGAGGCGTGCATGGCCACGCAGTCGTGGGTGAACAGGGAGTACAGGAGAGGGCTCAGAACGCACCCTTGTGGGGCCCCAGTGTTGAGGATCAGCGGGGTGGAGGTGTTGTTACCTACCCTCACCACCTGGGGGTATCCCGTCAGGAAGTCCAGTACCCAGTTGCACAGGGCGGGGTCGAGACCCAGGGTCTCGAGCTTGATGACGAGTTTGGAGGGTACCATGGTGTTAAATGCTGAGCTGTAGTCGATGAACAGCATTCTCACATAGGTATTCCTCTTGTCCAGATGGGTTAGGGCAGTGTGCCGTCTGGTTGCGATTGCGTCGTCTGTGGACCTATTGGGGCGGTAAGCAAATTGGAGTGGGTCTACGGTGTCAGGTAGGGTGGAGGTGATATGGTCCTTGACTAGTCTCTCAAAGCACTTCATGATGACGGAAGTGAGTGCTACGGGGCGGTAGTCGTTTAGCTCAGTTACCTTAGCTTTCTTGGGAACAGGAACAATGGTGGCCCTCTTGAAGCATGTGGGAACAGCAGACTGGGATAAGGATTGATTGAATATGTCCGTAAACACACCAGCCAGCTGGTCTGCGCATGCTCTGAGGACGCGGCTGGGGATGCCGTCTGGGTCTGCAGCCTTGCGAGGGTTAACACGTTTAAATGTTTTACTCACGTCGGGTGCAGTGAAGGAGAGTCCGCAGGTTTTGGTAGCGGGCCGTGTCAGTGGCACTGTATTGTCCTCAAAGCGAGAAAATAAGTTATTTAGTCTGTCTGGGAGCAAGACATCCTACCATAAGCCGTCTCCAATGTAATTTTATAGAATTTGGAAGTACGTCCAATAGGCCTCAACCGCAGACCACATGTATAGCGTTGTGTGGGCCAGCGGTTTACTGATGTCAACGTTGTGAACAGAGTGCCTCATGGTGGTGGAGTTATGGAATGGCCAGACAACACAATTGCATTTTACCAATGACAATTTGAATGCACAGAGATCCCATAAAGAGATCCTGAGGCCCATTGTCGTACCATTCATCTGCCACCAACTCATGTTTCAGCATAATGCACCGACCCATGTCGCAAGGATCTGTAGGTTTTAGGTTTTATTTATTCGCACCAAAGAAAAGCGAAAGACAAAACAGTACTGATAAAAACTGCTAAAAATGGTGTGCAGGTGAGGTTAGAAGCCCAAAAGAGCTTATATGTGAACCACACCACAAATATAAGTACAAAACGTTTGTTCAATCAGTTAAGCCAAGTATATGAATTATAATTGTACATAATATACTCAGTAAACAAAAAGTGTGATTGTGAGTTAGGCTACATAGAGGGATTATTGGGTAGTTTGGTTCATCAAGCTGACCAGATGAGGTTTTGGCAATGTGAAGAAAAGAATTAGAGTATGGTACCTCTGTATATGATAGTTAATTCTCTATGTGAGGTGCGGCAGTGGGGAGGGTGAAGGTTATTATTTTAGGTTATTTGTCTTATATAGATGGATTTCAGAATTAACCTAGATGAATCCATTAAAGGGTTTAGGTAAACTGTCTGGGAGGTACACAATTCCTGGAAGCTGAAAATGTCCCAATTCTTCCATGGAATGCATACCATTGAGCATGTTTGGGATGCTCTGGATTGACGTGTACGACAGCGTGTTCAAATTCCCGCCAATATACAGCAATTTCACACAGCCATTGAAGAGGATTGGGACAATATTCCACAGGCCACAATCAGCCTGATCAGCTGTACGTGAAGGAGATGGGTCTCGCTGCATGAGGAAAATGGTCACACCAGATACTGACTGGTTTTCTGATCCACGCCCCTACTTAAAAATGTTAAGTTCTGTGACCAGGTGCATATCTGTATTCCCAATCGCGTGAAATCCATACATTTGGGCCTAATGAATGTATTTCAATTGATTTTCTTATATGAACTGTTAAATCTTTTTATCACTAGTTCTGACTTCCAATAGTCATACAGTAATAAGTTGATACATGTAGTATCTGTAACCTGATGAAGCTGGATCACACATCTGATTTCATAGCATCTCAGCGAGATACTGGATTTGCTTCAGACCTTTATGGTTGCTAAGGAACATTTGAAAGCAATACCAATTAGATCCAGCTATGTAACAGACCTGAATAGTAGCCTGTGTTATCAAGTCTGACTGAAATCTGTAAATTTGTTACCCAATTTTGCAGTGAACGCTGGTATTGATACTAACATCCACGCTTTCTTCCAGCTCATGCGCTTCTCATCTGTGCAGTCAATCTCATGTGATAATGGTGGATCATTGTGGAATGTAGCCAATAAGCCACTTGTCAGTCTTTTGCATGTGATTAGAGTATTCATTTAAATCTTGCACAATCGTGTAAGCTAATAAACACTTGACCTTGCGTTAGGAAGGGGCATCAATCCAATTCAGCCTGTGTTCCTAATCGAAAGGAAATTAAAATGTTGCCACAAGCCAAATGCAATTTTAGTGATTTATTTTGTACAATAAAGAAAATGCACTGCACATTACCCCAGCTCAGATGTCAAGGCAAGCATTCAAGAGCATCTGCATTTTGCACTCAAACCTGAACATTGCATCCCTCATATACCCCACTACCAGCATGCTACACTGATTAACCCAACGTAGCAGGCGTAAAAGCAACGCTTGAAACCAGATCCCCTACATACTGGTCTTGACAAGAAACAATTTAAATAATTTTTTAAAATAAAAATAAGTGTCAGGGGAGTTTCTCTTCTACACTGTTCAACCAATCCAGTAAATGAGGAGGAGTTAAGATGAAGTGGCATCTTGTTAACGTCCAAAAGCGGAAGTCGTGTCACAGGCTCTTTCCATTTCCCCTGGAAACCAGAACATCCAGTTGTTGGGGACTCGGCAGAGGCTATACACTGATAAACAGATTCCAGCCATCCAGTATTTTTAATTTTTGCAGAGCTAGGAGTGGAAGCAAGTTAGGCATCCAGGAAACATAATTCAATTAAAAAGGCAAAATAAAAAAGTAGTCCATGTGATAACTGTTCAACCTTCTGGCAGGGAAAGTATGGCCACAGTTTAAGGAGCAAATAACATTGATACTCACAATAGACGCATATGGCGATATCCACGCCATGTGCCCATACCACTGTTCACACCATCCATACAATATGTTATGAGATTTTACACACATACTTTAAGACTGAGGACACTGGAAACTTTCCAATAAAAAAGTCAAATACGATTACCGGAGTACATCTCCGCCCACCCCATGCACAACTCCTCAGATGGCAATGGAGGTGACAAATACCATTACTCTGGTGTCAAATACAGTACTCAACTTTGAATTTCATAAACTCAAATGTATCTTAAATATTCATAAATTAGGCATCACCATGTTTTTAAACAAAATATTGTATAAAAGTATAACAAAGACTGACAAAACTCCAAACTATAACAGAACAAATCTACGATCATTCAAATGTGGGGCGGGGGATGAAGAATGTCATTGTAGTGGCCAAAGGACTGGGTCAAATCTCATCGCTGTACTCAGTGTACTGCTTTAGAACTGGGGGCATAGGGGGGGTCCGAGTGTCAGGTTTGGGTAGAAGCAGTCTTCTCTCCCATCTCAGCAACACCAATGGACACACCACAGTGAAAACCACGTGTTCCATCAGGCCCACGCGGTAGCCGCATTACACCGGGCGGAAGCCCGTCTGCCCCCTGGATCTTTCGACCCAGCATGGGGCTCCCTACTGGGCTGCTCTCCTGGGAGGCCACCTGCCTGCGCCTCTGGACCCAGGGGCTACCGGACGGCGTCAGGCTGCTGTCTGAGGAGTAGTCCGCCCAACGTCGCCCAGCCTCAGGGCTCAGTCTGCCCTCACTGGCCAAAGGAGACTTATGGGAGTGGGGAGACTTGCGTTGGGAGCATGGGCTGGCCCGGGGGCTCGACCAGGGGCTGGTGCGTGGGGACACAGCTGGGCTCAGGTGATTGTTCTGGAAGGCGGCACCCCCTCCAGTGGGACTTAGCTTATTGACAGAGCAGGATTTGCGGGCCAGTCTGGGGGAGGTGGGGTTGCTCTCAGTCTCTGAGGAGCTACAGGCAGAGTCGTCGAGATACTGAAGCTCCCGTACCCGACTGTTGAGTGAGTGACTCTTCCTCATTCCTCCTACTCCCTCGTCGCACTGACGCTGATCTTTGGGCACCTTCTTCTTGGGAGGCTTGGTGCCGATCAGGACCACCTTCAACCCCAGAGACCCTGTCCCCTCATCGCTGACCACAGCCTCGTTGGCTTTGACTGCAGCCTCCACCTCCTCATACTCCACGATGGCACACTCCTCAGTGCCCAGCTGTGTGTAGCGGCCACTCAGCTTCTTCAGGTCGGCTGGCAGGTCCTTGCCAGGCTTCAGCACCCTCACAGAGGCAATGGCGCCATATGTTCCAAACGCTTTCAGCAGCAGCTTCATCAGTTGTTCCTGTTGGGTAGCGCCGCCATCACGCCCATCGCCAGCCCCACCCTCCATCGCCACACCCAGCTCTGGCCAGCTCTGCAGCTCGCTGAGTAGCAGCATGCGGCTTGGCAGAGATTCACTGGAAAACACGGGCACGGTTGATCTGCGACGCACTTTGCGTCCCTCATCGTTTAGCTCAAGTATTGTCGAGTGGCGCAGAGCATATGCAGTTGTTCTCCAGTCTCGCGTCAAGTGCTTCACCTGGGAAGAAAATAACTGTTAGAGATAATCGGAAGCGAAAGTCAGTACTTTTACAGGCAGCATCCTGTATGATAGAACTTCCTTGGTTTTATCATACATCCTGAAAACTAAAAAGCCTTTGTTCTGATAGCAGTATGATAACATAAGCAGCCACAGATCTAGAATGAGATTCTATTTCTATGTAATCAACAGCTATCAAAAGGCAAATCTCAAGTTACTGGCTACTACAGAAGTGTTGTTTAACAATTCCTAAAATATTTTATTTCTTAAATACAGCAACAAATAGTGCAGTTATTGTTAGCTCCTCTTAGAAACTAAATAAACATTTACAGTATTCACGCAGCTGTGAACATTAGAAATTAAACCAGTAGGAGAAAAAAACAGATCTTATTCTTGGAAGTGTAAACTGAAAAAGGAAACAGCTAAAATCAATGAGTATGTATGAGCCTCATTCACACCAGATGCTCCCGCCTCCAACCCATGTGAGAAAGCACTTCCTAGCCCCAACGGCTTGCCATATTGACACTAGGAACAGCTGTTGCATTCAGTTATATGAGCCCCCAGGGTATTCAATTGATATTCCAATTTCAAAATCAAGAAACCAAACTGTCAGCAGGAGATCAAACATTACCTTCTTGAAGGAGGTGAGCAGTTTGACACTAACGAAGCCCAGCTTGTTGCGTCGGACGTGTTTGAGCAGGAAGGCATCGTGTTCCAGGTTCTCATCCGACAGGTAGTACTCGATCTGGGCCACCAGCTTCTGGGTCAGCTCTGGGTCTGGGGGCTGCCAGCTCTCCTCCTCCAGCTCACCACCACTTGTGCCAGCGCCACTGAGAAAGAAAACGGATAACATGCCAGTTCACAGAGACAAGGCAGGAGCTTAACCGATTTGGCAGGAGAATTGATCAAAACAGCCTCAGTCATTACCCATGGCAACATGCTGAAAAGAGCTGCCATCTTGACTCTTTCCTCAGATTTCATTTTCAGATTCTTCCTGTGACAGTAGTGACAGGCTGCTTAACCACGGTGTGACCGTCACACTGCTCTCTGCCAGAACCTCAACACCACAGAGTGTCCCACCAACATGAGCAGAAATCGTTAAGACCTCCATCTGAAGAGTGCAGAGTCACTGATCTCCACCACATGCCTCCCCCACAGGGACAGGGCTATTTACCATATCAGCCAGACTTTAAAATCAAACAATGCAGTAATTTACTGCCTACAACACCAAATCAAAGGTTTAATCAAAGCTCTATTGACAGAGGGCTTTAACATTTGCACAGGTATGCCAGGCCGGCATCGCTGGCTGTGATAAGAGTGAAGGTCTGAATGACATTACTGTGTGGATGAGTCATCCTCCTCACACAGCGATCCCATACCACAGGCTAGGCAAGACACTGGTCGAACACCCCAGACAGAACAGACAACCTAATGATCACAGCATCCAACCCACTGTTTTAAAGTCAGGGGAAGCCCTACGCAACACCTCCCCCGCACACTCCACTGTAAAGGGACCAATTATTGTAGACCGAGTCATCCTCTGCGATTCTCCCCTGCCACAATAAACTGGTCAAGAGTATCAACGAGTAGTTCACTGGTTACAAAAGTATCACGTGAAAACTGAAATGTTCCATGCCCCCAAACAAGTGCAACATTGTTGCAAGTGAGGAACACCGCAAGACTGACTATGATGTATTGGCTGACCTGGCTAAGAATATTCATTCAATTCAGACTACCTAAATTAAACATACCAACCACGTAGCCTATACGTTAGCACTGGGTCACAGGAATTTACAAGGGCAAAAATAGCCAGCCTGGTCTCAGACTAGACATCACATAGTAAATGTAAATCTGAACACTCAATTTAGTAGAATATGTTTCGTTTGGTTAAGACAGAAGGTTAGTTAAGGCAAAAAACTAAAGTACGGTGGTTAGTCGGCAAACCTCTAGCAATCCAAAGGTTGTGCGTTAGAATTTAATCACGGATTACTACTTTTTAGCTACTTTGCATGATAGGTAACCCTTCCCCTTTAACCCAGTGTTTCCCAACGCAAGTCCTCGAGTACCCCCAACAGTATGCATTTGTATTGTAGCCCCTGGACAAGCAGACCTGATTCTACTTGTCATTAAATTAGGCTCTCACATTTGTCAGAGGCTACAACACAAATGTGTGCTGTTGGGGGGGGGGGGGGGTACTAGAGAACCACTGCTTTAACCACCTAACTAACGTTAACCACAACAAAGCGGAAAAATATAAACGTGGAATTCAAAACATGTCACGTTGCAAATTTGTAATATTGTACGAATTATAATTCCTAACATGTCACACAAAATGGATGATGAAAGTCGCTCTGGATAAGAGCGTCTGCTAAATGACTTAAATGTAAATGTAAATGACATCCACAAATGAATACATACCATATGAAACGTCACATCTCATACTAATAGGCGTGTCCAGGATTCACATTTACTATGTTACGTCTACCCCCGAGTCCTGGTTGAAATAGCAGGGGATGACGCAGGGGAATTAGAGCAATGTGTAAAGGTACCATCCAAATCGGCCTCTCTTACGTCAGTGGGATTACAATGCCCGTCTACAGGTGGTTAGAAGCTGTCTGGCAATTACCATAGCCCTTCACTGTGGAATTGAAGTTCACACTAAAATAACACACCAAACGACAAAATAAAGTATTGCAGTATTTTAGCCTACGAGGTTTATTCCAATAACAAACACATGTCATTAGTCAGTTAGTCAGACATGCCATTAGAAGACAAAGCATTTACCTGGATTTATCATGTCTTCCAAACTCATCTTCACTACAGCTGCCTCCGAGGAAATCGAGATTGTTTGAGGACACCTCCTCCTCTGGTTCCTCGTCGTCTGCCGCCTGAATAGCCACTGTTATCGTCACTTGAGTCCCCATCTCTTGCAGGTGTTGATCCACAATTACCACCTCATCGATTTCCCGTCCCGCTGACGAACCTGATACAGATTCGATATGTTTCCGAAACTCCATGGTGGCACTCGTCATTTTACCCGAAATAAAGGCGTTTTCTCCCGGTTTGTTCACTTTCTCCTCGGCTACACCAGTGGTAGTGCTTTCCTGAATGCCTTTATTCCTTGTACTACAACAATTGAAGTCTGCAGAACACGGGGCACATACACCTCGACGCCTTTGACACCCACACCGGTGGATGGTCAAGGACGTCCCGAAGATGCGCTCCACAGCTGGCCAGAGCCCCCAAATTTTACCCCACGGAGAACCCTGGGGTGGCGTGGAGTTAGCAGCTAGCGAGACGCAGCTAGGAGCTGGGGAGACCGAGGGGATGGAGCCGTCTTGTGTTGTTACTTCCTGATATGTAAGAAGCGATCTGCTTTTGAAACGAGCTCTGGGATTGGGCCATGTCATCTTTCCGCACTCATCCCCAACCCACCAGTAAAACCCAAGATGAAGCCAAGAGGGAGGGAGGAGAAAATGGAGACAACGGATAAATGCGTTTACCAATGCTTGCATTTTTGTGTATTTTTCCCTTTGTCACTATTTCTAGTTAAGAAATGGCTGCTATTTCACACGTGTCCTAAATAGGGGGAAGTAGAAGTGTAAATTACACGTGCTGTTCCGCAATTGGGGAAATTGCAATGCACCAATCATGAAGGCCGACCCATTTCTTTGAACCTGCAAATTGGATAATAGGCTTTTAGCGTTAGACCGCAGGGGTTGTTGAGGGATTTGCTGTGGGGAAGGACACAAATAAATGACACCAGTGTATACAGTGTCATGAGGCATTACTGTCAGCAGTGGCTTTTACTATGAGATGATGTGTAGGCCTATAAAAAAGTAGCCCTTTGCAACAAAATTATTAACACAGATTTGAAGATGTCAGGATTTGGCATTGGTAATGCCAATGATCCAATTCATGATCTATTATCTCCAAACCTTTAGTGCGCTTATGACACTCGCTGACTGTTTTTAATTGTAGGTGTGTATCATATCCTACATGGACTCTTAAACCATCACCCACACCACAACTGCTACACCATTGCTAATACTGTTGCCAAGCCTGGGATTACTTAATGTTTTTTCCACCCTGTTGGCAAGAGTTGTACAGCTGGTGGACCGACTCATACTCTGAAGCACATGTCCTGCTGCAGCAGCCACAGTGGCAGTGTCATACCTCCCAGTGCCACAAGCCAGGAGCAGACATCAATCAGATAATGGCCCTGCAGGAAGATGATCCAAACAACCCTTCAACAGCTTATCTGTCAGGTGTCTGCAGCAGGAAACAACCCCAATAGAGGCATGGGTTGTGCCCCAACAGAGACATGGGTTGCACCCCAAATGGCACCATATTCCATTTAAAGTGCACTACAATTGACCAGGGCACATAGGGAATAGGCTGCTATTTGGGACACCTTTGGCAGGAGTAAGCTGATTTGCTGTAAACTGAGCTGAGTTAAAATGAGCTGAGTTAAAATGAGCACCCCTTTCTTGATCAGAGAGCTGGTATTTCCTCTTTGTCCAGACTGAATGCAATTGTGACTTCTATTCGCCTGCACTTAACATTCAACAACAAGGGTGTACTTTTGTAATCCTTATCGCCACTGGAAACATCTTACATATGTTGATTTATTTTAAATGTACACATGTTTTTGTCTGTATGATTTTGTCCATTCTGGACATCTGGATAGAGAAAGCTTTACAAGGTTTAATTTACCATCTACACTTCAGTTATATCTGATATGTGTTTTTACTGTGTCCCAATTGTGAAGAATCTGAAGGGAAGTATATAAATCAGTAGTCATGAGATTCTTAGGAACGTTGTGAAACATTTTGCTTTTTGAGCTTGTGAATGTGATGCAATCTTTCACAAAATCATCTGATACTTGATTGGGCAATCCTGCCTTGAATGAAAGACATTTGGAGTAAAGTTGAAGGAAAATATGCATGTATGTCTTTGCAAATATACATGCCCTGGTGATAATAGAGAATCCTTTGTGAGTCTGTCCAAGGTGACTGTCAGAAGGTGTGTGTTTCTCATCCATGCACACATGTACGTAAGCTATTACTGTATGTGGAACAAACTGACACTGTGGGGCCAGAATCCAGCACCTTTCTTTGACAGAAAATCTCTATTGTTCGCAGTCTGTAAATGCCCGGTGCTGTAACCTACAGTATATAACTACCTACTGATATTGAAGGGTTTGCTTAATGTTATAGTCAACAAAAAATACAATGTTTCTTTTTTTGTCTTATTCAGGATTCTGTTACTCCCTAAAGGCTGCTAGATCTTATGTTTTTCGATTTACAGATGAGTGCAGCATTTTACTTCTGCTCCACGTCACTCCCTCATTCTGAGTCAGACAAGATATTTATAGAACGCTGTACCCCAGAGAGCTCTGACTGGCCAAGTCCCCATGCATAATACATAACGACAGACAATTTACATTGATCCCTGTGTCTTAGCGGCATGTTTTTTATTGGCAATTGTGAGATATATATCACATTCATACAATCCACTTCATTATGCCCTTATAAAATGCCTGCAGAAGTGGTTGACTGCAGAACCATAATTATGAGCTTTGATGTGGGACAATTATCTCTGAAGTATGCTGACCATTATTTTTTGTGTATGTGGTAAATAAATTATTACAAAAGTGACATTGTGTCACAACAGAAGTAGGTAGGTCAATTGTGGAAGAACTGTCATTTATATAGAGCATCCCATTATCTGCTTGTCACATAAGATTACAACATCATCTCCCACAAATTTGTCAGTTTTATGAATAGATGATCCTTGTGATGAGCATGTGTGTGGGATGTCGCTTTGATGAGTCTGAGTGAGAGTCCTTTCCTAGCACTTATCTTTTCCAGCTGAGACAGTGTAACCAAAGCTTTATAACAATGAGAGGGTCACCGGTGGAGAGTTTTTTCTTTAAAAAAGTGTTTATGAATGCATCAATAATGGTGTAAGAGGACATGGCTCTGAAATCTGTTTTTGGATTACGTCCTTACTTGTATCGCTCATGCAAATGAATAATGGAGGCGGTTAGGTGCGTGATAGCCTAACCTTGCCTGAAACCGGAGACCTATGGTTTAGCTTAGCAGGCTAACACATTCTTGTCAAATTGGTGGCGTGACCCAGATTTGGTCAGTGATTCCTATAAACCGGGGTCATTGCGGAGAAGGTGATAACCTTGCCTGAGACTTGATAACAGGTAACCTAATACCTAGGCTTTAGCTCCGGGGATAACAGTATAGTGGAATGCAGAGTAGAAGACATCTAAAAAGTCGATTAGGCAGAAGTTGGATTTTCAGTCCTAACCAAATGAACAATAATGATATATTCCATTCTATTCTATTTAATTTCATATTATACCGGTTATTCTACACGCGGAACCTTTAATATTTGGGGTTGTTGGCGGAATGTCTTATATTGAGACAGGATGTGGTGTAACCAAGTTAGACGTGGTGTCGTTTCCATAGAAACGATGGCCGTTGCCAGGGAAGTGAGTGCGGTGTCATCAGCTCACAACAATACATTTCAAAAGATTAAACATTGACGTTAAACAACCAACAAAACTGGTTAGTTAGCCACATTATAGCAAGCTGACTGGCTAGCAACGGTAACACTAGCAAAAATGCGGCCACAAAGACAACAGACCAACAACAATACAGCCATTACAGGAAGGTGTCTTTCTCCCACGGTAAGAATGATGTGTCCACAATAAATCATCTTTACTTCCTCTCTGTCTTTATTAGGCAAAAGTTAGCAAGCTAGCTAGCTTATCCAGAAAGCTAATGCAACTCTGTAACAGTCACATAAATGAGCAAGATTGCTATCTATCTAGCTAACGTTACAGGGGCTGGGTTGCATGTTGTTGCTCCACAAATGAATGAATATTATCAAGTGGTCTTGGCTTTGTTGTTGTCACCCTATTGTTACAATTGCCAGTCTTAAGTTGCCTCATCCTTTTCTGTCATTCCCCACAGGTCAACAGCTATAAACTGCACTTTACAGCAGTGAACTCTCAAATACCAGAGAGAAATGTTCAGAGACCAGTGAGTTTGCATTTGTAGGGAGATCCACAGTGAGGAGTTGTATTTATACTCATGTCCCCATTCCCCAAATTATTTTTTTAATGAGACAATGCATGAACATGGAAAGCATGACATTGTGTCTTGAGTACCCTTTAATTATCAAAGTAATATATTGCTAATTCATTAAATGTTTTATTTGACAGCTGGACGTCCGATGGTCTAAAGACTTTACAAAAGAGATAAACATGGACACCATGAAAATGATTCCACCAAGACAAGGTACTTCTACCTGACTAAATTACAAGACACTGTGACAGTCTCTTACCTGTCCCTGTCTTCTCTGTCTCACCATTTACTTTTCTCTCCAGACAGCAGGCCTAATGCACACAGTGGCCGTGGCAGGCCCTGTGCCCCTGTGCTGGCGTTTGTCAATGAGTTTATGGGCCCTGAGCGTCCCCTCCTACCCCCTGCTGCTGCTCTACCCAGTGGGCTGACTGGGGACCTGGGGCCACAGCCACACAGAGTGAAGCCTAGGAGAGCAACCCACAGTGCAGGGGCCATCTACTCCCACAGTACCTCACCCCTCACCCTGCCAACTGGTGAGTGGCCGCACTCAGGATCCTCCCCCTCTCTTCAGCAATGCCAGCCTCCCTGCTTTTTTTCATGGATCAAAGGCAGTCTAATGGAACGTTCTGCTCTGTGCTCAAGTTAAACATTTCTGGACATGTAAAACCTGATTACTTTGAAAAATGCTTTTCTGAACAAATGCGTCTTTGTAACAGGACCAGGTGATGCCATAACATTGAGTGAGAATTCTCCCTCTGGTTTTCCAATTGACTTTCGTTCCCGTGATGACTGTGCTTTGAGTCCTGAGCGAATAGATTTGGACAGGTAGGCTAAAACACTCATGGCTTTGTTTGTTCAGAGGTCTTTGTTGAGCTTCTCAATACACTGTCATGCAATGGATTGCCAAGTTTGTAATTGCTTGGATAAACCAGTAGGGTGCAGCAAAGTCCCTCATAAAGATTATCCTGCCCTCTGACAAGTGCATGTCAAAGTTGCAGGCATAAAAGAAACACCTGAAACTAGATCCTCCACATACTGGTCTTGATGAGAAGAAAAAAAACTGTCGGGGGAAGTTCTCTTCTGCACTATTCAAGCAATCCAGTAAATTTGGAGGAGGAGTTAAGATGGAGTGTGGCGGGGCACGTTCAGCAGGATTGAACGTTTTGGAACATTCAGATAGAAATTGGCTATGTAGATCAAACTTGCATCTCTGATATGTAGAATAAGGAATCACATCAGCTCAATTCACGGCATTTCTATCTGCAACGTTCAAGAACGTTTGGCAACTGAACAAGTCCCGTCACAGGCTCTCTTTCCAATTCCCCTGAAAACCGGATCATCCTTTTGTTGGGGACTCGGAAGAGACTAGTCAACAATAAACCATATCCATAGCCTCATCCACTTAGAATAATGAGATCTCCTGAACCCTGCGTGCCAGTGTTGGAAGGCAGACAGTGTGGTATCAAGTGGCATGTACCTTTTTTACTGTGAGCCCTCTCTCCTCTGCATCATAACAAGATAATACAGGGTCATCCTCTCACAGAGTGGTGTTGTTGACAATGCTTTTGTGTTTTGAGTGTCAGGCGTGGTCTGGAGGAGTGTCCCCTGCTGGAGGGCATGGGTAGGCTGCGGCTGCTTAACTTTCAGCACAACCTCATCACGCACATCCACAATCTGTCTCATCTGCGGCACCTGGCCTTCCTAGACCTGTATGACAACCACATCTCCCAGATGTCTGGCATCTCAGCCCTGGCCTCTCTCAGAGTGCTTATGCTGGGCAAGAACAGGTTTGTGTTATGTCTCTCCAGCATACAGAACAATAGGATAGGAGCTCCCACTCATTTCAGTGCTTTTACAGTGCATGGGTTGAAGGACAGATGAGAAAACTTAAAAAAAATAACTTTTACCCATTTTTCTCCCCAAATTCGTGAAATCCATTTGGTATTTACAGTCTTGTCCCATTGCTGCAACTCCCATACGTACTCGAGAGAGGCGAAGGTCGAGAGCCATGCGTCCTCCGAAACACAACCCAACCAAGCCGCACTGCTTCTTGACACAATGCCCGCTTAACCCGTAAGCCAGCCACATCAATGTGTCGGAGGAAACACTGTACACTTGGCGACCGTGTTAGTGTGCATGCGCCCGGCCCGCCACAGGAATCGCTAGAGCGCGGTGGGACAAGGACATCCCTGCCGGCCAAACCCTCCCCTAACCCGGACGATGCTGGGCCAATTGTGCGCTGCCCCATGGGTCTCCCAGTCAGATGAAAAACTTTTTATGGTGTCTTTTTTTGGTGGGATTTTTCGTTACATTTATAAAGATGTTACCGTAGGGATATGCACATCCTGCTTTTTGGATTAAGTGATACTGTATGACTGCCACAGCACAGCTAGCCTATATATCAACCTCCATTGAAAAGTACTTTCCTGCAGGTGCCCAATTTCAGTACAAAACCCTACCACTGCTCTCTTTTGTGAATCTTACATCTAACATCACCTTACTTTAAAACTAAAGGTCAGGAGGGAGGAAGATTAAAGTCACAAATCATGGCAAATGCCACCGAGATCCCATCGGTGAGGTCTGGTTTTGTTCCAGAGTCTGTAAAACCTGACATTTGTCTTTTTAGAACCCACTTTCAGAACAGTCCGCGGTACCTTTCAAGCAAAGCATACCACAGATTTAGGTTTCTGATAGAATTTCCAAGGGACTGTAACCTAACTTCCCTAAGTTACAGTTTGGTCTTTATAGACAATCCTTGACGACAGTACAGTGGAAAACAGTCAACTTCCCATCAGTAGAAAATAAATTCCTACCGCTCTTTGACAATCCCATTTCCTGTGCCTGGTAACCATTCAGTTAGCAGATGGGATACCAGCTCTTTGTCATAGTAACATTGTGTTATAGGAGAGCTATCTTGTATAGAATACCAGAGAGGGTGATGTTAATATTATTGTCTGTTTAATGTTTTGCAGAATCCAGAGGATATGCAGTCTGGATAACCTGACTAAACTAGATGTTCTGGACTTGCATGGCAATCAGGTACCATGTTTCAAACCTTAGAAAATTATAACTTCACTTACATTCCTTTTTGTTCTCCAAATATACACCCACATGCATTTATTGTCTGTAATGTTGTTTGCAATACTGTGACCAGTGGGTGACTGTGATATCTAGCTGTGAGGTTCAGCAAGAGCAGAGAGGCACTACCACCTCCCCCATACTGCTGGTTGGTTACTACGTCACTGACTCTGGGCCCCTACAGTTAAGCTCAAGCAGGCTTGACTGCAGGAAAGCAAACACATTAGTTCCTGTTGTGAGGCTTTTGAGTACATTCTATATTCAGTTGTGTGAAAGCAGTGAGTTATATTTGTACTTTTAGTTGAAACTCGGTGCTCTCTCAGCCATTGTTACTAGAGTACTTTACCTTTCTTTTATTTTCCCACCAAATTAAAACATATTTAGGAGCTTACTACTTACACATTCCAGTCTTGCTCTGGGTTACCTTACAGTTCTTCTTCAATTACTGTAATTTCTCTAACAGGCAAGGCTATTTCTGTTCCTTTTACAATGAAGGAAAACCTGATAAAGCTGTTCTACAAATCATTTTAGTGTGAATGGTAAGTTGAGCGAAGGCCGATTTGATGATCTTTTCTCCTTAGATAGGCCTACAGTATGATCTGGCTGCTGTCACAATGTATTAAAAGCCTGTGAAGAGAGGGGATCACAGTAATACTGGTGTCAAATCAGGATTTTGCCAGCACCTGTAAAAAGAGGATAGGATTGAAAAGTCATCTGTCCGCAGTGCTGGTTGTTTGAAATGTGCTGCCAGTATATCGCCCACATTGCTCCAGTGAAAGTCAACCCAGAGTCCCTGTGAGACTCCTCTCTCTGACTCCGGCTGCTCTTTTTCATGTGTCTCATACTCTCATTCCCAATTAAACATTGGTTTCTGTTAATCTACCTAGCAGCCGTTGTTTTCCAGTGACTTCTGACCACGAAACATACTGTGTCTTCCTCTTTCTCTTACCACATTTGTACTTCCCAAAGTACAGCAGTGTTTAAGTCACCTATGTATGACCACAAATAAGGGATCATTTCTGCCCTTATTTCAAATCACCCCTGCCTGGCCTCTCGTTTTACCCAGAAGGGAGATGTGCTCTGGGGATAGGAAGTTGTCGTATTTCCAGTTTGTTGGAAATGTTCAAGAGGAATATCTCTTTGGGAAGGAAGGACATTCAACCCCATTGACCAGGTCCTGGAGTTAGAGAATGACATCATATTGATAAATAACCTGTCCTTTCATTGGTTGAGTGATGGATTGTGCTCACAATATGTTCCTCTGTATCTAGTTGACACTAGCGATAACGGCTGCTATTCAATGAGGACAAGGCTACAACATTTTTTATCCCTTGAGAGTTTTTGAATGGCACTACATTTATTGTATCAGGAATGCAAGGAGTACCAGTATATGATGTCTACAATGAATTACATTAGAAATTCAAAATCATTAATCAAACAGACAATATTTAACTTCATTATGAAACTATTTGAAACTTACAATGCACTTTGCCATTTTTATTTTTAGACATATAAAGGACAGATGTGACCCTGCCTGCAGAGCAAATATCCCTATAGGACATTAAAACTTCAACAGTCCCCTGACCTCTCATGTTCCTCCTCTCTAAAATGAGTGGGGAACCACTGTAACATATTTTGGATGCGTGATCCACCCCAACAGAAAGCAGTTCTACAGTTATCTGTAACACAACCCAGTTAAATATTTTCAGATGAGATGATCTAATCTGCCCTGACGAGAGATGTAAAATTACTGTTCAGTGAAAGATACAGCCAGTGTGGAGTGGACCCTCTGGCTTTTTTAGCTTTGCAGAGGATGATGTCCCAGTCCCAGCCAGGGCTGAGATTAGTTTAGCCATGTGCTGACTTGTGTTAAAGTGGACTTGAGACAGAGAGAATGCTTTTCATTGGAGCCATGGTGGAACTGTGAATCAAAGAGAACACCACTGGGAAGCCTCAGTTGGAGTGGAACATTACCTCACTCTGTTGTATTTGTCAGCAGTCATAACAAAAGTTGTTTCAATCTCAACGTCTCTTGCCTGTCTCTCTAGTCTCTGTCCAATAACAACAGTATTTTGAGAGGCATTTGGGGGACTTAATACACCTGGGCCTATTGTCAGAACTCCATAACTGAGATACCACTATTCACTACTGGCAGCTGGACAACTTACTGTACAAATAGACAGCTATAATAAAATGTATTTATAATCAATCAAATTTATAAAGCCCTTCTTACATCAGCTGATGTCACAAAGTGCTGTACAGAAACCCAGCCTAAAACCCCAAACAGCAAGCAATGCAGGTGTAGAAGCACGGTGGTTAGGAAAAACTCCCTAGAAAGGCTGGAACATAGGAAGAAACCTAGAGAGGAACCAGGCTATGAGGGGTGGCCAGTCCTCTTCTGGCTGTGCCATGTGGAGATTATAACAGAACATGTCCAAGATGTTCAAATGTTCATAGATGACCAGCAGGGTCAAATAATAATAATCACAGTGGTTGTAGAGGGTGCAACAGGTCAGCGCCTCAGGAGTAAATGTCAGTTGGCTTTTCGTAGCCGATCATTCACAGTATCTCTACCGCACCTGCTGTCTCTAGAGTTGAAAACAGCAGGTCTGGGACAAGGTAGCATATCCGGTGAACAGGTCAGGGTTCCATAGCCGCAGGCAGAACAGTTGCAACTGGAGCGGCAGCACGACCAGGTGGACTGGGGACAGCAAGGAGTCTTCAGGCTCAGTAGTCCTGAGGCATGGTCCTAGGGCTTAGGTCCTCCGAGAGAGAGAAAGAGGGAAAGAGAGAGAGAGAGAGAAAGAGAGAGAGAATTAGAGAGCATACTTAAATTCACACAGGACACCGGATAGGACAGGATAAATACTCCAGATATAACAGACTGACCCTAGCCCCCGACACATAAACTGAAGGCTGAGACAGGAGGGGTCTGGAGACACTGTGGGGCGACGGGGCGTCCGACGATACCCCCGGACAGGGCCAAACAGGCAGGATATAACCCCACCCACTTTGCCAAAGCAGAGCCCCCACACCAACTTACTATCCTGAGACAAGGCCGAGTATAGTCCACGAAGATCTCCCCCGCGGCACGAACCCGAGGGGGGGCGCCAACCCGGACAGGAAGATCACGTCAGTGACTCAACCCACTCAAGTGACGCACCCCTCCTAGGGACGGCATGGAAGAGCACCAGTAAGCCAGTGACTCAGCCCCAGGCAGAGACAGCAAGGGCGATTTGTTGCTCCAGTGCCTTTCCGTTCACCTTCACACTCCTGGGCCAGACTACACTCAATCATAGGACCTACTGAAGAGATGAGTCTTCAATAAAGACTTAAAGGTTGAGACCGAGTCTGCGTCTCTCACATGGATAGGCAGACCATTCCATAAAAATGGAGCTCTAGTATAGCCAGTTATAATTGTAACGGTTTAGCAGATTATTAAAAAAGAAGATCAGTCTTTACATGGCTAAAAGAAAAGGAATTTAACATATACTGTTTACAGGAAACTCACTCTACATCCTTAGATGAAGTTGCGTGGTAAAAGGAATGGGGTGGTGAAATAATTTTCTGTCATGGACAAAGGAACTCAAAGGGTGTGATGATATTAATTAACAAAAATTTTGCTCTGAAAATGCAAATAGGAATGATTCGCAAGGAAGGTGGATCCTTTTGAATATGAAAGTGGACAAAAAAGAGACTTGGCTCATTAATCTATATGGTCCAAATCAGGATGATCCACACTTCTTCGAAAACATTTATACCAATTTATTGAACTTACAGGGAACAAATGATCTAATCATTATGGTAGGAGACTATAACACAGTGTTAAGTACCTCAATGGACCGTAAAGGTAATCACTCTACAAACTATCATCACCGTGCCCTTAAGGAAATCACAAATATTATGGACACATTAGAAATAGTGGATATTTGGAGACTAGAAAACCCCGACCTAGTGAGATATACATGGAGGAGACTTAATCAAGCTAGTCGTCTTGACTACTTTCTTATCTCTTTCTCTCTTGCATCAAAGGTTAAAACAGTTTTAATAGGAGACAGAATGCGATCGGATCATCATCTAATTGGCATTCACATAACTCTTACAGATTTTCCACGTGGACGGGGATATTGGAAATTGAATCAAAGTTTACTGGAGGACAGCTTATTTTTAACTAAGACAAAATCATTTATAACTAAATTTTTCCAATATACTTTTTCAGTATAATATACTTATTGTTTGGGATACCTTTAAATGTACCTTCAGGGGTCATTCAGTTCAATATTCATCAATAATAAAAAAGCAGTTTCTGGCTAAAGAGACAAGACTAACAAGGGAAGTCCATGAACTAATAGTACAGGTAGATAGCAATAAAAGTGATACTACAGAGATACAAAATAAGAGAGGAAAAACAAAAAAAACTTGAGGAACTTATTCAAGAACGATCTAATGTAATCTATTACATAAGTAAAGCAAACTGGATGGAATATTGAGAAAAATGCACAAAATTCTTCCTGAATCTCCAATACAGGAACGCTAACAAAAATAATTTGCAGAAACTCGTTACTGAATACGGAGTCATCTATGATTCTCCGGATGATATTTTAAAAGAGGAAGCAAATTATTTTAGGCAGATGTTCTCTTTTCCATCTCATCCTTTCTCACTGAATGAAGATTATGGTAAGGAATTCCTTCCTTCCAAAAAAAAAAAAGGAAAATTAACAAATGTACAGAAAGATCAGTGCAAAGGCCAAATTACAGAGGAAGAACTTTTTGAGACTATTAAATCCTTTCAGTCTGGAAAAACCCCAGGGCTTGATGGCATACCGGTAGAGGTATATCATGTATTTTTTGATATACTAAAAGCTCCATTGTTAGATTGTTTTAACTACTCCTATAGAAATGGTAGTCTATCAGGTACTCATCAGGAAGGTCTGATTTCTCTATTATTAAAACAAGACCCAGATGGCAAATATAAAGATCCAGTCTATCTAAAAAAAACTGGAGGCCCCTTACACTTCAATGTTGTGATGCAAAAATACTAGCAAAATGCATAGCACTCAGGATTAAAAGGGTTTTACCAGGTATTGTTAATCCTGATCAGACAGGTTTTTTACATGGACGATACATTGGAGATAATATACGACAACTACTACAAATAATAGAACATCATGAAACATATAAGAAGCCAGGAATGGTATTTATGGGAGGATTTTGAAAAGGCATTTGATAAAGTAAGACTGGATTTTATTTATAAATGACTGATTTTCTTCAATTTCGGTAATTCTCTGATAAAATGGGTAAAAATAATGTATAGCAACCCCAGGTGTAAAATAGCAAATAACGGCTACTTCTCAAAGAGTTTTGAATTGTCAAGAGGTGTTAAACAAGGGTGTCCGCTGTCACCATATCTATTCGTTATGGCCATCGAAATGCTAGCTATTAAAATCAGATCCAAAAACAACATTAGAGGATTAGAAATCCAAGGCTTAAAAACAAACGTGTCCATGTATGCCGATGACTCAAGTTTTATATTAAGTCCGCAAGCTAGATCCCTGCAATGTCTCATTGAAGATCTAGATAACTTTTGTGTACTCTCTGGACTAAAACCTAATTATGATTAGTTTACAATATTACGTATTGGATCCTTAAAAAATAAAACTTTTACATTACCCTGCAGTTTACCTATAAAATGGGTAGACATTTCGGTAGACATACTCGGTATTCATATCACAAAATATATAAATAAGCTCTCCACAATGAATTTCAATAGAAAACTTGTAAAAATAGACAAGATCCTGCAACCACGGAGAGGTAAATACCCGTCTATGTATGGAAAAATTGCCTTGATTAACTCCTTAGTCATATCTCAGTTTACTCACTTATGGCACTGCCTACTCCTGATGATTAGTTTTTTCAAATCATATGAGCAAAAAATATTTTGCTTTATCTGGGACGCTAAACCAGACAAAATAAAACGTGCCTATCTATATAATGAATATGAATTGGGTGGGTTGAGATTATTAAATATAAAAGCACTAAACCTCTCTCTAAAAGCTTCACTCATTCAAAAGTTTTATTTGAACCCTAAATGGTTCTCAAGTACATTACTAAGAAAAGCTCATCCATTGTTTAAAAATTGCCTTTTTGCCTTTGTGTAGATTGCCATGTCTCATTTTCGATTAATTGAAAATGATACTTTTTTCAAAGTATCTCTCTTTTTCAATCAAGCATTGCAGAGCTGGCTACAATTTCAATTTCATCCCCCTGAAAAGATATGACAAATATTACAACAAATATTATGGCTGAACTCAAATGTGCTGGTTGATAAAATACCTGTTTTTATGGGAAAGATGTTTGAAAAGGGTATTTTGTTCTTAAATGATATTGTAAATTGGAATGGTAGAGTTATGTCTTTCATGGAGTTATCATAATTGTACGGAAAGGTCTGCTCAATCCAAGAGTACAACCAATTGATTACAGCATTGCCCCAAAAATGGAGGAGGCTGGTGGCAGCAGGAGGAGGTAGGGAACTTGTCTGTCTGCCCAATATAAAGGATCAAAATTTGCAAAGGAATAAAAATAGCATAAATAGGAAAGTATACCAGTTTCATTTGAGGACCAGGATGTTGACAACTGCCATACAGATTGCAAAATAGTTGGGAAGAGATTTTTGATGTACCGATTCCATGGTATGAGTTGATATATAAAACAATGCAAGATTCTAGACTTTGTGCTTTTCAGCTAAAATTATTATATAGAATTCTGGCCATCAACAAAATGTTGAATATTTGGGGCATAAAATCATCAAAGCTCTGCAGATTTTGTTGTGAGGATACAGAATCAATAGACCATTTATTTTGGTATTGCTCTCAGGTAGCCTCTTTCTGGTCTCAGGTTCAGGAATGGCTGAAAATACATAGCATTGATATAAAATTGACCCTAGAAATAGTACTGTTAGAAGATCTGGAGAGACCGGGTCAGTCAATTACTAATATACTAATACTCTTAGTAAAAGTATTTATCTTCAACTCGCAATCTGTGGATTCTATTTGATTAGATAGATTGAAATTGTACGTTAAACATCACAGCATAGTTGAAAGATATGTGTTGCGTTGAAACCCGAAGTGGGTGGCCAGCAGAGATAGATGGGATGGGCTGAGGGAAGCTGAGGGTTGGTATGTGGAATTGGAGACAACTGGGCGTGGAGTTGCTGTGTGAGAGATAAAATGATGGTCAAAGATAAAAGTTATTTTTTTTAAATGACACTAAGTGGCAGTGTTTTTACAACTAATGCCGGTTTGCCTGAGGCTGATGCCGTGCAGGTGTTTGTACACATGCATATACACACACTCTCATTCAAATAAACACATAGAAGAACACACACATACATGTAATAGTGCCAGACATGCACACAAACATACAGTTGGCATTGCTGTTATGATTTTAGTTGTCCTTGATGTCCTTTGTTTTAAATACATTTTGTTTTTGCGTTGTTTGCTGTTTTCTTCTGTCTTCTCCTTTTTTCTCTTTAGTTCATTCTCTTGGTTGTTGGTGCATTGGGGGGTTCTTGGGGGTGGGGAATGGAAATCATTTTATTTTTTATTTTTCTTCCTGGGGAACTGTGGGGACAGCTATTGGGGAACTGTGGGGGGATCTTGGAGGGGTCGGGTTCACGTTTTTTGGCCTGGTGGTAGATCGGTCAACATGCCCTTGAGCAGGGCATTGACCCTGGATGCTTCTGTGTGTCGCTCTGAATGGGAATTTGTTGGATGACTGATATGATGTAGTTGTTGAGCAGCTTCACTGCAAGTATATTGTATATTTAGAATATTCAATAAATAAAATAAATATATATATTTTTTAAATGGAGCACTATAGGAGAAAGCCCTGCCTCCAGCTGTTTGCTTAGAAATTGTAGGGATAGTAAGGAGGCCTGCGTCTTGTGACCGTAGCGTACATGTAGGTATGTACGGCAGGACCAAATCGGAAAGATAGTTAGGAGCAAACCCATGTAATGCTTTGTTGGTTAGCAGTAAAACCTTGAAATCAGCCCAAGCCTTAACAGGAAGCCAGTATAGAGAGGCTAGCACTGGAGTAATATGATATTTTTTTTTGGTTCTAGTCAAGATTCTAGCAGCCTTGTTTAGCACTAACTGAAGTTTATTTAGTGCTTTATCCAGGCTTTATCCGGGTAGCCAGAAAGTAGAGCATTGCAGTAGTCTAACCTGGAAGTGACAAAAGCATGGATGAATTCTTCTGCATAATTTTTGGACAGAAAGCTTTAAGATTTTTGCAATGTTACATAGATGGAAGAACATAGCATAGCACTGTTACACTGGCCTTAGAGTGATTCGGCTATGAAAGCACTGTCTGGTCAAGCTATGAAAGAGGAAAGTCAGAGAGAAGAGTGTGCCTCAGTATCACTCATGAAAGGGCTTTAGATGTGGAGAGCAGGCTGTCACCCCCCTCCCTCCCCTAAATGGAAGGGAAAAGTAGAGGCCCTTTTAGCCAGAGCTCCAGAGCTCTATGCAGCTTCTGTCCTTTAAATGATGTTCACTGTTCATTTAAAGATTCTGCCCTAAGCTAACAACCATACTCAGTCTGTCTTGATTCATGTCTACTTGCATCAAGCTCACTGCAGTAGCCTTTCAACCTTTGACCCCTGGAGTAACATGCAGTGTATCATCATCAAGGGAAAGGGAACTCCCACAGCCGGCCCCTCAGTGGTAGCTAGTTCTGGGCTGTATCCCAAATGGCATCCTATTCCCTATATAGTGCACTACTTTTGACCAGTACCATATGAGCCCTTGGCAAAGGTAGTGCACTACATAGGGAATAGGGTGCCAATTGGGATGCATCCCTACCTCTGAAATGGAGAGGACACAGGACTGAGTGGCACACACCTCACAGCCCCACACTCAGACTGACAGACAGGCAGCAACCGGGGAATCCCCTGGACCCTGAAGTAGTTTGTTTCATTTTGACAAGAGGCCATACAGTTCCCCCTCAACCAGAATGAGGCCAGGGCCACATTTCACTACTACTGACCCTTTTGGATTTTGGATGCCTTTTGGACTCAAGGTTCAAAGAGAATACTGACTTTGTTTTGACATCGAAATTATGATAATATGGGTCAGAAACTAAGTTAGCGATTGTGAGGGTTGAATTGGATGGTAACATTGTATGTTAAAAATTCAAAGAAGTTATCTCCAACTCATTTGAAGGTATAATTTATTTTGGGCTGTTTTTAGCAGAGAATATGGAATGGCCTTAGGCTAGTAAATCAGGGTACACAGGTGTCTGCTCTACTCCGCTGTACTCAAGAGTTTTATTTTGCACAACAAACAGAACTGGCATGTCTCATCATTTGATTTAGACAATACAGAGCATATTCTCAACACTGAAAATCACCCGTATGGCCCCTATCACCTCCTCAATATATTTACAACAGCACAGCCTCAAGACAAGCCCCTGAAGGTGTGAGCCTTTCATTCATCAGAGAACATTTCACCAGTTTATCACAGTGATGTTTCTGTCTGTGTTTCCCTGTGCCTTCAGATCTCCCAGATAGGGAACCTCTCCCACCTGTCTGAGCTGCGCGTGTTGAACTTGGCAGGGAACTGCATCTCCAGGGTGGACAACCTGCAGGGCCTGGACTCACTGACCGAGATCAACCTGAGACGCAACTGCATCTCCACTGTGGTGAGGGAGAGGAGGGGATTTTATTTTATAAGGATCCCCATTAGCCGAGGCCAATGGTGACAGCTAATCTTACTTGGAAAAATAAATTACAGACAAAATACTTTACAATTTACACTACTGTTCAAAAGTTTGGGGTCACTTAGAAATGTCCTTGTTTTCCATGAAAACATGCATGAAATGAGTTGCAAAATTAATAGGAAATATAGTCAAGACATTGACATGGTTATAGATAATGATTTTTAACTGAAATAATAATTGTGTCCTTCAAACTTTGCTTTCGTCAAAGAATCCTCCATTTGCAGCAATTACAGCCTTGCAGACCTTTGGCATTCTAGTTGTCAATTTGTTGAGGTAATCTGAAGAGATTTCACCCCATGCTTCCTGAAGCACCTCCCACAAGTTGGATTGGCTTGATGGGCACTTCTTACGTACCATACGGTCAAGCTGCTCCCACAACAGCTCAATAGGGTTGAGATCCAGTGACTGTGCTGGCCACTCCATTATAGACAGAATAACAGCTGACTGCTTCTTCCCTAAATAGTTATTGCATAGTTTGGAGCTGTGCTTTGGGTCATTGTCCTGTTGTAGGAGGAAATTGGCTCCAATTAAGTGCCCGTCCACAGGGTATGGCATGGCGTTGCAAAATGGAGTGATAGCCTTTGTTCTTCAAGATCCCTTTTACCCTGTTCAAATCTCCCACTTTACCACCACCAAAGCACCCTCAGACCATCACATTGCCTCCACCATGCTTGACAGATGGTGTCAAGCACTCCTCCAGCATCTTTTCATTTTTTCTGCGTCTCACGAATGTTCTTCTTTGTGATCCGAACACCTCAAACTTAGATTCGTCTGTCCATAACACTTTTTTCCAATCTTCCTCTGCCGAGTGTCTGTGTTCTTTTGCCCATCTTAATCTTTTCTTTTTATTGGCCAGTCTGAGATATGGCTTTTTCTTTGCAACTCTGCCTAGAAGGCCAGCATCCCGAGTCGCCTCTTCACTGTTGACGTTGAGACTGGTGTTTTGCGTGTACTATTTAATGAAGCTGCCAGTTGAGGACTTGTGAGGCATCTGTTTCTCAAACTAAACACTCTAAACTACTTGTCCTCTTGCTCAGTTGTGCACCGGTGCCTCCCACTCCTCTTTCTATTCTGGTTAGAGCCAGTTTGCGCTGTTCTGTGAAGGGAGTAGTACATAGCGTTGTACGATATCTTCAGTTTCATCGCAGATTCTCGCATGGAATAGCCTTCATTTCCCAGAACAAGAATAGACTTATGAGTTTCAGAAGAAAGTTCTTTGTTTCTGGCCATTTTGAGCCTGTAATCGAACCCACAAATGCTGATGCTCCAGTAGTCTAAACTAGTCTAAAGAAGGACAGTTTTATTGCTTCTTTAACCAGGACAACAGTTTTCAGCTGTACTAACATAATTGCAAAATGGTTTTCTAATGATCAATTAGCCTTTTAAAATGATAAACTTGGATTAGCTAACACAACGTGCCATTGGAACTGTCACGACTTCCGCCGAAGTCGGTTCCTCTCATTGTTCAGGCGGCGTTCGGCGGTCAACGTCACCGGTCTTCTAGCCATCACCGATCCACCTTTCATTTCCATTTGTTTTGTCTTGTTTTCCCGCACACCTGGTTTACATTCCCTCATTACGTGACGTGCATATAACCCTCTGTTCCCCCCATGTCTGTGTGTGGAATTGTTTGTTGTAAAGTGTATGTGCACTTCAGACTGGTTTGCTACGGGTTATTACAACCCGAATTTTGTTGTTCTGAGCGCATTTTTTTTTTCTCATTAAACTTCTCCGGATGTTACCCAGTTCTGCTCTCCTGCGCCTGACTTCCCTGCAGCCAGTTACGCACCTCTTACAGGAACACAGGAGTGATGGTTGCTGATAATGGGCCTCTGTACGCCTATGTAGATATTCCATTAAAAATCAGTCATTTCCAGCTACGATAGTCATTTACAACATTAACAATGTCTACACTGTATTTCTGATCAATTTAATGTTATTTTAATGGACAAAAAATGTGTTTTCTTTCAAAAACAAGGACCTTTCTAAGTGACCCCAACGGTAGTGTACATATATTTAAAAACATTAACGTCTGTGTGTGTGTGTGTGTGTGTGTGTGTGTGTGTGTGTGTGTGTGTGTGTGTGTGTGTGTGTGTGTGTGTGTGTGTGTGTGTGTGTGCGCGCACATCTATCAGTTACACATACTGTACATGTCAGTATATACACACAACATAGCATACATACTGAGAGCTGCTGTGTTTTGGGATCTGAGGGGCCACAGGCGGGGGTTGGTGGAGGGACTGCAGGCATGACATACTGAGGGTGCTACTGACTGACTGATGGCAGAGCAGAGCCCTGGCTGTTCTGAACTGAAGCAGCTGGATTGTGTCTAATCCTTTTGGCTCACACTAATGCACTGTGCAGATGTAATGGCTCAGGCCTATAGTGATTCAGATCTGTGCTAAGATCGCAAACAGCTTGGCCCTTCTATCATCACAGTAATGGTTGAAGATGGTTCCCCCCACTCTGCAATATACTGTGCAAGAACAGTATGCTGCTGTGTTGCTAATGCTGGCAATTATAACAGATGCACACATCCAACTGTCGTGGTTTATATATACACACTCATTGGCATACAGCTGATGGCTTAAGCTAGTCCCCAAGGTGTTGCCAGTGTCTGTCCCCCTACCTACTCATGCATTGACATGTGTAGATTAGATTATCATTTTCTTCTTAGATGATGATGTTAGCTGCAGATTCTTCTTTCATCTTGTTATCATCCTCCGCTGCTGGCACAAGCCTTGGCATGTTTTCCTTATTTTGATGTTTGTCTTGGTATCACATTTAGACGTTTTTCTGTTTCATGTCTCACCAAGAAAAAACACAAAGTGAAGTAGCATACTTGTACTCCTGTCATTCATTTACGGTGGTTAGCAAGGGGAAATAGCTAGCTCATTAACCCCTCCTCATGCTGACTCCAGTGGAAATGAAATAGGATATTTTTTAAACAGAAATTCCCTCCCCCTACGTTTCTATAGTATAGTATTTCTGATCAACAGAGGAGCACAAACAGGCCTAAACAGGTCCTTCACCAAACCCTTCCCTCACTTGGTATGTTGGAAAATTCGACAAGCTCTCACAGTCTCACGTCAGAATTAGACGTTCATTCATGTTTCTCAAACATCAAATTTCAAAGTGTTTAAGGTTAAGTTTAGGCAGTAACTCTGAATTTTTAAGGTTAGGGTTTAGTTTAGGCATTAACTCTGAAATCTTATGGTTAGGCATTAACTCCGAATGGTTAAGGCAGTAGCTCCCAAACTGTGGGGCGCGGCCCCCGGGCACAAGGATCAAAAATATATATATACACTACCGGTCCAACGTTTTAGAACACCTACTCATTAAAGGATTTTTCTTTATTTTTACTATTTTCTACATTGTAGAATAATAGTGACGACATCAAAACTAGGTAATAACACATATGGAATCATGTAGTAACCAAAAAAGTGTTAAACAAATCAACATATATTTTATATTTGAGATTCTTCAAATAGCCACCCTTTGCCTTGTTGACAGCTTTGCACACTATTGGCATTCTCTCAACCAGCTTCACCTGGAATGCTTTTCCAACAGTCTTGAAGGAGTTCCCACATATGCTGAGCACTTGGGGGGGGAGGGGGGCTGTTGCCCAATATTGGAGGGGGCCCCGAGTGAATTTTTGGGGAGATTAAGGTTTATATCATTGGATTTGAACATGCAACCTACTTTTGTACCTGAGGCAGATGTTTACTCCCATCTCCCATCCTTGTCCACAACGCCCTAGCAAAACCGAAACCTTTTTGAAGGTAACAGCGCTCATGATTGTCTCTAGTGGCCAGTTTCTATGTCATCTCCCGACATCATCAGACATGGATGGACGTCTAATCCTGACTTGTATCACGTGACCAGGCTGGATTTTTTTTTTTTAAACAGAAATGTCACATCTTATCAACTACAGCTTCTGTTTACTCACCTAGAAGTTTTGCTGAAATTACTTTTAATAATCGGATATAATGTTTTATTGGCCTCACTGGAGGATGGAGAAAAAATTCTACCCTTCAGCATTTTTCTCAAGGCTCTTTCATTATCCGGATTGCAGGCGCAAACTAAACACAGATACTTTCAGGTGTCTTAAAAGGTTTTCCTTTTCATTATAGTGAGGAATAGAGTGGATTTTTGGAAAGGACTTGAAGGGAAAGACAAATACATTGAAGTGCACTTTTCCAAACAGGTTTAAACCTACACTTAAACATTGGGCTCAGTTACATGAAAGGCCAGTATTTTAGACATACTGTATGTATAACCCTTTGGGTACTGTGCTACATAGAGTACATGTCTGAAAGGTTTGTTTACCCTAGAAAACCATCCTAAATGACACCTAAAATGGAACAGTTTGGAGATGATGGTAACACAGTATCACTCTGTTTGTGATGAATGGGTGATATACTGTTCTGTATGGTTTTAGTCTGTATATTGTATGCACTCTCTAAAAGACAAGTAACTTAAGCAACCTCAGCCATTGAATGACCAGGTCACCAGAAGCACTTACTAAGGATCTCTCTCTATCTCTCTCTATCTCTCTCTCTATCTCTCTCTCTATCTCTCTCTCTCTCTCTCTCTCTCTCTCTCTCTCTCTCTCTCTCTCTCTCTCTCTCTCTCTCTCTCTCTCTCTCTCTCTCTCTCTCTCTCTCTCTCTCTCTCTCTCTCTCTCTCTCTCTCTCTCTCTCTCTCTCTCACACTCACACTCACACACACACGTGTTTGTTGGCGCTTCTCTTTGTAGTGTTGTTGCGTGCAGCAGAGACAGCGGTTATGAGAGGCTGTGTTGGCACAGTAATGGTTGTAGGGGAGCTCCTCAGTGTGTGAGAAAATCAAACACACGCAAGCTGTCAGCTGTCAGCATAGCTGGGGTGGAGCTGAGCTGTAGAGGTGAAGCCCAGGACATGCAGGAGAGAGACTGACACCAGGTTCAGACACACCTCCTAGTCTCTGGGCCGCTGCTGTTAGAAGATGAGATAGACAGCGGTGGCTTTTTTCATGCACCACATCAGCCCAGTGATGACATCACTCTGTCTGAGACTCTGTGTCTAAATTTAGACTCAGCCACGGTCGGAGCTGGAAGTGCTGTTGCACTGACGGAGAAGCAGAGGTGAATATTCAGTCTGGGAAGCAGGTGTATGTGTGGTAGACTATGTGCTCATACTGTGGTATGAATTGCATTTTCAGCATGCAGAAATGTATGTTATAAGGATTCATTGCAGCGTTCTCCTCAAAGCCTACTATGTGACACTGTGAGCACAATCATCTAATGTCTTTATTTCAGGAGCAGAGCGTTCCTGTCACTATGGGGATGCTTCAGCAGACAGTACTGTTAATGTGTAGCAGTAGAGAAATGTTCCTATAAAAGCAGTGTTGCAAATAGCAGAGATTACAGCCTCCCTCACACCTGTCTCTCTCATTATAATTTATGCAATGATTGAATTAATTATTTCACGACATCTCCAATCAGACATAGCCATAATCCTAATTATGGCAACAGCACCCCTGCGGAGGCAGCATCCCTGTAATACTGTTAGTGTTAGAGACAGTAAGCTATAAAAGCAAAGAGAGTCACACACACCATATGTATAAATTCCTAATAATTTATTGTGTAAAACACCAACATTTCGGCGTCACTGTGCCTTCTTTAGGGTAATGTAATGAATGCTTGAACCAGGTTATGTAGACAAACAGTGCAATTAGTGCAACAAATGACAATAGTGAGGGGTGTCATAATTATTAGGTTGATTATAAGGAATTGAGTGAAACTGCTAAAAGACAATAGTTTACAGCATATTGAATATATTAGGGTATTGTTAGCATTATCATCAACATATATTATTGTTTAATTTAATTTCACATATATATTTAATTGTTTCCAATTTCATAAAAATGTTTTTACATGTAATCTTTTGGTTCAACCAAAATGCATAATAAGCATAATCAACAGGGAGAACATATTGAGTGTACTCTGATAAACTGTAGAAGACAGCACATTAAAAGTGTTGTGTAATGGGGCCTGAACGGCATGAAGTGAATGCACTCCTCTTCTCCTTAGTTGTTTATACAGTAATTGTGTTAAGAGCAGCCCACCAAACCTCTTGAAGCTAGGGGGCAGAATTTTTATGTTTGGAAAAAATAACGTTCCCAATGTAAGCTGCCTATTTCTCAGGCCCAGATGCTAGAATATGCATATAATTGACAGATTAGGATAGAAAACACTCTAAAGTTTCCAAAACTGTCAAAATATTGTCTGTGAGTATAACAGAACTGATTTTGCAGGCGAAAACCTGAGGAAATCCAACCCGGAAGTGCCTCTTATTTTGAAAAATCCCTGTTCCATTGCCTGCCTTTCCTCCATTTAAAGGGATATCAACCAGATTCCTTTTCCAATGGCTTCCACAGGGTGTGAACAGTCTTTAGACATAGTTTCAAGCTTTTATTCTGAAAAATGAGCGAGATTTATCAAACGCGTCAGTGGATAGCTGAATGTCCTTCGATTAGTTAATGCGCGCGAAAGTTGTAGCTCGACATTTTCTTTATCTCTTTTATTGAATAGTTTACCGACCGGTTGAAATATTATCGATTATTTATGTTAAAAACAACCTGAGGATTGATTATAAAAAACGAACTTTACTGATACTATTTGGAATTTTCGTCTGCCCTTCATGACCGCTTGAGCCTGTTGATTTCTGAACATAACGCACCAACCAAATGGAGGTTTTTGGATATAAAAATAATATTTATCGAACAAAAGGAACATTTATTGTGTAACTGGGAGTCTCGTGAGTGCAAACATCCGAAGATCATCAAAGGTAAGCGATTAATTTGATTGCTTTTCTGACTTTCGTGACCAATCTACATTGCTGCTAGCTGTTCGTAATGTTTTATCTAGTGATCGATAAGCTCACAAACGCTTGGATTGCTTTCGCTGTAAAGCATATTTTCAAAATCTGACACGATAGGTGGATTAACAACAAGCTAAGCTGTGTTTTGGTATATTTCACTTGTGATTTCATGAAAATAAATATTTTTTTGTAATTTCTTTTGAATTTGGCGCTCTGCAATTCAGCGGTTGTTTACGAAAATGATCCCGTTTAAGGGATCCGTGCGCCAAGAGGTTTTAAAGTCCCCCTAACTAAGTCACTGAGTGGTATGGTGGGTTGACCGTACTGTATACATACAGTAGCTTTCTTTTGTTTATACCTAAAGTAGGCTATGGCTTTATTTTGTAACCCATTGCACACTGCCACTGACATGCACATACAGTGCATTCGGAAAGTATTCAGACCCAATTACTTTTCCCCCAATTTGTTACGTTACAGGGATTAAATAAATACAAATCCTCATCATTTGTAGACGTTAATGTGTGTACTCAAGTAGCAGTAGAGAAATGTTCCTATAAAAGCAGTGTTGCAAATGGCAGAGATTACAGCCTCCCTCACACCTGTCTCTGCAGCCGTCTTCATCGACCTGGCCAAGGCTTTCGACTCTGTCAATCACCGTATTCTTATTGGCAGACTCAACAGCCTTGGTTTCTCAAATGATTGCCTCGCCTGGTTCACCAACTACTTCTCAGAAAGAGTTCATTGTGTCAAGTCGGCGGGCCTGTTGTCCGGTCCTCTGGCAGTCTCTATGGGGGTGCCACAGGGTTAAATTCTCGGGCCGACTCTTTTCTCTGTATATATCAATGATGTCGCTCTTGCTGCGGGTGATTCTTTGATCCACCTCTACGCAGACGACACCATTCTGTATACATCTGGCCCTTCTTTGGACACTGTGTTAACAAACCTCCAACCGAGCTTCAATACCATACAACACTCCTTCCGTGGCCTCCAACTGCTCTTAAACGCTAGTAAAACTAAATGCATGCTCTTCAACCGATTGCTGCCTGCACCCTCCCGCCCGCCTAGCATCACTACTCTGGACGGTTCTGACTTAGAGTATGTGGACAACTACAAATACCTAGGTGTCTGGTTAGACTGTAAACTCTCCTTCCAGATTCATATTAAGCATCTCCAATCCAAAATTAAATCTAGAATTGGCGTCCTATTTTGCAACAAAGCCTCCTTTACTCATGCTGCCAAACATACCCTCGTAAAACTGACTATCCTGCCGATCCTTGACTTCGGCGATGTCATTTACAAAATAGCCTCCAACACTCTACTCAGCAAATTGGATGCAGTCTATCACAGGGCCATCCATTTTGTCACCAAAGCCCCATATACTAACCACCATTGCGACCTCTATGCTCTCGTTGGCTGGTCCTCGCTACATATTCGTCGCCAAACCCACTGGCTCCAGGTCATCTATAAGTCTTTGCTAGGTGAAGCCCTGCCTTGTCTCAGCTCACTGGTCACCATAGCAACAACCACGCATAGTACGCGCTCCAGCAGGTATATTTCACTGGTCATCCCCAAAGCCAACACCTCTTTGGCCGCCTTTCCTTCCAGTTCTCTGCTGCCAATGACTGGAACGAATTGCAAAAATCACTGAAGTTGGTGACTTATATCTCCCTCACTAACTTCAAGCATCGGCGGTCAGAGCAGCTTACCGATCGCTGCAGCTGTACACAGCCAATCTGTAAATAGCCCATCCAACCAACTACCTACCTCATCCCCATATTTTTTTTTGCACACCAGTATTTCTACTTGCACATCCTCATCTGCACATCTATCACTCCAGTGTTAATTGCTAAATTGTAATTACTTCGCCACTATTGCCTATTTATTGCCTTACCTCCTTACTTCATTTGCACACACTGTATACAGACTTTCTATTGTGTTATTGAATGTACGTTTGTTTTTCCCATGTGTAACTCTGTGTTGCTGTTTTTGTCGCACTGCTTTGCTTTATCTTGGCCAGGTCGCAGTTGTAAATGAGAACATGTTCTCAACTGGCCTACCTGGTTAAATAAAGGTGAAATAAAATAAATAAATACCAAATAATTCTACACACAATACCCCATATTGACATAGCTAAAACAGGGTTTTAGAAATGTTTGCAAATTTAGTAAAAATAAAAACAGAAATAGCTTATTTACATAAGTTTTCAGACCCTTTGCTATGAGACTCGAAATTCAGCTCAGGTGCATCCTGTTTCCATTGATCATCCTTGAGATGTTTCTACAACTTGATTGGAGTCCACCTGTGGTAAATTCAATTGATTGGAAATGATTTGGAAAGGCACACACCTGTCTATATAAGGTCCCACAGTTGACAGTGCATGTCAGAGCAAAAACCAAGCCATAAGGTCAAAGGAATTGTCCGTAGAGCTCAGAGAAAAGATTTTGTCGAGGCACAGATCTGGGGAAGGGTACCAAAAAATGTCTGCAGCATTGAAAGTCCCCAAGAACACAGTGGCCTCCATCATTCTTAAATGGAAGAAGTTTGGGACCACCAAGACTCTTCCTAGAGCTGGCCGCTCGGCCAAACTGAGCAATCGGGGGAGAAGGACCTTGGTCAAGGAGGTGACCAAGAACCAGATGGTGACTAACAGAGCTCCAGAGTTCCTCTGTGGAGATGCGAGAACCTTCCAGAAGGACAACCATCTCTGCAGCACTCCACCAATCAGGCATTTATGGAAGAGTGACCAGACGGAAGCCACTCCTCAGTAAAAAGCACATAACAGCTCTCTTGGAGTTTGCTAAAAGGCACCTAAAGGACTCAGACCATGAGAAACAAGATTGAACTCTTTGGCCTGAATGCCAAGCGTCACGTCTGGAAGAAACCTGGCACCATCCCTACAGTGAAGCATGCGGCAGGGACTGGGAGACTAGTCAGGATCGAGGGAAAGATGAACGGAGCAAAGTACAGAGAGATCCAAGACAACTCAGGAGTGGCTTTGGGACAAGTCTCTGAATGTCCTTTGAGTGGCCCAGCCGGAGCCCAGACTTAAACCTGATCAAACATCTCTGGAGAGACCTGAAAATAGCCGTGCAGCGACGCTCCCCATCCAACCTGACAGAGCTTGAGAGGATCTGCAGAGAAGAATGGGAGAAACTCCCCAAATACAGGTGTGCCAAGCTTTTAGCGTCATACCCAAAAATACTTGAGGCTTTAATCGCTGCCAAAGGTGATTCAACAAAGTACTGAGTAAAGGGTCTGAATACTTATGTAAATGTGATATGTTTTTTTTTTTTTTAAACATTTGCAAAAATGTCTAAAAGACAGTTTTTGCTTTGTCATTATGGGTTATTGTGTGTAGATTGATGAGGGGAAAATAACACTTTAATACATTTTAGAATAAAGCTGTAACGTAACAAAATGTGGAAAAAGTCAGGACCGTAGCTGAGCAGGATGGTGCAGCAACAGGAGGCCATACAGTGGACGAGGAGAGGTTTGTTCTATTCTGTGCCTGGCCCTGTTTAGTTTGTTTTGTTTCATCCTCATTAGCTGCAGCTTTAGAAGCCTTCTCCTGCATTTGCCGTTAATCTTTTTCCAAGGGAAAACATGCATTTTGATAATGATTTTGAGTCTTAGAGCCCAGGGGGTATGAACATAACGTAAACAAAAGGAATATGAGTATCAGACTTTTGTTTGAATTATATTAATGTTTAAGTCAATCGGACCCCATGAAAGCTTTGCCCTTCATATGTGGTAGCAGAGTGGAATGAGAGTTTAAGGCATGTTGATGTCTGTCCTTTATTATTTTGACTTTAATGTTTCCCTTGGATGTTAATGCGGTGTCTATCTCATGGGCTTCTAATGTACTTTACTATCTGGGTCATATGCTTACAGCATGAGCTATTCATAAGTACTATTGATCTATGAGCACTCAGCTGCCTTAACATACTGGACAAATTATTTTATGACTAATTCAGTACTGTATATTATTAACAGTATAGTATATTATACATTTTGTAGTAAATCCAGATCAAGAATCCACATATTTTATTGGTGTGGTCAGTACTAGTTTTGTCTGTTTATTGCACCAGGCACACATTTGAATCTAACATGCACTATTAATGTTCTCTTTTTTCTAAGCTGTGCCCTTAGATTTGGTTCAGTGTTCTGGTTGCAGGCAGCTAGCCCGAAATTTAGCTGTTGGGCTGCTACTAGTGATGGTGAAGGAAATCATTGTGTTAGGGGATTTCAATACTGATGTCTGCAAAAAGGTATAGACCAACCCAAAATGTATTAATGCACTTCTGTAGATCACTTGCTCTGACCCAAATGATAAAAGATCCCACCAGGGTATGTGAAACAGTGCAAAGTACGATTTACTTAATATTGGTGTCTGATAAATTCAAAATATTGAGGAGTGGAGTGATAGTCAATGGAATCAGTGATAATTTTATTACATTTTGTACAAGTAGGATTATTAAAGATATATTTAAGTGTCACAAAACTGTTAGAATCAGAGGACATACTGTGTTGAACTGTTTAGGGAGCAAGTGGGTAAAATTGACTGTTCACCTGTGCTCGATAGTGTAGGGGTAGACAGTGCCTGGGAAGCCTTTAAATGTAGATTCCTTGATGTGGTGAATGTGATGGCTCCCATTAGACAGCTCAGAGTAAAGCAGAGAATAAGGCCTTTAAGAAATGTAAGAACTCTCAAGAGCAACCTGATTTTGTCCTATATAAACGCCACAGAAATGAAGCACAGAGCAGGATGGATGAAGCTAAGAGGGGTTACTTTTCTGATAAAAATAATTGAGAACAAAAATTACCCTAAAAATCTTTGGAAATCTTTTAAGGAATTAGGCTGTAGTAGTACTACCAAAAACAAGCTAAACAGTATTGGACTGAACATCAGGGGGGAGATGGTATATGTATAAGCAGAGGTTGCCAATTAATTTGTCACGCTGGTGTAAAGGATTTGGAGACAGGCGCAGGAATACATCATTCAGGTTTTTAATACACCCAAAACAAACACGTATACAAAACACTGGGATGTACCCAAACAAAAGAGCGAGGGTAAACCTCATAGAACGACACGGGACGAGACCTGTAATGCACAAAACATGCTGGTTGTCCTGCCCTACTGCGAGGCTGAACACGTCATCCCCACTGCCATCCCCCTGTCCTACTCTCCTGTAGCTGGCTGTTACATTGCCTGTGTCTCTGTGTCCTCATCAGCCAGCCAGCCTGCTGGTCCTCCTCACATCCTCCCATCCTCCCCCAGACTCCCTCCTCCATTGATCCTGAAACAGCCTGATGATGAAACAGATTCCATGACAACGGCACCACTGGAGACTTTAATCTATTCCTGTTGAATTCATAATTTGCCCATATCGCTGTCGCCTTCCCTTTGTTCTTCTACTGCTGCTGGGCAGTGTCTCTGTGTGTGTCTATGTGTGTTTCTGTGTGCCAGTAGCCCCCTCTTTCTCTCCCTTTCTCTCTCTCTTCTATAAGCAGAGTGAGTGAGCGAGTTCCTGCAGCAGGGGATCTCTGCAATAGCGCACTCTCCTCTTCTCCCCCTCCCCTTCTCCTTGCTCTCCCCCTCCCCTCCCTGTGCAGCCGCGGCAGTGTGTCTGCGCGCGCAGGGTGGATGGGTCTGTATGCCGAAGCTGGGAGCTGCAAGGTGACTGAGGGAATGGAGAGGGATGGGAAGATCTGAGCCACGCTGTGACTGTGCAGTGCCCCACCGCTACCACAACGCAAGCCCCTCTAGAGCACCCTTTCCTCTCTTCATCCCCCTCTTTCTCTCCCTCTCTTTGTCTAGACAGAGGTAGACCAGCTGCCCTGCCTCCAGCGCCTCTTTCTCAGCTGCAACAACATTACCAGGTAAGATCTGCTGCTACTGCTGCTACTGCTTAACCCTCTCCTCTCCACAGATCTCAGTGCTGGCAGGTTCCCCTCACAGGCAGCTCCCTATAGCTCAGGGCTAGGCCTGGCCTCTGCTGCAGAGGAGGACCCATACTGCCTGGTCTCTCTCTCTCTGAGCACACACTGAATGACTGCTGGGGTGGGCAGCCTCTCCCTACCCCAGTGACTAACAAACTACTGTACTGCTGGGTTGCTAAGAGATGGTGTGGGCATGTCTCATGAATGGAAAGTCTGTTTTGTTACTGTAGAGAGAGTTTTCAAACCCCTGTTCTTTTTTCCTTGTGTGGTTTGTGGCTTTGCCTTTTACCTCCCTTAGCCTTATATAAATAGTGGAGTTGTCACTGAGTTCAGTCAGGAGGACAGAGGCTGAATGCTGAAGTAGCACTGTCTCTGCCTGTGAAAATGGTCCTGTGAAATCCTGATTAATAAGACAGTGTTGCCAGTCCAGAGGGCCACAGTTGACTCCTGATGTGATTAATTTCTCATGGCAGCTCTTGCTAGCCCACTCTGTTTTAGGCAGGAAATAAATACTTTAGATCCTGCCTTGCCCAAATATAAAGCTTATATAAATCAATAATGATGGCAAAATACAACATCTAGTCTGGCTTGCATTTGATCCTCTGTCAGAGCCTTTTGATTTAAATCGTCTGAGAAATGTAGGCTACTATAATCATCGCACAGTGAAGTCCTGGTGGATAACACGTGCCTTTATTTGACGTCTGCATAGCTGTAGCTGAGGGAGAAGCCGTCCCAGGCTCAGCCAAGCCTTTGGTTGAAGCAATCATTATCACAAATTAGGCCAATCAGAAGTTCTCTCTGCAAACAGTGCCGAGAACACTATTTATATTCACATGGTGAACCAACTGTACTGTTTACATTACTTTTCCATATGTGTCATTGAGCAGACGATCTTATTCAGAGTGATTTACAGGAGCAATTAGGATTAGGTGTCAAAGGGACATCGACTGATTATTTTCATCTAGTCAGCTCAGGGATTTGAACCAGCGACCATTCGTTCAGTGGCCCAACGCTCCTAACCGCTAGGTCACCTGCCACCCTAGTTAGCTTGGCTACCTACCACCCTGTTTAGCCTAGTTATTGTCTTCCCATCTAAAACTCTGTTCACCCAGCCCCAGGCTATGTCTGTTGCTTTCAATGCCCTCTTCCACTGCTAGCCCCAGGCCCAATTAGCATGTTTCCATGTTTTATTTTTGTTGAGTTCTGGGCCCTGGGTATTCAAAAAGGGTCTTAGGGTAGGAGAGCTAATATTGGATCCATTTTGCCATAATAAGATTATATGGACTAGGGGGACCTGATCCTAGATTAGCATTCCTAATCTGAGACGCTTTGTGGTATTGTCGACCTATGGATTGTAAGGTTAATTCAACAAAAATGGAGGTTGGGGAAGCTTTTCTAAGTGAATTACTCATTATATTAACATATAGTTGCATCAGTGCCTGGTATGGCAACAGTTCGATATCCGACCTTAAGGCGTACAGCCCAGTACATCACTGGGGCCAAGCTTCCTGCCATCCAGGACACATATATATATATATATATATATATATATATATATATATATATATAGTTGAAGTCGGAAGTTTACATACACCTTAGACATATACATTTAAACTCAGTTTTTCACAATTCCTGACATTTAATCCTAGTAAAAATTCCCTTTCTTAGGTCAGTTAGGATCACCACTTTATTCACCACTCTAATACCTTGACTTTGTTGTCCTTAAGCCATTTTGCCAGTATGCTTGGGGTCATTGTCCATTTGGAAGACCCATTTGTGACCAAGCTTTAACTTCCTGACTGATGTCTTGAGATGTTGCTTCAATATATCCACATAATTTTCCTGCCTCATGATGCCATCTATTTTGTGAAGTGCACCAGTCCCTCCTGCAGCAACGCACCCCCACAACATGATGCTGCCACACCCGTGCTTCACGGTTGGGATGGTGTTCTTCAGCTTGCAAGCTTCCCCCTTTTTCCTCCAAACATAACGATGGTCATTATGGCCGAACAGTTCTATTTTTGTTTCATCAGACCAGAGGACATTTCTCCAAAAAGTACGATCTTTGTCCCCATGTGCAGTTGCAAACCGTAGTCTGGCTTTTTTTATGGTGGTTTTGGAGCAGTGGCTTCTTCCTTGCTGAGTGGATGTCGATATAGGACTCGTTTTATTGTGGATATAGATACTTTTGTACCGGTTTCCTCCGGCATCTCCACAATGTCCTTTGCTGTTGTTCTGGGATTGATTTGCACTTTTCGCACCAAAGTACGTTCGTCTCTAGGAGACAGAACGCGTCTCCTTCCTGAGCGGTATGACGGCTGCGTGGTCCCATGGTGTTTATACTTGCATACTATTGTTTGTGCAGATGCACGTGGTACCTTCAGGCGTTTGGAAATTGCTCCCAAGGATGAAACAGACTTGTGGAGGTCTACCATTTTTTTCTGAGGTCTTGGCTGATTTCTTTTTATTTCCAATGATGTCAAGCAAAGAGGCACTGAGTTTGAAGGTAGGCCTTGAAATACATCCACAGATACACCTCCAATTGACTCAAATGATGTCAATTAGCCTATCAGAAGCTTCTAAATCCATGACATTATTTTCTGGAATTGTCCAAGCTGTTTAAAGGCACTGTCAACTTAGTGTATGTAAACTTCTGACCCACTGGAATTGTGATACAGTGAATTATAAGTGAAATAATCTATCTATAAACAATTGTTGGAAAAATGACTTGTGTGATGCACAAAGTAGATGTCCTTACCGACTTGCCAAAACTATAGTTTGTTAACAATAAATTTGTGGAGTGGTTGGAAAACTAGTTTTAATGACTCCAACCTAAATGTATGTAAACTTCCGACTTCAACTGTATATACACTACTGTTCAAAAGCTTGGGGTCACTTAGAAATGTCCTTGTTTTTGAAAGAGAAGCACATCTTTTGTCCATTAAAATAACATCAAATTGATCAGAAATACAGTGTAGACATTGTTAATGTTGTAAACGACTATTGTAGCTGGAAATGGTCTGATTTTTAATGGAATATCTACATAGGCGTACAGAGGCCCATTGTCAGCAAACATCACTCCTGTGTTCCAATGGCACGTGCCAAGTCTAGGTCCAAAAGGCTCCTTAACAGCTTCTACACCCAAGCCAGAAGACTGCTGAACAATTAATTAAATGGCCACCCAGACTATTTTCTTGACCCCCCCCCCCCCTTTGTTTTTACACTGCTGCTACTCGCTGTTTATTATCAATGCATAGTCACTTTACCCCTACCTACACATACAAATTAACTTGACTAACATGTGCCCCCGCACATTGACTCGGTACCGGTACCCCGTGTATATATAGCCTCGTTGTTGTTATTTTATTGTTACTTTAAAAAAATGTTTACCGTAGTTTATTTAGTAAATACTTTCTTAACTATATTTTCTTACAACTGCATTGTTTGTTAAGTGCTTGTAAGTAAGCATTTCACGGTAAAGCCTACACCTGTTGTATTCGGCGCATGTGAAAAATACAATTTGATTTGATATAGTATTTATCCCATTGATAGTTGTTAATGACCTGTGTGGTGTGTGTTTTCTCACTCTGTGTGTAGTTTTGATGAGCTAGCCTGCCTGGGAGAGTCGTGCTCCCTTTCTGAGCTCACCCTGGATGGGAACCCAGTAGCCCTGGAGACATGGTACAAGCAGGCCGCCCTGCGCTGTGTGCTTCAACTCAGACAGCTGGACATGAAACGTGTCACGGTAAGACATACGCTCAGTGCAACACTTTACAGAATCCTTGAAACTACCACGTGCTTGTTATCCATAGGCATAAAAGCTGAATTGCCCGTCAAACATGATGTCATTGTATTCACACTACATACGAGACACTTGAGTTTAGAGGTTCATGCATTTGAACGCTGTTAAGCAGGCAGGCAGGCAACACCCAGGTCTGAGCTTGTAGGCTACATGAATCCTGAGGTACCACACACACACCTTACCCTTAGAATATGGAGGTAATGGCCCTGCGGCCAATAGGATGGGCAAGTCCTCCTGAGATCAGAATCTGATTTGCACAACTTTCCACAGATGAGCACTCGCTCTATGTGACTGGTAGTAACATAGTTTGAGATAAAACATACTTGCTGTCAGTGCCAAGGCAGGCAGATCTAATTTATGAGTAAAATAAGGGTTAAAGCTGGCTGCAGATGTGGAGGAGCTGAACTCCTCTTGCTTTGAGCCAGAATAGAATCAATAGATGCCAGGAAACGGTTACCGTTGCTCCTTGTGGGATATCTGTGTCAACACAACAGACTGGATTTGTTCAGGGGGAAATGTGTTAATGACTAATTTTCAGCGCTATTTCACTTAATGATCTAGTCTACTAATTAGTGGGAAAGGATGAAAATGCATTATTGATACTATTACACATAGCCTAGTTGTGACAGCACTTAAGGTCCGCTGCTCAAACTGATTTGAGCCCTTATTGCATGGAACTTCCTTCCATCTCATATTGCTCAAATAAACAGCAAACCTGGTTTAAAAAAAACAGATAAAGCAACACCTCCCGGCACAACGCCTCTCCTCTATTTGACCTAGATAGTTTGTGTGTATTCATTGATATGTAGTTTACGTGTGCCTTTATTTTTTTTTATTTAGTCCTGTCCTTAAGCTGTTCTTGTTTATTGATGTTCTGTATTATGTCATTCTGTATTATGTTTCATGTTTTGTGTGGATCCCAGGAAGAGTAGCTGCTGCTTTTGCAACAGCTAATGCGGATTCAAATAAAATACAACATTTCAAATACTGATTCAACTTTTTTATTACAAAGTATTTTTGATAAAAGGCCTTCCCTTACAGAAAAAAACATTATGCAAAGGGTATGAAAGATAGCACTTTGATTCTGGAGCCATGGCAGCATTTTCAGTGAACCATATCAAGGAATCCTTTCTCAGCCGAATCGTCACAGAGTAGCCAGTGCTAAACATCCCCTAGAGCTCAGCTGGCAGTCTCAGATTGTGTCTGCTGGTGCATTGCATGCCGGGAGCTCTGCCTGGCACACCCAAACAGCTGGGCTCAGTTCAGATGAGGCTGCAGCCGAATATCAGACAGACAGATAATCCTGTGATGCAGCAGGAGATGTTGTCTCTCCAACTGGTCCTTCCTGCAGAGGGAAAACCTGCAGCCAACATATCAGACATTATTCTGACTGTGCCTCTGTCTCATGTTGAATAATTCAGACTCGTCCATGAATGGAGCAACACCCTGATTGTGTTATTGACCCTCTTTTCTGCAGGAGGAGGAGAGACGTATGGCCTGCGTCACGGCCCGGAAGGAGGATGAGAAGAAGAGGGAGAGTCACAAGCAGGCCATGCACAAGGTACCTGACTTTCCTTATGTTGACTCTCTGTCCATATTTGTGTTTAACATACTGTACTATACTGTTACTATCGCAGATATCTCGCCATGTTGACTGAACAATATGTTCTTCTGCTCTGACATATATAAAACTGATGTTAGCTGGCTGATTGTCACATAAGAGGAACAATTCCACAATGATAAAGTGGAATCCAAATAATGTCACAGGACATTGATATGGACTGAGCAGACTAGCTGGTGAGCGTTTAAGTCATTAACCAAATATTTCAAATATTTTGTGGCGTTTAATGTGTTATATAAGCTTTTCTGACGGATGCATGTCAACAACATAATTAAGCCATACAGATTTCATTTGTGGAAAGTGCTTATTTGGACAATAACCAAACTCCTTGGCCCTCAATGCTGTTTGTTAAAACGTTTTTACCTCCAAAACATTTCCAGTTTATTCATATGAAGAGCCAAAACTAGTCAAAATATGAACATGCTTATTGTCTGCTAGCCATTAGGGTTTATTATGAGTACAATAGGATGTTAGGTGTGCTTTTGTTTAAACTCATTGCACATGTAACATACACTGCATAACACCTTGTAGACAGTGGATGAGGATGACTAATGTTGTGGGAGTTAGACTATAAGTGCATTGTTTAAGGAGAGGGCAAGAGGGCTGTTTTTGATGTTGAACAATGTATTAAATCATGTATATCAACTTGTATGATATGCTGTCATATGTCTGTAAGCAATTTCTGTTGATGCTGAGGTACCGGTAAGCAGTTATCTCAGATGATACCTAAAGCGCTCTGAGGGTTGCGCCTCAATGGCCACTAATTCTTAACTACTTGAAATGTACTGTGGTGTTCGCTTGTCATGTAAAGAGGAGTCATCTGCTTTGCATTAACCGCCCAACCATGAGTTGATCAATGGGAGCATTATAGTAGGGAGATGAAGGCTCAACACACTATACCCCAGTAACCCTGCATTTATGTAGCTTGGCTTGGTGTCTTCTGTTTAGAAATAAAAGTTTCAAATGTTTAGATTTTGACAGTTACGTTTCCAAGGGGTCTCAAATAACAGTGACTGTAGCTACAATTCTCAAAGTTTTTAAATCCACTTCAATAGTCATTTGTCTTTTTCCTCCATTATCTTTTCCCTAAGTGTTCCTCACAATAACTGTTCTAACTACAGGGTTTCTAAGTGCTCAGTTCCTCTTGTAGAATATCAGATCCCACCAACCTTTGTTTGAGACTGGTTATGATTTCAGTTCAAATGACCAAAACATGCTTGTTCAATCATTGTGTATCTGTACTGTACCTCTATGTGTTAGAGAATGCATACTGTACTGTATCTATACTGAACAAAAATATAAATGCAACGTGCAACAATTTCTACGATTTTACTGAGTTACAGTTAATATAAGGAAATCAGTAAATTGCAATAAATTCATTAGACCCTAATCTATGGATTTCACATGACTGGGCAGGGGCGCAGCCATGGGTGGGCCTGGGAGGGCATAGGCCCACCCACAGGGGAGCCAGGCCCAGCCAATCAGAATGAGTTTTTCCCCATAAAATGACTTTATTACAGACAGAAATACTAATCAGTTTCATTATCTGTCCGGCCGGCTGGTCTCAGCCGAATGTGGAGGTCTTGGGCTGGTGTGGTTACACGTGGTCTGCAGTTGTGAGACCGGTTGGACGTACTGCCACATTCTCTAAAACGATGTTGGAGACAGCTTATGGTAGAGAAATGAACATTTAATTCTCTGGCAACAGCTCTGGTGGACATTCCTGCAGTCAGCATGTCAATTGCATGTTCCCTCAAAACTTAAGACATCTGTGGCATTGTGTTGCGTGGCAAAACTGCACATTTTACAGTGACCTTTTATTGTCCCCAGCATAAGGTGCACCTGTGTAATGATCATGTTGTTTAATCAGCTTCTTGATATGCCACACCTGTCACGTGGATGGATTATCTAGCAAAGGAGAAATGCTCACTAACAGGGTAATGGAACATTTCTGGGATCTTTTATTTCAGATCATGAAACACTTCACATGTTGCGTTTATATTTTTGCTCATTATATACTGTATATTGATGTGTGTGTTCCTGCCTTCCTGCTGCATTGACTGATCCATACTGAGAGATCAGCAAGTGGTCTGGAGCAAGTTTAATTGCCTGTGTGTTATCCAAGCCAGCTAATTGAGCTAGTTGAGGAAATAATGATAAATGGAATGCTCCGTGAGGGTTCATGTAGTCTCAGAATGATCCACTATCAATCCTGTTTGCCAGCCGTCCCCTGTGTGTGGGAGTGGAGCATTCCATTCCATACCTGTGCGTATCAAAACTGAACTAAATAAAGGCAACAACAAAAAAATGAAATCAAAGAGAGAGAGAGAGCTGCATTCTTCCTTGCTGCAGGGTGGGGATGGCACAGAAGTACTGCTGCTTCCTCTGCTACAGTCAACACGGATTCTGCTGCTGCAGTAATGCTAAGACAGTTGTTGAGAGATATGGGGCATATACAGTACAGCACACACAAATTGTACCTTGTTATTACAGACAAAGCCTTTGTAACTGTAACTGAGACTAGGTATTGGTAAGATAGGCATGTTTGTAAGTAATGTAAGCTAAGTGACAGTCTATCAGTTAGAATAACATTTGAAGTTTTATTTTTTGAAGATAAACAGTACATGTGTATTTGTGTTCATAGAGTCCTGCTCATTTTGCGCCTCAGCAGTTCTACACTCAACTTGGACTCAAGTCTCAGGACTCCTCAGTGACAAGCAAGGTAGGTGGAATGTCTTTGGCTGTAGCAGGAGAGAGATTTCAGTTTCATAATATCATCCTGTCCTCTGTGCCCTGCTGAGGACCAATGCCAACTGAACCCTGCTCTGTTCCTTGTGTGTGCGCGAGTGTTTGTGTGTGCTTGTGCATGTGTGTGCGCGTGTGATCGTGTGTGTGCCTGTCTGCGTGCGTTTATGTGTGTGTGCAGGAGAAGCGGCGTCTGGCCATCCGTAATGCAGCACTGCAGTGGGAGGGGGTCAGGGCCTGCCTGGAGCTCCCGGCTCAGAACGGAGCCAAGGAGGAAATCAGCCCTGAGGCAAGCCCCGCCCACAGTCCCGCCCAGATCAATGGCCTTGCACTGGAACCTTCTCCGGATGAGCAGCTCAGGTAACGTTAGGGGGGAGGGGCCGTGCATAGGGGTGGAACTTTGGGCTCTGGAAGACAGTAGTTATAGTTGCAGGACTGTTATAAAGGTATACATAATATGTTTTCTGTTCTGCCAGACGGGTGAGTCCGCTGTCGGCTCCGGACAGGCCAACAGGGGGCAGTGAGACCCGAATACGCTCCACCAGTCGCCCCAACAGTCCTCGAGACCCCAAGTTGGTACTACACCACACCCAGGAATACATACAGATCACAGGAGGTTGGTGGCAACTTAATTGGGGAGGACGGGCTTGTGGTAATTGCGTGAGCGGCATAGGTGGAATGGTATCAAATACATCAATCACATGGTTTCCATGTGTTTGATGCCATTCCATTTGCTGCGTTCCAGCCATTATTATGAGCCGTCCTCCCCTCAGCAGCCTCCACTGATACGCATGCTCACAGGGGATAGAATATTGGAATGTAAACATTCTTCCAATGCAATAAAACATGGTCCCGTTATAATTGTTCACACATTATAATTATTTCAAGTTTAGCCAACAAAACTGTATGGTTGGAGCACATTTGAGGATTTTGTTTCATTCTCCTGGGTTCCATATGTGTCAGATGACTGGTGTCTACCACAGGTGGCTGGTGGCACCTTAATTGGAGAGAACGGCTCATTGTAATGGCTGGAACGGAATTAATGGAATAATATCAAACACATCAAACATATGGTTTCTATATGTTTTAATACCTTTCCATTCCAGCCATTATTATGAGCCGTCCTCCCTTCACCAGCCACCTGTTGACTGTCTACACTATACACTAGCATACAAAAGGATATCCCTCATCTATAACGGTTCGCTCCATAGAGACATGGTTCCCTCTACTCAACATTTCACCCTCACTCGTTAGTCTTTACACTGATGATTTTCATAAAACTGCACAGGGCCCCATTACTTAGCTAGCTAACTTTATTGTGAGGTTTAGAGGGTGAGACCTTGTTCTCCATATGGCCATTCCCCCAACCTGGCCTGGCCTGACCAGGCTTAGCCCCCGTGCTGCAGGCCCTAACTTCTCCTGGAGGGACTGTATACCAGGCCTGTGAGTTATAAGGGGTCAGGCTGAGATGGGCACTGTGGCTGTGTCAACCACTATTATTACATGTTACTTTCTTGCTCCAGGATATGAAAATGTCCCAGAAGCGCAATCCTTCATGGCCCTAATTCCCTTATAGCAGTTTGTGTCGCAAAAGGGGCCAAGGCTAGGGCTCAAGTGATTCACCATACGGTGTGATGTGGTCTACTTATCTGTAACCTTAACTGGTTTTTATTGTTGTGCACAATTGTCCAATAGGATAAAAGAGAAGAAACATTTTATGATGTTTTACATCTATAACCACTGTAAAAACCGTACTGTCCTTTGTCTAAGTGCAGTTTGTCAGCTCTCTGTCTATTTCATGTAGTTGATGTATGTTTGTGATGCTTGGTATTCACTCCTTTGGGTGTCTTACAGTAGATATTTTACAGTAAATATGCCCATGGGAATATTCCTATTCCTGAAAGTATAAAAGAGGAGATGATAGATGGACTGAGCAGTGATTTATAGATGTGATGTTCTACAGGTATGACCCGCTGTCACCCCAACGTAAGGGATTACCAGCCTCTGTGGAGGTGTGAATTTGTGAAAGCTCCATGAAGTTAACAATCAAAGCATGAATGATTTGCTTTCTCTCTGGATTGATAGTCTGTCCTGGTCCGGTATATTCCTCCTTAATCCTCAAAGACAGACGGGGTTCTTCATTCCCACACGCTGGGCAGAGCTGCAGAGCTGGGCCTGTCTCTCTCTGTCCTCCACATCTGGTTCTGCTCTGGGACCGGGGACCGGGCAGGGGGACCCCCTGGTGTGGGGGGTTTTTCTCTCTGAGAGATGGAGGGCCTGGAGGCTGCACTCTGCTCTGTCCCCACATCGCTTCTGAGAAAAAATAACCGCTGGCGTCCACATGATTAGATCCATTTGCTCTGGATATGCTATTTGTTGTTCCCTGGGTGGGACCGGCAATGTTCACATTCATCACAAAAAAATCAGCATGGGACAGTTCACACGTTACTGCTGCTGCCGTATGAAGACACATGGATCATCGTCTTTGTAAGAGCATGTGAGAGAGGGCCAGCTAAAGTCCTGCTGAATAATTAACAACCACATAAAGATAAATAGATGTGATGCAGGTTAGTTGAATCGTTTGATTTTACTTCCCTTGATAAACTAGCTTAAAGGAATGTGCCCAGTGAAAGTCATGCACCTCATAACTTCAGAACACTTGTCACTGCAAAATGGTGATGTTTGGCACCCAAAGAGGCATTAATTAATGCTGTAAGTGTTTATCAGTATAGTCAATGGCCTTTTCAAGCTCCCCTTTTCACATCAAGCTGGAGTGGTAAATGATATGGGTTGACTGAAATGGGCCCCTGCCCCTCAGCAGGTAAAAGGAAACATATGTTGTCATCTCTGTTTGGCATTAGCAGCCCGATCCGAGCTGGAGAAGAATTAAGACAGGAGCAAATGTTGACAGTGCGTTTAGAATTCGAGGAAGGAGGGAACCCCTTTTAGTATGTTAGGATGAGAGATGGAGTAGGAGAATGGTTGTCTGTGAGTGCTTAGCAAATTTTGTGTGTGTGTGTGAATGTCTGTCCGTGAGTGTGTGTGTTAGTGTACGTGCGTGCGTGCAGAAACAAGCTTGCGTTTGTGTGTGTGTGTGTCCATCTGTCCGTCCGACTGCTGGATAGTAGCCTCTGTTTTATATTCCTTTGTGAGCAGACTAGAGGAAGATTTATTCGTTCTCGGTTCCCTTGAGATATGACAGGAGGGAAGTTATTACCCAGAAATCCAATATTGGGGCTGGCCAGAGAGTGGAGGGGAGACATCAGTGCCCACATGCTATGTATATATTCATTAATATAGAGGCACGCTGGGTCTCCAAGCAGGTGGAGGGGCAAGCACATCCATCTTCAAGTTCTACTTATGATGGGAGAAGGAAGTCTGGGAAAGAGCGAGAGAATCTGGTGCCACCACCACTCAGAAACACTTCAATAAACCATAACACTTCATTCAATAAATGTTACATATACATCATGCCGAAGATATACAGAAATAGCCTGGTTCCAGGTCTGTGTCTACATCATGCCGAAGATATACAGAAATAGCCTGGTTCCAGGTCTGTGTCTACATCATGCCGAAGATATACAGAAATAGCCTGGTTCCAGGTCTGTGTCTACATCATGCCGAAGATATACAGAAATAGCCTGGTTCCAGGTCTGTGTCTACATCATGCCAGGAGAGACACACAGAAATAGCCTGGTTCCAGATCTGTGTCTGCTCTAGCCAACTCCTCTGACAATCGTTTTCATGCTTTATTGCAGACACTGTACAGATCTGCTACCATGCTAATAGAGAAATTGCTTGAACAATTACATTTTTCTTTCAGTTTAGAATATTTTGAAAGGTTCTTCTCACATCATGACAAGCTAAATAACCATGTTTCTTATATGGTGCTATCATAGCTAGACACATGTAGGCTCATGACAGACATCGTTTTGACGCTCCTACTGGATTAGGTTGAGATAATTGAGTTTTAGTTCAGAGCTGCTGAACACATCAGGAAATGTTTTCCACAGTTAGACTTTCCTCAGTTTGACCATCTTTGTGTCTGCTCTTCCTCTAAGTGTTTCAGGAGGGGATTTGGAGGCACCTGGCAGTCTATCAAGAGTGATTACCAGGAACAATACATGACACAGTGCAGAGTGGGCTGATGGCATGCTTCCAGACTTCCCCAGAAAGGGATGAAAAGTTACCATCACTCTATCTACATGTTACCCAGTGTCTCCTTTCTCTCTCTCTCGGTCTGTCTTTCTTTCTCTCTCGTCTCTATCTCTCTCTGTCTGTCCAACTGCTTTTGATTTAGTACCTTTGGCAAAGCCGCCTCAGAGGTGTGGCGTGTCCTGAAGATTAGCACCGTCTTTCACTGACTGGCGCCTATCTTGTCTATCGCTGGCCCAGACCTCCGCTCTGCGGGGCCTGGGTCTCCCAGTGTGTGCGTATGAGGAGACCTCCAGCTAGTAGCTCCCTGGACGAGATGCTTTCCGCCGTGTGGCCAGTAGTACCCCCTTGCTCTTACATCACCAGTCATCACCACTCACGTTCCTCGCCTGCCCCTCAGTGTCAGACGCAGCGCTTCCTTGAAACACGACACTGTTTGATTAAGATTGGGTTTTACACCCACCGCGTGGTGGGTCGTCTTAGATTAATATGTAGGTAGCAACACGGCCTGCTAGAAAAATTGTTCTCCATGATTGAGTCGGACGCTAGTCTGTCAGTCACTGCTGGATTCTTGGAAGCAGCTCGTACTGAATGTTAGGATTATCTGGAGGTTGTGTCTATTAGCTAATGTAATTCCTGGGTTGTTTTGTTAAGGTTGGGTTTTCTCCCAGGTTATTAAAACTCTGAGGGGAAATGGAGTATTACAGCAGGTGTTAATGACTGAACTCTGATGCAGCCATGGGCAGTTTACTGACTCACTCACACACACTTGCATGCATACACACACACACAGGGTCCTATAGAGACACAGTAGTCATGGTGGCCAAAACATGGCTTAACACTGTAGCTTTGTGACCTTTAACCCTGGTGTCCTGAATCTCTCTGGCTCACATTCACCTCTCTTTCTCCTAGGGCTGGAGTCAACTCTAGACCTGTAACCCTGCAGCTTGTGAACAAACTGCTCCCTTGTGTCCCTCTGCAGCAGCAGCCTTGATAGTGGTCTTTAGAATGTCCTGCCATGGTTATTACATGATAATCACAAGTCAATCAACATTTTAATCTCTCCTCTGTTCCAATACACCTTCATTTGTACCAGACTCTTCCCTGTTTCCCACTTCAGCCCTCTCTTTCTGGGTCAGCACACCTGTCTGACCATCTTTGTATCATCTGTTCTTGCTCACAGTACAAAGCCTCTCTTACAGGTTGTCAGACCACTCTCCTTGATTCCTCTCTGCTTACCTGGACAGCATCTTGCCAGGTCTTAGATGCACTAAAAGGTGCAGCAGACAGATATGAGAGGAGGGTAGGAATCAGTCCTCAGTCCTCTAGAGAGAAAGCAGTGACCTCCAGGGGATCAGGTTTGGTGTGTGACAACAACGATGGCTTTTTAAAGAAGCCTTGTTTCCCTCCCCTGACTCTAACAATCAGCCCAACAAGACTTGGCCTATAGGATTACAGCTCCAATAGTGTCAGGATTAATCCTCCCTTGTGTTTTCTTTTCCCATGATCAGCGGTGTTACATTCTAAAGGGTGTGAAATATGAATAGACTGATTAGGTTGTTGGTGGGTGAACTCTAATGGCTGGTGTGGACTGCTGGTCCGTGGAGCCATATGACCCTTTGGTATGCAGCAGGTCCCCTGAGTGTCAGCAGACTGGGAGGCAGGGAGAGAAGGCAGAGACCCAGGGTAGCTAGTGAGGTGCCAACAGGGACAGAAAGAGATCATGTCTCCCTGAGACTCATCCTGATTCTCTACTCTCACGACTCCTTATCAGGGAAGGGCACTTCAACTGTTGTCACAGAGAATGGAAAGCAATTAGGCAGCATTGAAGACAAATGTTACATTCACTTAACTCTGATTACCCCTCCACTGATTGGCCCACTTCTTCAGACACATGTAAACTAAGATAGCTTTGTTTTAATGATAGTCCAGAGGATCCTGGAAACTTGTGACTGTTTATTTTACCAGGTAGGCTAGTTGAGAACAAGTTCTCATTTACAACTGCGACCTGGCCAAGATAAAGCATAGCAGTGTGAACAGACAACAGAGTTACACATGGAGTAAGCAATAAACAAGTCAATAACACAGTAGGAGGGGAAAAAATTAGTCTATACATTGTGTGCAAAAGGCATGAGGAGGTAGGCAATAAATAGGCCATAGGAGCGAATAATTTCAATTTAGCAGATTAACACTGGAGTGATAAATCAGATGATCATGTGCAAGTAGAGATACTGGTGTGCAAAAGAGCAGAAAAGTAAATAAATAAAAACAGTAAGGGGATAAGGTAGGTAAATTGGGTGGGCTGTTTACAGATGGACTATGTACAGCTGCAGCGATCGGTTAGCTGCTCAGATAGCTGATGTTTAAAGTTGGTGAGGGAAAAAAGACCCCAATTTGTATGGGTCCAGGTTTTGCAGCTCTTTCAGAACATCTGATATCTGGATTTGGGTAAAGGAGAAGCTGGGGACGCTTGGGCGAGTAGCTGTGGGGGGGGGGGGGGGGCGGAGCTGTTGGCCGAGGTTGGAGTAGCCAGGTGGAAGGCATGGCCAGCCGTTGAGAAATGCTTGTTGAAGTTTGATTATCATGGATTTATCGGTGGTGACCGTGTTACCTAGCCTCAGTGCAGTGGGCAGCTGGGAGGAGGTGCTCTTGTTCTCCATGGACTTGTGTCCCAGAACTTTTGGGAGTTAGAGCTACAGGATGCAAATTTCTGCTTGAAAAAGCTAGCCTTTGCTTTCCTGACTGACCGCGTGTATTGGTTCCTGACTTCCCTGAACAGTTGCATATCGCGGGGACTATTCGATGCTATTGCAGTCCGCCACAGGACATTTTTGTGCTGGTCGAGGGCAGTCAGGTCTGGAGTGAACCAAGGGCTATATCTGTTCTTAGTTCTGCATTTTTTGAACGGGGCATGCTTATCTAAGATGGTGAGGAAGTTACTTTTAAAGAATGACCAGGCATCCTCAACTGACGGGATGAGGTCAATATCCTTCCAGGATACCCGGGCCAGGTCAATTAGAAAGGCCTGCTCGCAGAAGTGTTTTAGGGAGTGATGAGGGAGTTTTAGGGAGTTTGACAGTGATGAGGGGTGGTCGTTTGACTGTATCCGCTACTGGTCCGCGGTCAATGAGGCAGTGATCGCTGAGATCCTGATTGAAGACAGCAGAGGTGTATTTGGAGGGCAAGTTGGTCAGGATAATGTCTATGAGGGTGCCCATGTTTACGGATTTAGGGTTGTACCTGGTGGGTTCCTTGATGATTTGTGTGAGATTGAGGGCATCTAGCTTAGATTGTAGGACTGCCGGGGTGTTAAGCATATCCCAGTTTAGGTCACCTAACAGAACAAACTCTGAAGCTAGATGGGGGGGCGATCAATTCACAAATGGTGTCCAGGGCACAGCTGGGAGCTGAGGGGGGTCGGTAGCAGGCGGCAACAGTGAGAGACTTGTTTCTGGAGAGATTCATTTTTAAAATTAGAAGTTCTGTTTGGGTATGGATCTGGAAAGTATGACATTACTTTGCAGGCTATCTCTGCAGTAGATTGCAACTCCTCCCCCTTTGGCAGTTCTATCTTGACGGAAAGTGTTATAGTTGGGTATGGAAATCTCAGAATTTTTGGTGGCCTTCCTAAGCCAGGATTCAGACACGGCAAGGACATCAGGGTTGGCAGAGTGTGCTAAAGCAGTGAGTAAAACAAACTTAGGGAGGAGGCTTCTGATGTTGACATGCATGAAACCAAGGCTTTTTCGATCACAGAAGCCAACAAATGAGGGTGCCTGGGGACATGCAGGGCCTGGGTTTACCTCCACATCACCCGAGGAACAGAGGAGGAGTAGGATGAGGGTGCGGCTAAAGGCTATCAAAACTAGTCGCCTAGAGCGTTGGGGACAAAGAATAAAAGGAGCACATTTCTGGGCGTTATAGAATAGATTCATGGCATAATGTGCAGACAGGGGTATGGTGGGGTGCGGGTACAGTGGAGGTAAGCCCAGGCACCGGGTGATGATGAGAGATTGTATCTCTGGACATGCTGGTTATCATGGGTGAGGTCACCGCATGTGTGGGAGGTGGGACAAAGGAGGTGTCAGAGGTATGAAGAGTGGAACTAGGGGCTCCATTGTAAACTAAAACAATGATAACTAACCTGAACAACAGTATACAAGGCATATTGACATTTGAGAGAGACATACAGCAAGGCATAAAGTAATCACAGGTATTGATTGGGAGAGCTAGCTAAGACAACAGGTGAGACAACAGCTAATCAGCTAACACAACAGCAGGTAAAATGGCGATGACTAGGCAGAGAGGGTCGGGTTAACTAAACCCAGAGCCTGAGTTTGCGGCTGGGGCCGACAAATAAAAAATAAACAGAATGGAGTACCGTGATTAATGGACAGTCCAGCAGGCATCAGCTATGTAGCCAAGTGATCAGTGTCCAGGGGGCAGCAGTAGATGGAACAGGGAAGCCGCGGAGTAGTCGCCACTACGCTAGCGACACGGCGTTTAAAGTTAGTAGCCCGGGGCTAGTGGGAACGTCTGCTCCGACGGAGGCCGGTTGAAGGCACAGCGGATGGAGTATTCGTCGGCAGACCAGTCGTGGTGGTGCGGCGGGGCGCCGTGTTGACAGAGGATCCAAGCCAGATGGCGAAAGAGGTATTGTAGAATTTTGTTTGCTAGCCGGGAGATGCGCCTGGCTCACGGCTAACTGGTGCTAGCTTCGTGGCAGGGGCGTTAGCCACTAGCTAGCTGTGAAGATCAGAAGTAGTGGTCCAGTAATTACGGCAGGAATCCGGCGTTGTGGTGGAGAGACAGTCCAATCCTGGTAGATTGGCGAGTATTATCCAGGCTAAAAGACAGGGCTGGTATCTGTGCAGAAGGTAAAAGCCGCTAGCAGTGGCTAACAATGACTAAATAGCTTGTAGCTAATTAGCTTGTTAGCTTCTGGTGGTTCTTGAATGTGTTCTAAAAATAATAGCGATTCCGTATCACATTGGGTGAGGCAGGTTACCGGAAGGTATAATCGAATTAAAATGGAAAAGAGTGAAAATAAAATTGAAATGTATACAAAAAAGAAAAAAACTAAAGTACACGAGAGGACGAACAAAAACACGTCTTCACTGCTACGCCATCTTGGATGGCGTCTTGGATGTGCCAGGTGGAGTTGGCCAGGTGGCTATTACTTAATGTACCTAGGGAGCCACCATCATGTTTAAAATTACCGGGGGGGCTAGGAGGGACTGGGCACCCTCCTAAACAAATCAGGTGCCCATCCTCACAGGTGTGTGTGCTGACTGTCTGTTTCTCTGTGTGTTCCAGGCTCCTTGAGGCAGGGGGTGCCAGCCTGCAGAGCCTCTCCCTGTCAGAAAGCCACCTGGCGGAGCTGGATGGGGAAACCCTGCGCCTGTTCGGCCTCGGGGCCCTGGAGGCCCTGGAGAGAGGCTGGGGGGTCCAGACTGCAGGGGCCGTCACTGTCATAGCCTTCCGCTACATCCACTTTGATGCGATCGTGCCAACACTGCCACGCATAAGGGTCAAGTTCCCTAACCTATCTGTGAGAACACATTTACTACAAATTACATACTGTTCAATAAAGAGTCTTCTCATTGGCTACTATGATAGGAGTCATTCTCACCATGGTAACACATGGTCTCTGTTGGAGTTCTAAACTGAGGGTTCTCATTGGCCAATAGGATACTGATATGGCCACTCATTGACTGGTTTCCTGACTTATTATGGTATCCTCCATACAGCACATGATTTTCCTGGAGACCAACGTCAGCCGTCTTCCCCAGCTGGCTGCTCTGGCCCAGGTGAGACGTCTGGACCAGCTGACCATCCACCCAGTGGGGAACCCTGTAGTCAGCCTTTCCCTGTGGAGATCCTTCCTCATCTATCGCCTGCACCACTTCAACCTGCACAAGATCAACAACCTGGAGGTCAGGTCCACCTACACACTCAGAAAAAAATCTAACATGTTTTGTCTTTCAGCGTCTTTGTGCTATAATGTTCTGAACAATGTGTTAGCTGATGCCCTTTTTATTTTCCCTTGTGTGTGCGCATGTGTGTGCATTTATATTGGGTGTGTGTGCATCAGGTGACCATGAATGACATGATCTCTGCAGAGCGTCTGTTTGGGACGCTGGGTCATATCGCTGCCACCGAGACACCACGCTGCCGCCTGCTAGTACTGCTGGAGGAGTCCAGGTGTGTTCCCTACCCACAGCACATGGTAACTGGCACACATAACATTCAGACACGGCCTATATTTTTTTTTGCTCGCCTTTATTTAACCAGGTAGGCAAGTTGAAAACAAGTTCTCATTTACAATTGCGACCTGGCCAAGATAAAGCAAAGCAGATCGACACATACAACAGAGTTACACATGGCGTAAAAACAAACATAGTCAATAATACAGTAGAAAATTAAGTCTATATACAATGTGAGCAAATGAGGTGAGAAGGGAGGTAAAGGCAAAAAAAGGCCATGGTGGCGAAGTAAATACAATATAGCAAGTAAAACACTGGAATAGTAGATTTGCAGTGGAAGAATGTTCAAAGTAGAAATAATGGGGTGCAAAGGAGCAAAATAAATAAATAAATACAGTATGGGGAAGAGGTAGTTTGGGCTAAATTATAGATGGGCTATGTACAGGTGCAGTAATCTGTGAGCTGCTCTGACAGCTGGTGCTTAAAGCTAGTGAGGGAGATAAGTGTTTCCAGTTTCAGAGATTTTTGTAGTTCATTCCAGTCATTGGCAGCAGAGAACTGGAAGGGAGGCGGCCAAAGGAGGAATTGGTTTTGGGGGTGAACAGAGAGATATACCTGATGGAGTGCGTGCTACAGGTGGGTGCTGCTATGGTGACCAGCGAGTAAAGGGGGGACTTTACCTAGCAGGGTCTTGTAGATGACCTGGAGCCAGTGGGTTTGGCGACGAGTATGAAGCGAGGGCCAGCCAACGAGAGCGTACAGGTCGCAGTGGTGGGTAGTATATGGGGCTTTGGTGACAAAACGGATGGCACTGATAGACTGCATCCAATTTAATGAGTAGAGTGTTGGAAGCTATTTTGTAAATGACATCGCCAAAGTCGAGGATCAGTAGGATGGTCAGTTTTACGAGGGTATGTTTGGCAGCATGAGTGAAGGATGCTTTGTTGCAAAATAGGAAGCCAGTTCTAGATGTAACTTTGGATTGGAGAGGTTTGATATGAGTCTGGAAGGAGAGTTTAGTCTAACCAGACTCCTAGGTATTTGTAGTTGTACACATATTCTAAGACCGTCCAGAGTAGTGATACCGGACAGGCGGGCAGGTAGCGATCGGTTGAATAGCATGCATTTAGTTTTACTTGTATTTAAGAGCAGTTGGAGCCCACGGAAGGAGAGTTATGGCATTGAAGCTCTTCTGGAGGTTAGTTAACACAGTGTCCAAAGAAGGGCCAGAAGTATACAGAATGATGTCGTCTGCGTAGAGGTGGATCAGAGACTCACCAGCAGCAAGAGCAACATCATTGATGTATACAGCGAAGAGTCGGCCCAAGAGTTGAACCCTGTGGCACCCCCATAGAGACTGCCAGAGGCCCGGACAACAGGCCCTCCCATTTGACACACTGAACTCTATCAGAGAAGTAGTTGGTGAACCAGGCGAGGCAATCATTTGAGAAACCAAGGCTATCGAGTCTGCCGATGAGGATGTGGTGATTGACAAAGTCAAAAGGCTTGGCCAGGTCAATGAATACAGCTGCACAGTATTGTTTCTTATTGATGGCAGTTAAGATAGTTTAGGACCTTGAGCGTGGCTGAGGTGCACCCATGACCAGCTCTGAACCCAGATTGCATAGCGAAGGTGCGGTGGGATTCAAAATGGTCAGTAATCTGTTTGTTGACTTGGCTTTCAAAGACCTTAGAAAGGCAGGGTAGGATAGATATAGGTCTGTAGCAGTTTGGGTAGAGGTGGATCAGAGAATCACCTGCAGCAAGAGCGACATCATTGATATATACAGAGAAGAGTCTGAGAAGGTACGGCGGGATTCGAAATGGTCGGTTTATTAACTTGGCTTTTGAAGATTTTAGCAGGGCAGGATGGATATAGGTCTATAACAGTTTGCGTCTAGAGTGTCTCCCCCTCTGAAGAGGGGGATGACCGCGGCAGATTTCTAATCTTTGGGGATCTCAGACGATACAAAAGAGAGATTGAATAGGCTAGTAATAAGGGTTGCAACAATTTCGGCGGATAATTTTAGAAAGAGAGGGTCCAGATCGTCTAGCCCAGCTGACTTGTAGGGATCCAGATTTTGCAGCTCTTTCAGAACATAAGCCGTCTGGACTTAGAGTATGCAAAAAATAAAAAGTATGCGTCATTTTGAAAATCGAGTATACTTTAAATGCCCGGATGTCATGCTCTTTTCAGCTAATCAATTAGATATTGGGAAATGCTACCAAAATCAATGAATAACAGGAAACAATCATGTCACGGTCTCAGTATGCGAAAATAGAGTATGTGAATTTCCAAAAATCGATTATGTTATACTCCTTTTGGTTCTTCATCTAGTAGAATTAGATTAACACTTTTCTATAATGCATTGGAAGAGGTGGGCTGGGAGTGATAGGCCCTAGTTCTCTTCAAGTAGCCATACAACAAAACTAGGCTACTTAATTGGGAAGATGCCGAATAGCGAAGCTTCTGCAGTGGTGTTCAAATGTAAGCTAAGCCGTTTTTCTTCTCCTTAAAATTAGTATTGCATCGTAGTATACATCTTTGATGTATCCTAAGTATTTTTATTTTTTTAAAGTGGCTTTGTTTTCTCATTGAAAAGTGTTTGTTCTCTTGACCTTCGTCAGAGCTTTTAAACTAAATCATCTTTTGATTTGTTAATGTGTCGGCACTGGGGACTCAGGATGTGGCTGCGGTATTGATGTCATGTTAGTCAGGCCTTTCGATTAAACACTTGAATTGTTTTGTAGGCGTGGCTACCTATTTAATTAATCGTTCCCAATGATAAGTGCTTTAGTTTATTATGTTGCTGTCCAGCGGTTCTGAATTTGAGACACACCCAATAGTTCTGTGCAATACTCTTTTGATTTGAACATTTGAAAAGTTTGTGTGTACTAAGCTATTTAATTTAACTTGTTACAGCACTTTAGTTTCACTAATAAATATGTTGAAATTTAACCAAATTATCTGTTTCTGTCTTCAGTCTGTCTTCTTTATTAAATAGGATAGATGGGCTATAAGGACTACAGTATAGGTCCAATGTGATAGTCTGCCTGTAACCAGCCTGAGTAGGCCTATAACTCCATTCATATTCTACAGTGTATGCTAAATAGTATCCATCGATGCAGTTTATGTAAGTGTTACGAATCCCTTTGGCCCGGCAGTCTAGGGGGGGGGGGGGGGGTGGTAACGAGACCCATAACATAACTTATGCAAATTATAGTAGTGAAAAAGTGAGAACGAAATAACCACGGACAACTAAATTACCGTCAAACACTCATGGTTTATTTGTAAACACACGGTAAAGGGGGGGGGGGGGGCAGGAAAAGGGGCTGAGCTGGACTCAAGGAAAGAAACAAATAACCAAAAACACCCCTAAGCTAGACTAGCCTACTTCAACAACAGCTAACTAACCAAAAATACAGTGGGTGGTCCTCCCAGTTCTAACTAGTGTGCGTAGACAAAGTATTCCTACGGGTAGTGTATGCCCATGGGCGACTTGTCTTGGTACCCCCTTTTCCCACCATCAAACAAACAGTCAAACACCATAACAAAACAATACTCACAGGGTAACGGACAAAGTGACACATCGTTGCAACTCACAAGAGATCTAGAGCGAGATTGCATGACAGAGAGATCAAGCTCCAGAGAGAACAACTGACAGGGTTTTTAAACCAAGGGAAAGGGGTTGTGATAGGGTAATGGGAACAGGAGGAGGTGTGTCTTCTGATTGATGACTGATTGGTGACTGATTGGGGAATGATGATTGCCACCTGTGAGGGGTGAAGGAGAGAAAAGAAATACACACAGGATCCACACACACAGGATACCTGTATCCATAACAGTAAGTATGAGTATTTGGACACGGCCACAGTCTGGTACCTGGTACCTGGCACTGACTAACACACAGCGCTCACTCAGGTTACCAAACAAAAACATTAGCTACACTTTAATTACATGTGTTCACTGTACCCTAGAGAACCTGTCTGAGTGTGTTTATGAGTTTGTGTACTGTGTTGGTGTGTGTTTGTGTGTGTGTCTGTGTGTAAGTATGTTAATGAGTCTGTGTGTGAAGGATAGACAAAGCCTGGCATCAAGGAGCCATAGGGAGTTGGTGGGAAGCGCAGGGGTAGGGTGGGTACCTGGCACCTTCCTCACGTTCCCATTCCTCTCCCCAGCCAACAGCTCTTCAACTATATCACTCCTGGGGCCTGTTGCACAAAACTAGGATAAGGGATTAAGCCAGGATATCTTGGTGATCCTGGCTCAATTGATCCGTAATCCGGTTGCACTAAAGATGGATAGGGGGCAGGAGGATATGTTATGGTATAAATTACCATGGAGATTTATTCTGTGGAGCTAGCCTGCTCCAGACCAGGCTAAATTCCAGGATCTATTTAATCTCATCCCTAATGTCAGTCAGCAGTCACCACAAATGGAAACCAATAGTTATTTCACTGCTCACTATACATTGTTATCACATATAACTAGACCCACTGTTATTATTTAAACGTTTGTGATCATTAATTTCAATGATTTTGGATAAAAAATGATTTTTAGATGATGTTGCTATCATTAGATAATTTACAGTTTCCCATAGACTATAAGGCTATATATAAAATGATAGAATATTAGGGCCACAGAGGGGAAAAAAACACAAGTCATAATATTGTAACCAGTTGTTTTAAAGGAGGACAGTTGTTAAAATGACAGATGTGGGGCATTTCGTGAAATTGTACTTCAGTATGGTTTCATAAACAAAGACATGCTGATGTGCCAGAATATTAAGTATCACATTGTCATAAGTATCAAAACTGTAAAAACAATATGTAGCTTTTCTGCAGAAAGAACCAGCCTCATAAATTTATGACTTTATCCTTTTTCTTCAGTGTGGCCCTAGTACTCTGTCATATAAACAAATACACATTCCATATGAATATAAAAACACAATGTGTAACATTATGTTCCTTTATTGAATAAGGACAAAACAAAGCAGGTAAACCATCAGCTCCTTTCGAAACTGAAGTCACAGTGACTCTACAAGATGGAAAGCACAGAATCCAAGCATATTATACAAAATGATACATACACATTCAAAGGTCTGTATATAACACACCCTGCATGTCTGCACACTAAAATAAATGCAGGACAAATCCATACACATCAACTGAACAGACAAATGAATGGATGCAGTAGCCTCCCTGCAGCCTTGTATTACACACAGTATACCGCACAAACATCATAAGAGGCCAAATTCGTCAAAAAACGAACCCAAAAAAACCCAAATTCCTCTGCCACCGCAGGACATATTTAACCAAAATTGAAAGCACACATACTAACTAAAATAATTCAACACATATTGGTCCCTCAGCAGCCGACCACTGTCGTCATCAGGGAAGATTGCCGGATTGTCCCAGTCCATGGCTGGTGGCACTCTGGGGGCCCTCTCCTTCCTCAGGCAGGCCACATTGTGGAGGACAGCACAAGCCACAGTAATATCACATGCCCTAACAGGGCTGACCCTTAATTTGTGAAGGCAGTGAAAGCGTGCCTTCAGGAGGCCAAAGGTCATTTCAACTCTGGCCCTGGTCCTGGCATGGGCATGGTTGTAGGCCTGCTGTGCTTCCTGGGGGTCTGTGAAAGGTGTCAGGAGAAAAGGCTGGCAGCCATACCCCCTGTCTCCCAGCAACACACCAGAGAATTCACCTGTCAACACAAAATCTCATCATTACTACCTCATAAACACAGTGATATTCTTGACACAGCCATGATGGTTATAAATAGGGGTTGTGTGGCTTACCTTGTGATAGGCACTGATAGATTTCAGAGGCCCGAAAGATTCTGGAGTCATGGACTGAGCCAGGCCATTTTGCCACAACATTGCTGATCACACAGTCAGCATTGCAGACCATCTGAAATCATAAGATGAGGAATATTACACCAATCAATGCACATCACTGGCAATGCAGAGTGTTCGTCAATGGACAATATCAAAAAGTTATGTTCACCTGAACATTAATGCTGTGAAAGGATTTCCTATTCACAAAATCGGCCTCATGGGCACCTGAGGGGGCTTTTATCCTTATGTGTGTGCAGTCCACTGCACCAATGACATTGGGGAAACCTGTCACACAAAGTAATGAGTATCCTACTATGTGTTAACAGTTGTCCTGTAATTTGTAGATCCTCTTACCTGCAATCCTATAGAACTCCTCTTTGATGTCACAGAGTCTTCTGTGGCCAGGGAAGGAGATGAAGACATCTGCTAATGCTTTGATAGCCAGACACACACTCCTTATTGTGCGGCAAATTGTGGCCTTGTTCAGCTGTTCTGCATCCCCCACTGAGTACAGGAAGGCTCCACTAGCAAAAAAGCGCAAGGCCACACAAACCATTTGCTCCACACTCAGTGCATGGCTCCGTGCAGTGCGGTGCTTAATCCTGGGACCCAGTAGTCTGCATAGATACCTGATGCCATCTGCAGAAAACCTGTATCTTTCATATAGATGGTCATCAGGGAAGGCCAGTGGGTCCAACCGGTCCCTGAAGACCCTTTCTCGCCTGAAGGCTCTCCTCAGCACAAGTGCTTCTTCATCCACCACATCTCGCACGAATGGGCATGCCATTGTCAGAGCAGAAAGGAACACACAATTTTGGGCCTTCATATAGGCTAGTGGCCACACCTGGTGCTGGGGGGGTGGGCAAAAGAGGGCGATGCCTTATAACGATGACTTGGTTGTACTGATTGCTGGGAAAATAAAAAAAACCTTAGAAAGATGCCACCGTCCTGTGTGCTCACAATAAGAGCTCATATGTCATGGCTCACTTGACTTTACGAGAATATACCTAATTTTTATTTTGAGCTGTGTCATCTTCTTGGAGCTGGGGGAGGAAAGAAAAATAATGATTAATACATTTGTGTTACAGTTAGCATACAGTGTACATTGAAGGCATATCTCACCTCCCTCTCAAGTTTTTTTATTTCAAGGTCCAGTTTCCTAATTGTCCTCTTTTTTATTTCGGACTCCAGTGCAAGATTTTCCATCTTTTTCTTCTTGTACTGAATGTCTATGTCTGCCAGTTCTATTTGGCACCGGAGGTGGTTGCCATACAACTTTCTGATAGCTTGTGAGCTCTGTGAACACAATACAATTAGCGCAGCTGGAATTTGGCAGGATGTGGTGTCCTTTTATTAATACGCACTATGTTGCCAGGCTGGTTTTCCCACTGTATAGCATCTGGGTCCTGTAAAAGAAATTAGATTTTTTGATTTTGATGAGGACTCCTCACCATTGTAGAGTAAATAGTACTTTCACAGTCTTAACATGATACCTCATGCCTTCTGGAATCCAGAGAGATGGTCTCCTCCTCATCATCGTCTCCATCATGTGCTGTTGCTGCTGCACTGGGGCCTTCACCCTATCACATTTAATCGGATTCATATTGAAGCTAGTAGACAAGACATGCCAGGCCTACAGTATGCCTTTGATGGAGTACTCACTGGATCAGCATCGTCTGGTGCTTGTGCTGGTGGCTCTAACAGGAACACAGTGCTGCCAGACACTGCAAGGCAATAGGTAAACCAAAGTCAGACAGTCCAAATTGATTCAATATGAATGTGGTTGTATCCCATGTAGAGATGGAAGGACATACCTTGAATGAAGCGGGTGGCATCTTGGGAGGAACCTATGCTCGTCTCTTTCCCCCCAGGGATCCCCTCTAAGACGGGCCTGCCTTTATTTAGCTCCAAGGCCATGTCCTCTGCTGGGGTAAGGTCAGCCTTTGGTGACCCACCACCCGTGCCTTGTCTGTGGGTATTCTTTTTCACTGCTAAAACAGTACAGACAATGTGTGAGCAGGCACCTTCTGGGTACAATATATGCTTGTGCTTTGTTAAATATTAGTCAGGGACCATACCATTCTGCAGAATGTTCTTGTATTTGATTTTGACCTGCTGCCATGTCCGTTTTGGCCCGTTCATGTTTAATCTACACACACACACACACATTTAATGGAGTCACACTGCAAAAAATTACTTGGTATTTTTGTCTTGTTTTCAGTAAAAATATCAAAAAATGTATCATAGCTTTATACAGTGTGATGGAGTTACTTTACACAATTTCACTCATATCTGCAGTGCATTTCAATTAAAAATTTAACCGTTTCATAATTACAGTACAACTGCATTTTTGGAGATGTGAATTAAATATTTGAATTGTAATTGTGATGTTTCAGCGGAGCGGTGAGTGTGTAATTGTGCACTACTTACGCATTCAGGCGGTCTGCAATACTTTGCCACGCTTTTTCTCTTTGCTTTATCACTGTGGCGGTGTTGCCTTTCTTCTTAATTATATCTTTTACCTCCTCGTATGCCTCCATGAGGATTTGTGCTTCCGACGGGGAAAAGTACGCGGCTCTAGTTGCCATGGTAAATCAGTTAATCTGTGATCTGTGGCGGGGTCTATTTGAGTGAGCCGTGAGCGCGCACCTATCCAGGATTGGTTTCACCTGGCTTAATGAATCCGTGTCTGCTCATCCTGGCTTGGTCTTTGTGCAACCAATTAAGCCTGGACGCACATGTTTTGGCTTCATTGAGCTCAGCTGAGTCATTTATCCTGGATGTCTTAATTCTACTTTTGTGCAACAGGCCCCTGGTCACTGAAACACAGCCAAGCAAAGCAAAACATGCCATTGAACTGAAGGGGTCACGCCTCCTCAGCCCTGCTGTAGTGGCGTCTCTCTCAGTGCCCCGAGCAGAGCCCTGTCTGTCAGGAGAATACTGTTCAAAGTTCATTGGCAAACAAAAGGCCAACTGCCATTCTGCTGGCTTCCAGTTCCTCTTTAATAACTCACACTCACTGATGCCCGATTAGAAAAGACAATAATATATGCCATTTAGCCAACGCTTTAATCCAAAACGACTTACAGTCATACGTGCATACATTTTTACAAATGGGTGTACCCGAGAATCAAACCCACTACTCTGGTGTTACAAGCACCATGCTCTACCAACTGAGCTACAAAGGACCACGCTCTATCAATAGCCGGGAGCTGATCATTCTTTTCAGATCAACAGAGAAACGGTATTCGCTGTGACCTGCTGACATTGTGTGATAATGCATAGTTTTGTAAAATAAATATTTTATATGTATAGGATGGTTGATAACATGAACTTTGACCTTTCCAAAAATGCTAGTTGAACATTAACTTGATCTTATAAAGAGAGTTTTTATAGACTGGTACAGGGCAGAGGAAAAAACTATTGATGTGATGGCCACTCCATGGAGGTCAAACATGTAGCCTAAGGTTATTCATATCATAAATCTCCCTACTTCCCTGTTGGCTTGAATTAATTCCACTCTATGAATCACAATACACTTGGTACACTGCAAAATATGTTCTGAAAAGTTGAATGAGTGCCAGAGCTTTTTGTGTGTAATGTGTATCTGACTAATATATTAGTCTTTTAATGTCTTTGAATGTGTATTTATTTATGCATGTGTGTGTGCCGCAGGTATGTGTAATGTACTGTAAATGTACTGTATATCTCTGTCTGTGTGAAGCCTTGAGATGACAGGCCAGGGCTTGTCTGTCCCTAGCAGCTGCCATTTTTAGTTTTTGCTGTGAGAAATGGACGAGCATGGCAGTTAGTTCACTTCCCTAGTCTGTCCCTTCAGGTTCACTCTGTATGATTACCCACTACACCCCTGGGCCGTCTAAAGCGGAGCATGGAAGAAATGTCTGAGTATCAAACAATACTTTACCTTGAGCTGCCTTATGGAATTCATCCTTTTTCCCCCAACTGAGCCCACTGACCTACTCTGCAACAGCCCTAACCTTTTAAGTCCAGTAATGTGTCTGTATTTGATTAAGGTTTAACCTTCCATATAAAACCATGTCTAAACTTTCCCCTCTCAGCCTCTGCACAGTGCACAGTGCTCTCACACTACTCCCTGTAGTTTGGTCCTTCCAGGAAAACCTCTCCTCAGAGATGGAGAGTGTAGTCCTGTAATAATTAAGATGGGAGTTCACAACAGTCATCAGTAAATGGTTTCAGATCCAGTACAGACATGTATAACTCTGAGCGATACATTATACAGTCATATTTAGGTTTGGACAATCCATGTGGGAACACATATGGTCATGGGTAGGGCAGATATTGCTGTGAAGGTAGCCAGAGCAAAGGCTATGACTGCTATAATGCTTTTGGTGTATTGCGGTTGAGGACCAAGTCATAATCAAAAGTCGTTAAACATGGGAGAAGGCCTTAAAGGCCTGAAGATAGGCAATTTTTGGGGGAGGACAGCTTGTCCTGTTGTATGAACCATGATGTGATAGTTTTGACATTCATGTCTGTGATACAATACTAATGACTGGAGGCCAGAAAAGAGTCCTGAACCCAATGTAGGAGTGGTTCATCCTTCTTCTCAGTGAATTGGTGTGGGCTGAAGTTGATGGTGTGGGCTGTTATACTGGGGTGTTTGCATTCAACCTCCAGTCTACTGTACAGTATCATTGTACAGTAGAGTACATGCTCAGCTATGGTGAATGGGGGCTGTTTGATAGATACACACCACTCAGTTGATCCTCTGCCCACCTATACATACAGTGTTCAGGCTCTCTGTCTCCGACACAAGCACACACACTTATCCCAGTAGGTATTTTAGCCTGCAGCCTCCGTCTCAATGACTACTCCAGAGTTCTGGCACCAGCGTTTGGAACATGTTGGTGCAGTGCTGAATTTCATGAGATGAATAATGATGGACAGGGACGTTTGATGTAGCTAACATCCTTTATTAATGTTCTCATCCTGGTTACATCTGTACCAATCCTGCTGCTGAAAACTATACGACTGACAAAGAACTGATTTAAAAATGTATGTAGAAGTACTTTATCATTCCCAATTCATTGTTCGTAAAGTAATTGTTTGGCTTGGCTTCCATGGAATTCATGTCGGCACTACTGTCATAGTATCTGATAACAGTCTTGACAGATGTGTTAATGCGGAGCATTGACTGAATGCCATTACTATTTGTCGAAACGTGTATTGTGATACTTTGTTATACCCTTCTTTGATGATGGCACTGTCCCTGGCAGTGGATGCTCCTATTGGATGCCCTGATGCCCCAGACATGTCTAACTCACCTGTCCCCCTTGCATAGCTGCTGGAAGTAGGGGTGCTGCAGCACACCCTGAAAAATCTGATTTAAAAAATAATTTATTAAGAAAAACATTATTTGAAAAAAACATTTTTTTCACAAAAGTAGTCCACTGGGCCTTTACTAGTATTAGCGGACCGATATAGACGTCTGTAGCGTGGGCAAAAAAAAATATTCTGCATTTCCGCTTTTGCAAATAAGGTAGTTGTATAATTAAGAACAGTATCTTGCAGGATTCAATAGTTGGAATTTTAAGACTTGTTGCCCTGTCCCTTTCTCTGCGATTGTCATTCTAATAGAATCCAGAATGAACAAAACACTGTCCTCAAACATTTACATCAAATGGTGAAAGGTTATGGGTAAGGACACAAAACATCCACATCAAATTAAAGATTTTTCTTGATCAAATAACATGGAAAACAACCACTTTTTGTGCAGTATTAATTTACTATCATTACAAACCACTTAATGTAAATGTACATTACTGTATAGTACATAGGCTGGTCATCTAGGTTTGTACCTGTAGACTTTCCATCACCATGAAGAAGAACAATGCACAATACAGTAATTGAGTACATTGACACATCAAGTGGTTTGTGATGATATGATGTGATGATGTGGCTCAGTTGGTAGAGCATGGTGCTTGCAATGCTAGGATTGTGGGTTTGATTCCCACGGGACTAGTATGAAAAAATATGTACATGTATACATTTGCAAAGTATTTCAAGAAACTGCAAAACATATATCAAGCATGTATTTTTATATTCCACAAGCATTTTCAGATTAACTGTTTTGTACAGATAATCATCAGACTCAAGTTACAAATGCTGGTAAACACTCAAATACATTTAGTGTAAAAAATGTCACAAAAGGAGTGCACTGGGCCTTTGCTAGTCTTGTATTAGCGGACCGATATGGACGTAAAAGACAACACAGCACCCCCACCCCCAAACTACTTCTGCCTTGTCTCAATCGCTCTCTCTCTCTCTTGCTCTCTCTCTCCCTCTCCCCCCTCTCTCTCTTTCGCTCCGTCCTTCCCTGCCTCACTCTCTCTAGGAAGCGTCAGCTGCAGTTTCTGTTGGAGGGGCGTGGGCGCCGTGCAGGCTTGAGCCCAGAGGATCTGCGTGACAACGGCAAGCTGCTGGGAGAGGGCCTGAGCAGAGCCCTGTTCAACTACCCCAGTAGAGACTGCTGCAGTGTGGGAGCGGAGAGCCCAGAGGTCAGCACTCTCAGACTATCACTCTGTCTGTAGCCTGGTCCCAGTGGTGATGACTGCAGTAGCAGAGTGGAAGCAGCCAGTCTAGCCTGGTGGTCCCAGATCTCTTCCATCACAAAGAGATCTGGGACCAGGATAGACTGGCTGCGCTCACTCTGCTACTGCAGACATCACCACTACCTGTCACTGTATACCTGATGCTTCCCACTGTAGCAGCTTTATTGAGGGCATGTTTCATACATTTACAGCTGTGATCCTCAACCTGCTCCTTGAGCAGTGAAACACCTGATTTAGCCAATAAAAGTATTGAAGACAGTGGCTCTCCTGGAGAAGGATTGAGGATCACTGATTTACAATGTAACATGATTACTATCCAATAGGATGATCAATGGAGACTTCCTCTCCACAGTGTCAAAGCTAACAGTCCTCTGTTCCCTGGATCTCCTCAGGAGGGTGCTATGGAGTCGTCATCGGAGCGCGGAGCCATGATGGAGCAGTACATACAGGATCAGGTCCAGAGGGCATCTGACACCAACCTGAAGGGGGAGTCCCTCCACAAGCTGTGGCCCTCCATGTTTATGGAGATGGTGAGAGACTATGTGCTGGAGATGAGGGACCGACCAACCTTCCGTCAGGCCTGCCTCAACAGGCTCTCCACACAGGGAAAGTGAGAGGGTGAGGGGTAGAGACCTGGTAAAACTCCATAAGACCTACAGTACAGCATACTGGACACATACTAGAAACAGGTACAGCATACTGGACACATACTAGAAACAGGTACAGCATACTGGACACATACTAGAAACAGGTACAGCATACTGGACACATACTGGAAACAGGTACAGCATACTGGACACATACTAGAAACGGGTACAGCATGCTGGACACATACTAGAAACAGGTACAGCATACTGGAAACAGGTACAGCATACTGGACACATACTAGAAACAGGTACAGCATACTGAACACATACTAGAAACAGGTACAGCATACTGGACACATACTAGAAACAGGTACAGCATACTGGACACATACTAGAAACAGGTACAGCATACTGGAAACAGGTACAGCATACTGGACACATACTAGAAACAGGTACAGCATACTGGAAACAGGTACAGCATACTGGACACATACTAGAAACAGGTACAGCATACTGGAAACAGGTACAGCATACTGGACACATACTAGAAACAGGTACAGCATACTGGAAACAGGTACAGTATACTGGACACATACTAGAAACAGGTACAGCATACTGGACACATACTAGAAACAGGTACAGCATACTGGACCTACTGGAAACAGGTACAGCATACTGGACCACTTCTTCTACTACAGCATATTGGACACTCTCCTGCTGCTCTGTCTCACCATGTTAACCCATCTTCATCATCACGTGGTGTCAGTCAGTCAAGTTTTGGGGAATTTTGGGGTTCGATTATTTTCATAACTGGAAAAACATATTCTGATCGAAGATGGATGTGGATTTTTCTTTTGAAGGCAACTTTGGGGGGGTTCTCACCAGCCGGGCCTCATAAGCTTGAATGCACATTATCATGGAAAAGACAATATGGATGTTTGTTTTATACTCTGTTCTTCCTATTCAACTTGATTCCAGGATGCACAGAGCTATAGAGCTATATACTTGAGAAAGTCATTGTGAGCGTGCATTGTCATCCCTAAAGAGGAACACTCTTTGCACTTTAAAGCCTTCATAAAGACCCTGTTCATGATCTCCAGCTGAAGATTACAATGAGTGTGTCCCATTGAGCCTAGAATGATTGTGTCATGATAATCCTCTTCTTAATGTTACTCTCTCTCTCTGCCTGGCGTGATGACAAGGGCACAAAATACACATTTTCTTTTCGGACCACTCATTTTCTGTATTGTACTTAGTAATAAAATATTCCTTAACACTTAACTGTTCCATGTTTATTGCTCCTGTAGTGTCTCTGTTGATCAAGAAACCATGCTGCAGGAAATGTATTCTCCATCCATCAATCATCAAATTACTCAGAGCTAATATTTTGACTGAATCAGACAGATGATTTAGCACAAAAACATATAATCAAAAGTTGTTTTTTTGTTTTGTTATATTTATCTCTTTTGACCATTAAACCCTAAGTATGTTATACTATATTATACCACCTCTGGCTCCTCTGATCTCTGACTATTAACTGAATTGTTTTGAAGAACAGCACTATATCCAGCCACCTCCTAATACATTAGACTGAGCCGTGTGCTAATGCTGTTCCACAGTACCTCAGTGTCCCTCCCTGTGCATGCTCTACCCTGCACTGGGACATCCAGGGGCAATGGAAAGGGCCCTCTCTCCTGTTGAACTCAGAAAGGAATGTTCTTGCAGGCTTCGATAGAGCAGACTGGTTTACTACCAGCTGTTCCTGGTCCCCTCACTCACTACAACTACTCTGTAGGGAGGCTGGGCTCTCCACGCCTCCTGTGCTGTCAATGGTTTACAGTCAAGGGTTTCCAAAGTCAACTCCAGACACCTGTGGCACTAAACAGGATTGGTGAAAAGGGAAACTGGAGCTCTGCCGGAGTAGGAGAGTAGAGAATGGAAGCTATTAGAAATGTTTTTCTGAATTGAATGTTCGATGTGCAACTGAATAAACAGAAGCATCTTGGGGAGAGGCAACTGTGGTTCAAGTGTAAGTACTACTGCTCTTAGACAGTGGAATGTCCTACTGCTCTTAGACAGTGGAATGTCCTACTGCTCTTAGACAGTGTAATGTCCTACTGCTCTTAGACAGTGTAATGTCCTACTGCTCTTAGACAGTGTAATGTCCTACTGCTCTTAGACAGTGGAATGTCCTACTGCTCTTAGACAGTGTAATGTCCTACTGCTCTTAGACAGTGTAATGTCCTACTGCTCTTAGACAGTGTAATGTCCTACTGCTCTTAGACAGTGTAATGTCCTACTGCTCCTAGACAGTGTAATGTCCTACTGCTCTCAGACAGTGTATTGTACTACTGCTCTTAGACAGTGTAATGTCCTACTGCTCTCAGACAGTGTAATGTTCTACTGCTCTCAGACAGTGTAATGTCCTACTGCTCTCAGACAGTGTAATGTCCTACTGCTCTTAGACAGTGTAATGTCCTACTGCTCTCAGACAGTGTAATGTCCTACTGCTCTCAGACAGTGTAATGTCCTACTGCTCTCAGACAGTGTAATGTCCTACTGCTCTCAGACAGTGTAATGTCCTACTGCTCTCAGACAGTGTAATGTTCTACTGCTCTCAGACAGTGTAATGTCCTACTGCTCTCAGACAGTGTAATGTCCTACTGCTCTCAGACAGTGTAATGTCCTACTGCTCTCAGACAGTGTAATGTCCTACTGCTCTCAGACAGTGTAATGTCCTACTGCTCTCAGACAGTGTATTGTCCTACCGCTCTCAGACAGTGTAATGTTCTACTGCTCTCAGACAGTGTATTGTCCTACCGCTCTCAGACAGTGTAATGTCCTACTGCTCTCAGACAGTGTAAAGTCCTACCGCTCTCAGACAGTGTAATGTTCTACTGCTCTCAGACAGTGTATTGTCCTCCCGCTCTCAGACAGTGTAATGTCCTACTGCTCTCAGACAGTGTAAAGTCCTACCGCTCTCAGACAGTGTAATGTTCCTACTGCTCTCAGACAGTGTATAGTGCTACTGCTCTCAGACAGTGTAATGTCCTACCGCTCTCAGGCAGTGTAGTGTTCTACTGCTCTCAGACAGTGTAATGTCCTACTGCTCTCAGACAGTGTAATGTAATACTCCTCTCAGTGTAATGTCCTACTGCTCTCAGACAGTGTAAAGTCCTACTGCTCTCAGACAGTGTAATGTCCTACTGCTCTCAGACAGTGTAATGTCCTACTGCTCTCAGACAGTGTAATGTCCTACTGCTCTCAGACAGTGTATTGTCCTACTGCTCTCAGGCAGTGTAATGTCCTACTGCTCTCAGACAGTGTAATGTCCTACATTTACATTACATTTAAGTCATTTAGCAGACGCTCTTATCCAGAGCGACTTACAAATTGGTGCATTCACCTTATGATATCCAGTGGAACAACCACTTTACAATAGTGCATCTAACTCTTTTAAGGGGGGGGGGTTAGAAGGATTACTTTATCCTATCCTAGGTATTCCTTAAAGAGGTGGGGTTTCAGGTGTCTCCGGAAGGTGGTGATTGACTCCGCTGACCTGGCGTCGTGAGGGAGTTTGTTCCACCATTGGGGTGCCAGAGCAGCGAACAGTTTTGACTGGGCTGAGCGGGAACTGTACTTCCTCAGAGGTAGGGAGGCGAGCAGGCCAGAGGTGGATGAACGCAGTGCCCTTGTTTGGGTGTAGGGCCTGATCAGAGCCTGAAGGTACGGAGGTGCCGTTCCCCTCACAGCTCCGTAGGCAAGCACCATGGTCTTGTAGCGGATGCGAGCTTCAACTGGAAGCCAGTGGAGAGAGCGGAGGAGCGGGGTGACGTGAGAGAACTTGGGAAGGTTGAACACCAGACGGGCTGCGGCGTTCTGGATGAGTTGTAGGGGTTTAATGGCACAGGCAGGGAGCCCAGCCAACAGCGAGTTGCAGTAATCCAGACGGGAGATGACAAGTGCCTGGATTAGGACCTGCGCCGCTTCCTGTGTGAGGCAGGGTCGTACTCTGCGAATGTTGTAGAGCATGAACCTACAGGAACGGGTCACCGCCTTGATGTTAGTTGAGAACGACAGGGTGTTGTCCAGGATCACGCCAAGGTTCTTAGCACTCTGGGAGGAGGACACAATGGAGTTGTCAACCGTGATGGCGAGATCATGGAATGGGCAGTCCTTCCCCGGGAGGAAGAGCAGCTCCGTCTTGCCGAGGTTCAGCTTGAGGTGGTGATCCGTCATCCACACTGATATGTCTGCCAGACATGCAGAGATGCGATTCGCCACCTGGTTATCAGAAGGGGGAAAGGAGAAGATTAATTGTGTGTCGTCTGCATAGCAATGATAGGAGAGACCATGTGAGGATATGACAGAGCCAAGTGACTTGGTGTATAGCGAGAATAGGAGAGGGCCTAGAACAGAGCCCTGGGGGACACCAGTGGTGAGAGCACGTGGTGCGGAGACAGATTCTCGCCACGCCACCTGGTAGGAGCGACCTGTCAGGTAGGACGCAATCCAAGCGTGGGCCGCGCCGGAGATGCCCAACTCGGAGAGGGTGGAGAGGAGGATCTGATGGTTCACAGTATCAAAGGCAGCCGATAGGTCTAGAAGGATGAGAGCAGAGGAGAGAAAGTTAGCTTTAGCAGTGTGGAGCGCCTCCGTGACACAGAGAAGAGCAGTCTCAGTTGAATGACTAGTCTTGAAACCTGACTGATTTGGATCAAGAAGGTCATTACACTGCTCTCAGACAGTGTAAAGTCCTACCGCTCTAAGACAGTGTAAAGTCCTACCGCTCTCAGACAGTGTAATGTCCTACTCCTCTCAGACAGTGTAAAGTCCTACTGCTCTCAGACAGTGTATTGTCCTACTGCTCTCAGACAGTGTATTGTCCTACTGCTCTCAGACAGTGTATTGTCCTACTGCTCTCAGACAGTGTAAAGTGCTACTGCTCTCAGACAGTTTAATGTCCTACCGCTTTCAGACAGTGTATAGTCCTACTGCTCTCAGACAGTGTAATGTCCTACCGCTATCAGGCAGTGTAATGTTCTACTGCTCTCAGACAGTGTATTGTCCTACTGCTCTCAGACAGTGTAATGTCCTACCGCTATCAGGCAGTGTAATGTCCTACTGCTCTCAGACAGTGTATTGTCCTACTGCTCTCAGACAGTGTATTGTCCCACTGCTCTCAGACAGTGTAATGTCCTACTGCTCTCAGACAGTGTATTGTCCTACTGCTCTCAGACAGTGTAATGTCCTACTGCTCTCAGACAGTGTATTGTCCTACTGCTCTCAGACAGTGTAATGTCCTACTGCTCTCAGACAGTGTAATGTCCTACTGCTCTCAGACAGTGTAATGTCCTACTGCTCTCAGACAGTGTAATGTCCTACTGCTCTCAGACAGTGTAATGTCCTACTGCTCTCAGACAGTGTAATGTCCTACTGCTCTCAGACAGTGTAATGTTCTACTGCTCTCAGACAGTGTATTGTCCTACCGCTCTCAGACAGTGTAATGTTCTACTGCTCTCAGACAGTGTATAGTCCTACTGCTCTCAGACAGTGTAATGTCCTACCGCTCTCAGGCTGTGTAGTGGTCTACTGCTCTCAGACAGTGTAATGTTCTACTGCTCTCAGACAGTGTATTGTCCTACCGCTCTCAGACAGTGTAATGTTCTACTGCTCTCAGACAGTGTATAGTCCTACTGCTCTCAGACAGTGTAATGTCCTACCGCTCTCAGGCAGTGTAGTGTTCTACTGCTCTCAGACAGTAGAATGTCCTACTGCTCTCAGACAGTGTAATGTAATACTCCTCTCAGTGTAATGTCCTACTGCTCTCAGACAGTGTAAAGTCCTACTGCTTTCAGACAGTGTAATGTCCTACTGCTCTCAGACAGTGTAATGTCCTACTGCTCTCAGACAGTGTAATGTCCTACTGCTCTCAGACAGTGTAATGTCCTACATTTACATTACATTTAAGTCATTTAGCAGACGCTCTTATCCAGAGCGACTTACAAATTGGTGCATTCACCTTATGATATCCAGTGGAACAACCACTTTACAATAGTGCATCTAACTCTTTTAAGGGGGGGGGGGGGGGTTAGAAGGATTACTTTATCCTATCCTAGGTATTCCTTAAAGAGGTGGGGTTTCAGGTGTCTCCGGAAGGTGGTGATTGACTCCGCTGACCTGGCGTCGTGAGGGAGTTTGTTCCACCATTGGGGTGCCAGAGCAGCGAACAGTTTTGACTGGGCTGAGCGGGAACTGTACTTCCTCAGAGGTAGGGAGGCGAGCAGGCCAGAGGTGGATGAACGCAGTGCCCTTGTTTGGGTGTAGGGCCTGATCAGAGCCTGAAGGTACGGAGGTGCCGTTCCCCTCACAGCTCCGTAGGCAAGCACCATGGTCTTGTAGCGGATGCGAGCTTCAACTGGAAGCCAGTGGAGAGAGCAGAGGAGCGGGGTGACGTGAGAGAACTTGGGAAGGTTGAACACCAGACGGGCTGCGGCGTTCTGGATGAGTTGTAGGGGTTTAATGGCACAGGCAGGGAGCCCAGCCAACAGCGAGTTGCAGTAATCCAGACGGGAGATGACAAGTGCCTGGATTAGGACCTGCGCCGCTTCCTGTGTGAGGCAGGGTCGTACTCTGCGAATGTTGTAGAGCATGAACCTACAGGAACGGGTCACCGCCTTGATGTTAGTTGAGAACGACAGGGTGTTGTCCAGGATCACGCCAAGGTTCTTAGCACTCTGGGAGGAGGACACAATGGAGTTGTCAACCGTGATGGCGAGATCATGGAATGGGCAGTCCTTCCCCGGGAGGAAGAGCAGCTCCGTCTTGCCGAGGTTCAGCTTGAGGTGGTGATCCGTCATCCACACTGATATGTCTGGCAGAGATGCGATTCGCCACCTGGTTATCAGAAGGGGGAAAGGAGAAGATTAATTGTGTGTCGTCTGCATAGCAATGATAGGAGAGACCATGTGAGGATATGACAGAGCCAAGTGACTTGGTGTATAGCGAGAATAGGAGAGGGCCTAGAACAGAGCCCTGGGGGACACCAGTGGTGAGAGCACGTGGTGCGGAGACAGATTCTCGCCACACCACCTGGTAGGAGCGACCTGTCAGGTAGGACGCAATCCAAGCGTGGGCCGCGCCGGAGATGCCCAACTCGGAGAGGGTGGAGAGGAGGATCTGATGGTTCACAGTATCAAAGGCAGCCGATAGGTCTAGAAGGATGAGAGCAGAGGAGAGAAAGTTAGCTTTAGCAGTGTGGAGCGCCTCCGTGTCACAGAGAAGAGCAGTCTCAGTTGAATGACTAGTCTTGAAACCTGACTGATTTGGATCAAGAAGGTCATTACACTGCTCTCAGACAGTGTAATGTCCTACCGCTCTAAGACAGTGTAAAGTCCTACCGCTCTCAGACAGTGTAATGTCCTACTGCTCTCAGACAGTGTAAAGTCCTACCGCTCTAAGACAGTGTAAAGTCCTACCGCTCTCAGACAGTGTAAAGTCCTACTGCTCTCAGACAGTGTAATGTCCTACCGCTCTAAGACAGTGTAAAGTCCTACCGCTCTAAGACAGTGTAAAGTCCTACCGCTCTAAGACAGTGTAAAGTCCTACCGCTCTAAGACAGTGTAAAGTCCTACCGCTCTCAGACAGTGTAATGTCCTACTCCTCTCAGACAGTGTAATGTCCTACTCCTCTCAGACAGTGTAAAGTCCTACTGCTCTCAGACAGTGTATTGTCCTACTGCTCTCAGACAGTGTAATGTCCTACTGCTCTCAGACAGTGTATTGTCCTACTGCTCTCAGACAGTGTATTGTCCTACTGCTCTCAGACAGTGTATTGTCCTACTGCTCTCAGACAGTGTAAAGTGCTACTGCTCTCAGACAGTTTAATGTCCTACCGCTTTCAGACAGTGTATAGTCCTACTGCTCTCAGACAGTGTAATGTCCTACCGCTATCAGGCAGTGTAATGTTCTACTGCTCTCAGACAGTGTATTGTCCTACTGCTCTCAGACAGTGTAATGTCCTACCGCTATCAGGCAGTGTAATGTCCTACTGCTCTCAGACAGTGTATTGTCCTACTGCTCTCAGACAGTGTATTGTCCCACTGCTCTCAGACAGTGTAATGTCCTACTGCTCTCAGACAGTGTATTGTCCTACTGCTCTCAGACAGTGTAATGTCCTACTGCTCTCAGACAGTGTATTGTCCTACTGCTCTCAGACAGTGTAATGTCCTACTGCTCTCAGACAGTGTAATGTCCTACTGCTCTCAGACAGTGTAATGTCCTACTGCTCTCAGACAGTGTAATGTCCTACTGCTCTCAGACAGTGTAATGTCCTACTGCTCTCAGACAGTGTAATGTCCTACTGCTCTCAGACAGTGTAATGTTCTACTGCTCTCAGACAGTGTATTGTCCTACCGCTCTCAGACAGTGTAATGTTCTACTGCTCTCAGACAGTGTATAGTCCTACTGCTCTCAGACAGTGTAATGTCCTACCGCTCTCAGGCTGTGTAGTGGTCTACTGCTCTCAGACAGTGTAATGTTCTACTGCTCTCAGACAGTGTATTGTCCTACCGCTCTCAGACAGTGTAATGTTCTACTGCTCTCAGACAGTGTATAGTCCTACTGCTCTCAGACAGTGTAATGTCCTACCGCTCTCAGGCAGTGTAGTGTTCTACTGCTCTCAGACAGTAGAATGTCCTACTGCTCTCAGACAGTGTAATGTAATACTCCTCTCAGTGTAATGTCCTACTGCTCTCAGACAGTGTAAAGTCCTACTGCTTTCAGACAGTGTAATGTCCTACTGCTCTCAGACAGTGTAATGTCCTACTGCTCTCAGACAGTGTAATGTCCTACTGCTCTCAGACAGTGTAATGTCCTACTGCTCTCAGACAGTGTAATGTCCTACTGCTCTCAGACAGTGTAATGTCCTACATTTACATTACATTTAAGTCATTTAGCAGACGCTCTTATCCAGAGCGACTTACAAATTGGTGCATTCACCTTATGATATCCAGTGGAACAACCACTTTACAATAGTGCATCTAACTCTTTTAAGGGGGGGGGGGGGGTTAGAAGGATTACTTTATCCTATCCTAGGTATTCCTTAAAGAGGTGGGGTTTCAGGTGTCTCCGGAAGGTGGTGATTGACTCCGCTGACCTGGCGTCGTGAGGGAGTTTGTTCCACCATTGGGGTGCCAGAGCAGCGAACAGTTTTGACTGGGCTGAGCGGGAACTGTACTTCCTCAGAGGTAGGGAGGCGAGCAGGCCAGAGGTGGATGAACGCAGTGCCCTTGTTTGGGTGTAGGGCCTGATCAGAGCCTGAAGGTACGGAGGTGCCGTTCCCCTCACAGCTCCGTAGGCAAGCACCATGGTCTTGTAGCGGATGCGAGCTTCAACTGGAAGCCAGTGGAGAGAGCAGAGGAGCGGGGTGACGTGAGAGAACTTGGGAAGGTTGAACACCAGACGGGCTGCGGCGTTCTGGATGAGTTGTAGGGGTTTAATGGCACAGGCAGGGAGCCCAGCCAACAGCGAGTTGCAGTAATCCAGACGGGAGATGACAAGTGCCTGGATTAGGACCTGCGCCGCTTCCTGTGTGAGGCAGGGTCGTACTCTGCGAATGTTGTAGAGCATGAACCTACAGGAACGGGTCACCGCCTTGATGTTAGTTGAGAACGACAGGGTGTTGTCCAGGATCACGCCAAGGTTCTTAGCACTCTGGGAGGAGGACACAATGGAGTTGTCAACCGTGATGGCGAGATCATGGAATGGGCAGTCCTTCCCCGGGAGGAAGAGCAGCTCCGTCTTGCCGAGGTTCAGCTTGAGGTGGTGATCCGTCATCCACACTGATATGTCTGGCAGAGATGCGATTCGCCACCTGGTTATCAGAAGGGGGAAAGGAGAAGATTAATTGTGTGTCGTCTGCATAGCAATGATAGGAGAGACCATGTGAGGATATGACAGAGCCAAGTGACTTGGTGTATAGCGAGAATAGGAGAGGGCCTAGAACAGAGCCCTGGGGGACACCAGTGGTGAGAGCACGTGGTGCGGAGACAGATTCTCGCCACACCACCTGGTAGGAGCGACCTGTCAGGTAGGACGCAATCCAAGCGTGGGCCGCGCCGGAGATGCCCAACTCGGAGAGGGTGGAGAGGAGGATCTGATGGTTCACAGTATCAAAGGCAGCCGATAGGTCTAGAAGGATGAGAGCAGAGGAGAGAAAGTTAGCTTTAGCAGTGTGGAGCGCCTCCGTGTCACAGAGAAGAGCAGTCTCAGTTGAATGACTAGTCTTGAAACCTGACTGATTTGGATCAAGAAGGTCATTACACTGCTCTCAGACAGTGTAATGTCCTACCGCTCTAAGACAGTGTAAAGTCCTACCGCTCTCAGACAGTGTAATGTCCTACTGCTCTCAGACAGTGTAAAGTCCTACCGCTCTAAGACAGTGTAAAGTCCTACCGCTCTCAGACAGTGTAAAGTCCTACTGCTCTCAGACAGTGTAATGTCCTACCGCTCTAAGACAGTGTAAAGTCCTACCGCTCTAAGACAGTGTAAAGTCCTACCGCTCTAAGACAGTGTAAAGTCCTACCGCTCTAAGACAGTGTAAAGTCCTACCGCTCTCAGACAGTGTAATGTCCTACTCCTCTCAGACAGTGTAATGTCCTACTCCTCTCAGACAGTGTAAAGTCCTACTGCTCTCAGACAGTGTATTGTCCTACTGCTCTCAGACAGTGTAATGTCCTACTGCTCTCAGACAGTGTATTGTCCTACTGCTCTCAGACAGTGTAAAGTGCTACTGCTCTCAGACAGTTTAATGTCCTACCGCTTTCAGACAGTGTATAGTCCTACTGCTCTCAGACAGTGTAATGTCCTACCGCTATCAGGCAGTGTAATGTTCTACTGCTCTCAGACAGTGTAATGTTCCTACTGCTCTCAGACAGTGTATAGTTCTACTGCTCTTAGACAGTGTAATGTCCTACTGCTCTCAGACAGTGTAATGTTCTACTGCTCTCAGACAGTGTAATGTCCCACTGCTCTCAGACAGTGTAATGTCCTACTGCTCTCAGACAGTGTAATGTCCTACTGCTCTCAGACAGTGTAATGTCCTACTGCTCTCAGACAGTGTATTGTCCTACTGCTCTCAGACAGTGTAATGTTCTACTGCTCTCAGACAGTGTAATGTCCTACTGCTCTCAGACAGTGTAATGTCCTACTGCTCTCAGACAGTGTAATGTCCTACCGCTCTCAGACAGTGTAAATTCCTACTGCTCTCAGACAGTGTAATGTCCTACTGCTCTCAGACAGTGTAATGTCCTACTGCTCTCAGACAGTGTAATGTCCTACTGCTCTCAGACAGTGTAAAGTCCTACCGCTCTCAGACAGTGTAATGTTCTACTGCTCTCAGACAGTGTAATGTTCTACTGCTCTCAGACAGTGTAATGTCCTACCGCTCTCAGACAGTGTAGTGTCCTACTGCTCTCAGACAGTGTAATGTCCTACTGCTCTCAGACAGTGTAATGTCCTACCGCTCTCAGGCAGTGTAGTGTCCTACTGCTCTCAGACAGTGTAATGTCCTACCGCTCTCAGACAGTGTAGTGTCCTACTGCTCTCAGACAGTGTATAGTCCTACTGCTCTCAGACAGTGTAATGTCCTACCGCTCTCAGGCAGTGTAGTGTCCTACTGCTCTCAGACAGTGTAATGTCCTACTGCTCTCAGACAGTGTAATGTCCTACTGCTCTCAGACAGTGTAAAGTCCTACCGCTCTCAGACAGTGTAATGTTCTACTGCTCTTAGACAGTGTAATGTCCTACCGCTCTCAGACAGTGTAAAGTCCTACCGCTCTCAGACAGTGTAATGTCCTACTCCTCTCAGACAGTGTAAAGTCCTACTACTCTCAGAAAGTGTATTGTCCTACTGCTCTCAGACAGTGTATTGTCCTACTGCTCTCAGACAGTGTATTGTCCTACTGCTCTCAGACAGTGTATTGTCCTACTGCTCTCAGACAGTGTAAAGTGCTACTGCTCTCAGACAGTTTAATGTCCTACCGCTATCAGGCAGTGTAATGTCCTACTGCTCTCAGACAGTGTAATGATCTACTGCTCTCAGACAGTGTAATGTAATACTCCTCTCAGTGTAATGTAATACTCCTCTCAGTGTAAAGTCCTACTGCTCTCAGACAGTGTATTGTCCTACTGCTTTCAGACAGTGTAATGTACTACTGCTCTCAGACAGTGTAATGTCCTACTGCTCTCAGACAGTGTAATGTCCTACTGCTCTCAGACAGTGTAATGTTCTAATGCTCTCAGACAGAGTAATGGTTTTATGTGCATTATAGTCAAACATTGTTCTGCAAAAATAAGAGCATTTCTCATGCACATTTAGGGGAAAACGATAACATACACTACCGTTCAAGAGTTTGGTGTTTTGCGGGTACTATTTAATGAAGCTGCCAGTTGAGGACTTGTGAGGCGTCTGTCTCTCAAACTAGACACTCTAATGTACTTGTCCTCTTGCTCAGTTGTGCACCGGGGCCTCCCACTCCTCTTTCTATTCTGGTTAGAGCCAGTTTGCGCTGTTCTGTGAAGGGAGTAGTACACAGCATTGTACGAGATCTTCAGTTTCTTGGAAATTCCTGCACCCTCTGTAGTGCCTTGCGGTCGAAGGCCATGCAGTTGCCATACCAGGCAGTGATGCAACCAGTCAGGATGCTCTCGATGGTGCAGCTGTAGAACCATTTGAGGATCTGAGGACCCATGCCAAATCTTTTCAGTCTCCTGAGGGGGAATAGGTTTTGTCTTGCCCTCTTCACGACTGTCTTGGTGTGCTTGGACCATGTTAGTTTGTTGGTGATGTGGACGCCAAGGAACTTGAAGCTCTCAACTGCTCCACTACAGCTCCGTCAATGAGAATGGGGGTGTGCTCGGTCCTTCTTTTCCTGTAGTCCACAATCATCTCCTTTGTTTTGATCACGTTGAGGGAGAGGTTGTTGTCCTTGCACCACACGGTCAGGTCTCTGACCTCCTCCCCATAGGCTGTTTCGTCATTGTCAGTGATCAGGCCTACCACTGTTGTGCTATCGGCAAACTTAATGATGGTGTTGGAGTCATGCCTGGCCGTGCAGTCATGAGTGAACAGGGAGTACAGGCCCCCGGGTTGAGGATCAGCACGGCGGATGTGTTGTTACCTACCCTTACCACCTGGGGGACGGCCCGTCGGGAAGTCCAGGATCCAGTTGCAGAGGGAGGTGTTTAGTCTCAGGGTCCTTAGCTTAGTGATGAGCTTTGATGGCACTATGGTGTTAAACGCTGAGCTGTAGTCAGTGAATAGCATTCTCACATAGCTGTTCCTTTTGTACAGGTGTGTAAGGGCTGTGTGGAGGGCAATAGAGATTGCTTCATCTGTGGATCTGTTGGGGCGGAATGCATATTGGAATGGGTCTAGGGTTTCTTGGATAATGGTGTTGATGTGAGCCATGACCAGCCTTTCAAAGCACTTCATGGCTACAGACGTGAGTGCTACGGGTCGGTAGTCATTTAGGCAGGTTACCTTAGTGTTCTTGGGCACAGGGACTATGGTGGTCTGCTTGAAACATGTTGGTAATACAGACTCAGACAGTTGAAACTCAGACAGCATGCCAGTTGGTCAGCGCATGCTCGGAGTACACGTCCTGGTAATCTGTCTGGCCCTGCGGCCTTGTAAATGTTGACCTGTTTAAAGGTCTTATTCACATTGGTTGCGGAGAGCGTGATCACACAGTCATCCAGAACAGCTGATGCTCTCATGCATGTTTCAGTGTTACTTGCCTCGAAGCGAGCATAGAAGTAATTTAGCTTGTCTGGTAGGCTTGTGTCACTGGGCAGCTCTTGGCTGTGCTTCCCTTTGTATTCTGTAATAGTTTGCAAGCCTTGCCACATCCGACTAGCGTCGGAGCCGGTGTAGTACAATTCGATCTTAGTCCTGTATTGATGCTTTGCCTGATTGATGGTTTATCGGAGGGCATAAGGGGATTTCTTATAAGCTTCCGGGTTAGAGTCCTGCTCCTTGAAAGCGGCAGCTCTACCCTTTAGCTCAGTGCGGATGTTGCCTGTAATCCATGGCTTCTGGTTGGAGTATGTACGTACGGTCACTGTGGGGACGACATCATCGATGCACTTATTTATATCCTGAAGGAATCATTCCTTCATGACAGTGGCCCTTTGGGGAATAGAGGCTGTTACAATCTTTGAAATACAATTATTTTAATAACTAGAGCTGTCAGACACCATCTAGTCTTCTCTCATTAGTGTTTTTCTGACACTTTACAACATTGACCTGTGGAATGAGTGCCAATATCGGCCTCACTTAGAGCTAACTTAGATTTTTAAATGATGATAGCTAGAAAACATCAGTGTTGTGTTTCTTTTGTTAACAGATAAACAGTGCATTAATTTCTTCATAATACTTAATGTGATTTGGAGTGATAATGACAGTAATCAAAATAATACAACAAGTTTTTACAAATTTCAGGAAGTTTTACTTTGACACAACATGCAACTACATCGTATTGAAACAGTTGTCAGTTTATGGAGACGTAACTGAGTCAGATTCACACAAACAGACTTTAGGGAGAACCTCAGAGAAACTGATGACAAGTGACAGCACACTGTGCTTGGTGGGGGGTACAGTAGATAAGAGGAGAGGGAGAGTAATAAGTCATCCTTTGTTGGAAAGCAAATGAGAACTGCTGGCATGGCAGCACTTCCCAGGCCCAGGGCTCCGAGGGGTCAACTCAACATCAACTCCAACATCCCGGACATTTACTACCACTCGGTGAGTAATAACCAGCCTTATTGGTCTATACTCTTTATTTAGAAGCTTATTTTTACACTGACTGAAAGATGTGGTACTGGAATCCATCATTGGAAAACGTCCTTCTGATATCTGTTGGACTGGTGCATGAGAACCAACAATCCTTGATGTGAGCAAAACAAGGTCATAAAAGAGAACTTCTGCAGACTCAGTTCTAGAGAACATTTTTGAGAGATGCTGGTATCAAATCAAACCTTCCTTCCAAAGCAATGTATTCCCAGCTGAATTTTCCCCCACACTCTTATATCATGCCCAGCCCAAGGTTCCTCCTTTGACACTGTAATGGAGGCAGGCCAAGGAGAGCTCTGCTGTTGACAAGCAAAACACAGCCAGGGTGTTTGTAGTATCAAAGAGCTGCATAGGATCTGTCATATTAATTAATACAGTATCTTGCCATGTAGGTGTTGCTGTCAATGAGGAATCTTCACCTTAATCCACCCAAATCCTTTGATACGAGCAAAGGAAAAAGCCCTCAGGTAAGAGAGAAACAAAAAATGTTTTAGTGAATAAATATTGGACTCCTCGAGAATGATTGTCACATGCATATTGAACCCAGGTTGTCTGTGGGAATCTAGACTACATAAACCCACTGAGCATGAGCTCTGAGTGATATGATGAGTCTCAAGGTCTTCGTCAAGGTTACTCTTCATGCATAATTTGTGAACTTATTCAGACATTAGGGAAATGTATTAACAGAATGCATTATGGTGGCATGCACAACCAATGAAAGTGAAATTTATACAGTGGGGTGTTATCAAAACAATAGACTATCATGACAGACGATTAACTTTTTATTCATTCAATTTATCCTCAAATCAGAGTGTATTATCTGTCTCCACTGTAATAGCTTGTTTATAAGCCTTGTTACTTCTCCATATAGAGTATGTGACAACAGAAACTGGCTGTAAGCCTGTGTTGTATTATTTACTTGTCATGCAGGATGTATTTCACAGGATTAAATACTGGTTATACTGTAAACAAACAAGCTCTGTTGGCTCTGATTGTAGCCTCTTGTCACGCACTGACCTGAGATATCTCTGTTTTCTTTATATTTTGGTTAGGTCAGGGTGTGACTAGGGTGAGTACGTTAGTTTTGTATTGTCTAGGGTTTTTTGTATGTCTAGGGTTTTTGTAGGTCTAGGTGATTTGTATGTCTATGGTGGCCTGATATGGTTCCCAATCAGAGGCAGCTGTTTATCGTTGTCTCTGATTGGGGATCATATTTAGGTAGCCATTTTCCCTTTGGTATTCGTGGGTTCTTGTCTATGTGTAGTTGCCTGTCAGCACTCATTTGTATAGCTTCACGTGTCGTTTTGTTATTTTGGTTCTTATGTTCAGTGTTCATTCTTATTATATTAAAGAATGTACGCATACCACGCTGCGCCTTGGTCCGATTCATACGACGAACGTGACAGAAGAACCCACCATAAAAGGACCAAGCAGTGTGTTCAGGAGGAGCAGACATTATGGACATGGGACGAGATTTTGGAGGGTAAAGGATCCTGGATGTGGGAGGAAATATTGGCAGGAGAGGATCGCCTACCATGGAAGCAGGTGGAGATAGTGCAGGAGGAACGGCGACGATACAAGGGGACACGGTTAGCACGGAAGCCCGAGAGGCAGCCCCAAGAAATGTTTGGGGGGGGGCACAGGAGGAGATTGGCTGAGTCAGGTTGGAGACCTGAGCCAACTCCTCGTGCTTACCGTGGGGAGTGTGTAACTGGTCAGGCACCGTGTTATGCAGAGATGCGCACGGTGTCTCCAGTTCGCTTTCATAGCCCGGTGCGCTCTATTCCAGCTCCTCGCATTTGCCGGGCTAGAATGGGCATCCAGCCAGGATGGATGGTGCCGGCTCAGCGCTCCTGGTCTCCAGTACACCTCCTTGGACCAGGATATCCTGCGCCGGCTCTGCGTACTGTGTCTCCGGTGCATCTGCACAGCCCAGTGCGTCCTGTGCTAGCGCCCCGCACTTGCCGGGCTCAAGTGAGCATCCAGCCAGGACGCATTGTGCCAGCTCTACGCTCCAGATCTCCAGTGCGCCTCCACAGTCCAGTACGGCCTGTGCCTCTTCCCCGCACTCGCCCTGAGGTGCGTGTCCTCAGCCCGGTACCACCAGTTCCGGCACCACACATCAGGCCTCCAGTGCGCCTCCACAGTCCAGTGCATCCTGTGCCTCTTCCCCGCACTCGCCCTGAGGTGCGTGTCCTCAGCCCGGTACCACCAGTTCCGGCACCACGCATCAGGCTTCCAGTGCGCTTCCACAGTCCAGAGCTTCCGGCGACAGTTCCCAGTCCAGAGCTTCCGGGCGACAGTACCCAGTCCAGAGCTTCCGGCGACGGGCCACAGTCCGGAACCTCCAACGACGGGCCATAGTCTGGAACCTCCAACGACGGGCCACAGTTCGGAACCTCCAACGACGGGCCACAGTTCGGAACCTCCAGCGACGATCCCCAGTCCGGAGGCTCCAGCGACGATCCCCAGTCCGGAGCTTCTAGCGACGATCCACAGTCCGGAGCCTCCAGCGATGGTTCCCAGTCCGGGGCCTCCGGCGATGATCCGCAGTCCAGAGCCTCCGGCGATGATCCGCAGTCCAGAGCCTCCGGCGATGATCCACGGTCCGGTTCTACAAAGGCGGAGGGATCAGCGTAAAGAGGGGGGGGCTGCGTCCAGAACCGGAGCCGCCACCGAGGGTAGATGCCCACCCGGACCCTCCTCTATAGGTTCAGGTTTGCGGCCGGGAGTCCGCACCTTTGGGGGGGGGGGGGGGGGGGTACTGTCACGCCTTGACCTGAGATACCTCTGCTATCAGTTCACTCATCTATATCAAAATATGTATCTGTACTGTGGTGTACAGGTATCATAAAGCAAATAGAGACATTTGATACCAGTTAAGATAGCAATGTGTTTGTGTATGGGTGAATGGACCAGAAGTATCCCATACAAAACTGTTTTACTTCTCAAGCAAAGGACGGATTGAGAGTCTGAGGAGTTAGCTTTTAAGTGCGTTCTATTGTTTCTGCTCGTAAAGCCATCCCACTGAGACACCACCTCCTCATAATGTATTATCTGGACACATGGATTTCACTTAGTTCCACTTCATAGGACAGAGTATTACTTTTTCCTCGTCCTGGAATGAGCTTAGCACATCGTTTATTGTTAGTTACAGGGCTGACTGTGTTGTGCGTCTGATGGCAGGGGATTCACATTTTTGTCCGATGACAGGGTAGAACAGCTCTCCTTTCGAACGCGTTTCCTTGTATAGTTTGAATGGGTCAACCGGAACAGTAGTTCATTAAGTTGCTATAATTGGGTGCGGTCACCCGTGACCATGGTTTGGAAACATAGGGGTTAGAGGCAAATTCACAGCCAGCATCAACATGGTCCCACCATTGAATAAAGCCATTATGATAGCCGGCACCTTTGGACACAAAGGCCATGATGAGACACATATGTAACACAGTATATATATTATACAAGGAAAGCCAGTAAGAAAACGATGGAGCTTAGGATGCATGCTCAACCAAGAACGACCTTAATTCATCCACTCAAATTAGGCAACTCTGCAAGCCAAGAAGAACAAGGCCATGTACAGTATATTTTATTTACTTGATAGAGCAAGAAACAGGCCATTTTACATAGTGAGACTTTCAGTACACACACACACACACACACACACACACACACACACACACACACACACACACACACACACACACACACACACACACACACACACACACACACACACACACACACACACACACACACACACACACACACACACACACACACACACAGCCCACCAAGTAGAATCCAATGGTCTTAGTTAGGATCAAGCTACAGTGGCTTGTGAAATTATTCATCCCCCTTGGCATTTTTCCTATTTTGTTGCCTTACAACCTGGAATTAAAATTTGATTTACACAACATGCCTAACACTTTGAAGATGCAATTTTTTTTATTTATGTGAAACAAACAAGAAATAAGACCAAAAAAAGACAATTTTAGCGTGCATAACAATTCACCCCCCAAAGTCAATACTTTGTAGAGCCACCTTTTGCAGCAATTACAGCTGCAAGTCTCTTGGGGTATGTCTCTATAAGTTTGGCACATCTAGCCACTGGGATTTTTGCCCATTCTTCAAGGCAAAACTTCTCCAGCTCCTTCAAATTGGATGGGTTCCACAGGTGTACAGCAATCTTCAAGTCATACCACAGATTCTCAATTGGATTGAGAACTGTGCTTTGACTAGGCCATTCCAAGACATTTAAATGTTTCCCCTTAAACCACTCGAATGTTGCTTTAGCAGTATGCTTAGGGTCATTGTCCTGCTGGAAGGGGAACCTCCGTCCCAGTCTCAAATCTCTGGAAGACTGAAACAGGTTTTGTAACGGCTTTCGTTGGTGGAAGTAGAGGAGGACCAAAATGCAGCGTGGTACGTATCCATAATATCGTTTAATCGAGAATGAATACAAAATGAACAAGAGAATAAATGAAAACCAACACAGTCCCGTATGGTGCAAACACTGAAACGGAAAATAACTACCCACAACCCATAATGGGAAAACAGGCTACCTAAGTATGATTCTCAATCAGAGACAACGATCGACACCTGCCTCTGATTGAGAACCATACTAGGCCAAACACATAGAAATATAACATACAGAACAAAACATAGAAAAACAACATAGAATGCCCACCCCAACTCACGCCCTGACCAAACTAAAATAAAGACATAAAAAAGGAACTAAGGTCAGAACGTGACAGGTTTTCCTCAAGAATTTCCCTGTATTTTGCGCCATCCATAATTTCTTCAATTCTGACCAGTTTCCCAGTTCCTGCCGATGGAAAAACATCCCCACAGCATGATGCTGCCACCAGCATGCTTCACTGTGGGGATGGTGTTCTAGGGGTGATGAGGTGTTGGGTTTGAGCCAGACATAGCATTTTCCTTGGTTGCCAAAAAGCAACATTTTAGTCTCATCTGACCAGAGTACATTCTTCCATATGTTTGGGGAGTCTTCCACATGCCTTTTGGCGAACACCAAACTTTTTTTCTTATTTTTTTCTTTAAGCAATGACTTTTTTCTGTCCGCTCTTCCGTAAAGCCCAGCTCTGTGGAGTATACGGCTTAAAGTGGTCCTACGGACAGATACTCCAATCTCCGCTGTGGAGCTTTGCAGCTCCTTCAGTGTTATCTTGGGTCTCTTTGTTGCCTCTCTGATTAATGCCCTCCTTGCCAGGTCCGTGAGTTTTGGTTGGCGGCCGTCTCTTGGCAAGTTTGTTGTGGTTCTTCTTTTCATATTCTCTCCATCTTTTAATAATGAATTTAATGGTACTCCGTGGGATGTTCAAAGTTTCTGATATTTTTTTATAACCCAACCTTGATCTGTACTTCTCCACAACTTTGTCCCTGACCTGTTTGGAGAGCTCCTTGGTCTTCATGGTGCAGCTTGCTTGGTGGTGCCGCTTGCTTAGTGGTGTTGCAGACTCTGGGGCCTTTCAGAACAGGTATATATATACTGAGATCATGTGACACTTAGAATGCACACAGGTGGACTTTATTTAACTAATTATGTGACTTTGAAGGTAATTGGTTGCACCATATCTTATTTAGGGGCTTCATAGCAAAGGGGGTGAATACATATGCATGCACCACTTTTCCGTTTTCTATATTTTAGAATTTTTTGAAACAAGTTATTTTTCTCATTTCACTTCACCAATTTTGACTATTTTGTGTATGTCCATTAAATGAAATCCAAATAAAATTCCATTCAAATTACAGGTTGTAATGTTACAAAATAGGAAAAACGCCAAAGGGGATGAATACTTTTGCAAGGCACTGTATTATTACTCTGAACCTAAACTCTACAGTACTAACATTTTTTGACATACTATCCCTGGTCTTTTTACCCTGACCCTTTACATTGTATTTGGTCTTTCAGCAAATGACTGAGTGGGACAGTGTAAAGGGTGCGTGCTGGTGGCAGGGAAGTCAGGCGCAGGAGAACGAACTTGGTATAAATGGAGTCGTTTAATAGGTGCTCACAAACTCCGAAATCCAACATATACAAAAATAAGGAAAGTGGGTACAAAACCCGTCACACACCAGAATAATAATAGCACCAATACATACAACAAACAATCACCGACAAGGACATGAGGGGAAACAGAGGGTTAAATACACAACATGTAATTGATGGGATTGGAACCAGGTGTGATGGAAGACAAGACAAAACCAATGGAAAATGAAAAATTGATCAGTGATGGCTAGAAGGTCGGTGACCGCCGAACACCGCCAGAACAAGGAGAGGGACCGACTTCGGTGGAAGTCGTGACAGACAGTTGGATAACTTTGACCTTTGTGTTGGCTTAAAGGGTGACAAGTTATTATCCTGTGTACCAATTAATTGATTGCAGTTGTCAAGCCTATGGCACTTGCAGTAATGACAGTGATAGCCCTTACCTAGTCTGGTCTCTACACTCTGGGCTCTGTAGTCATGGAGAATTGTCATGGTCCATATTTCAGCAGTGAGAGGATGGTAGTGGCCACCCAGGAGAGAAAGAGTCTCAGAGACTATACCGGAGGAGGAGAACATATCTTATAGATGATGATGAAAGTCTGACAAACCTTAGGAACTAGGACATATTTCTGAGTTAATAAAACCTTTAGAAAAATATATACACTTAGTGTACAAAACATTAAGGGCACTTGCTATTTCCATGACATAGACTGACCAGGTGAATCCAGGTGATCACTTGTTAAATCCACTTTAATCAGTGTAGATGAAGGGGAGGAGACAGGTTAAAGAAGGATTTTTAAGCCTTGAGACAATTGAGACATGGATTATGTATGTGTGCCATTCAGAGGGTGAATGGGCAAGACAAAATATTTAAGTGCCTTTGAATGGGGTATGGTAGTAGGTGTCAGGAGCACTGTTTTGTGTCAAGAACTGCAATGCTGCTGGGTTTTTCATGCTCAACAGTTTCCCACATGTATCAAGAATGGCCCACCACCCAAATGACATCCAGCCAACTTGACACAACTGTGGGAAGCATTGGAGTCAACATGGGCCAGCATCCCTGTGGAAAGCCTTCAACACCTTGTAGAGTCCATGCCCCAACGAACCGAGGCGGGGTGTTTTGTACACTCAGTTTATACAGTAGAGAGAGTGAGAGAGGCAGCAGGGGGCGCAACAAGTTGTTTTCTTCTCTGTCGTTCCCATGACTGTCATTCTCTCTCTGAGTAGAATTGTGTTTCAGGACACCAGGGATAGAGAGAGCGTGCGTGAGAGAGAGAGAGAGAGAGAGCGAGCGAGAGAGTGAAAATTAACGGAATAATGTCATGTTGACCAGTGCACGTTTACAGAACGTTTGGATATTTGGAGCGGTTTTAAAATGGATTAACTGATTCGGTGGTAGTAACTTCTTTACACCTGGATTGAACTCTGTCGATAGTTTGGATTATGAGGATAGCTGGCACCACAATTTACCATTGAGAAGCAGCAATACTGCACTGGAGAAAGCAACAAGGTAGAAAACACAAGCACAGTTATCCAAGGTAGGAACAGACCATTTACGTTTTATGAAAGTGTAATAATATAGGCCTAATAATAATCATAATAGCCTAATCGTAATAATATAATACATTAGGAAACATTATAATGCAATTGATTAAATTATTAACATTTTAGTAATTTATCCATAATTATGCTTATAATGTTTTTGTTTGTCGACTAATTTCTTTCAAAGAAAATTCAAATGGTAGCCTACATGTTATGTTTCTCATAAATCGCTAAGGATTTCAGATTTTGAAAGTGTAATTTAATGGCTCGCTACTGCGCGCTCACACTTTAAATCAAAATCCCTCAGCCTGAACGAGAGCCTCCTGTCCCGTCCCTGTCGGTTTTGACAGAATGTCGATCTTTTTGCGCAGGGTGCAGCCAGCTTTCTATTTGTTGATAGCACATATATATACTAGCCTGCAATTGTGATGTTGTTTACCATAACTAAATAATATTTGTAATAGCCCAGCCTCATAATACGTTTTAAAGACGTTTTAAGTAATAGGCATAGCCTACATGTTTTTGGATAAATTAAATTCTAGGCTATTGTGAAAATAAAGTAAATAAATATTATGAATATTATTTATTTAATGACAATGGAACTTTCCAAACCTCACATGGATGGAATTGCACCAGTGTGAGACAAACAAAACAGACAGGTTTATGTTTAAGTTGAAGTGATCTTTAAACCCCCACATTCATCATACCAAGTGTGGTTTATTTTGAGAGATACATCACAGATTAGTTTTTACTACAAGCACAGTGATAAAAGTGTCACTGCAGTCCAGCCATTTGAAAATGGAGTCCTGTTTCAGTGGGTGGCCACTCATTAGGACCAGGGCAAGGGTCAAGGGTCAACACACATGGTCAAGTGGGCAGAAGCCATGTTCCCCTGAGTCTATGGTCAGGACCTTCAGACAAACTGAGACATTAAAGAGCAGACCTGACACCGCATGTGGTCTTGAGGAGAAGTGTTGTATTAAATATGATATTACTGCTTTATTGCTGTGTTATTAATGTCATTATGTCTGCAAATACAACATATCATTTTTTAGGTACTGTAGCCCTCAAAATCTAGGAGATATGAGGGAACTTTGTATCTGGATTCTGAGGTGAGATATCGCTTGTCACTTACAATCACTCTGGTATACACTGAACAGACTCATCTTAAACATGTTGTATCACACTGCAGCTGCTGATCATGCACTATGCATGACTCAATTTAATAATTTTGTTTTAATTGTCTCCAATTTTAGATTATAATACTTTTTCTTTGTAAAAAAGCTGTTAAATGTATTATAGCTGAGTATGCTATCTGTCACACACAGAGTTTCTATGCTTCTGCTGCTGCTCAAGACATATCCCCTGGATTGCCAGCTCACTACAGACCACAGGAAGGTCAGTAGAGTGGCTGGGGGCCAGCAGAGGGGAGAAGGGGAGCAGGGAGGGGGTTGTGCTGAGTGGAGGGCACGATATCTGTGTTTTAACGTGTGTGGTCTGTTTGACATCCCCAAGCCCAGGTTGATAGACCTCACTCGTGTGTTTGCAGCCTGAGAATCAATTTATCACTCGCCTTTATCATCATCTCACGCCAGTTGGCACAGAATCACGGAATCTGAACTGCCAAAGAAGGCATGATCTTGTCTTCCGATCGTAACCCTAGCCAATTAGCACCCTCCAGTTCACAGAGGATGCATATCCTTTCAACTGTACAGGGGAAGTTTATAGTGTCTGCTGCCGTGATGATATTGTTCAACCACAAAGCCATTAAATACAACACTAGTCTATCTCGGCCCATGTAAACATGCAATCAGTTATTGAGGAAGGATGCCCCCCCCAGGGGAATCCGATCCGGGTGTAAATCTGTTCATGCCAGCAGTCAGCAATACATCCCCTTGTAGAGAGAGAGAGAGAGAGGATCAATATTTATAACTGTACTTTGTGGAGAGTGTTGATGGACAGGCTAACTGTCTGACGGGGCATTCCTCTCTGGGAGAGAGTTTGTCTCTGTTGGCCCTTTGCATTTCCAGGAGTCCAGCTGTTTGACCCATGGCTGACCCTGGAGATGACAGTGGAGTAGAGTTACAAAGGCTGCAGCGAGGAGGGGGCCATGGTCTGAGTGATCTCTGAATAGCCCCATGTCGGTGACAGACAGAAGGATAGCTATCTGCCAACTCTCCCTACTATCCCTACCGTTTGGGTATTCTCTTACAGTCTTCTCAACGCCAATGGGAGGCTAAGCCTTTACCATGTGCATGTGTAAGCTCACAGAGGACAGGATGAATGTAGACAAAGTGGCTCTTAAAGAGCTGGATTTCCTTCTTTGCGGCTCCTCAGGCAAAGCTGGCTGGCGCAGGGCAGGGTTGGCTGGCGCAGGGTCCTGAGACAGAGAGTGCAGTGATAGCCACTAAGGCGCTAATACGTCTCTGGCAGCGTTACACAGAGGGCTAGAGTCAACAGAGGGATATGCAGGTAGTCAGTAGGGGATGGGAGAGTAGCAGACAACCTCTAATCAGACAAATCTGGGCTTTATCCGACATGAACAGAAGCTCATCGCATACACAGCGAGGGAGAGAGAAAACCGTTGTTGATAACATGAGGTCATTGTCTCATTGACTTCAAGTCTTTCATGAATAATGATGTTATTCTTTTTCTTCTCTACTCTGCTCTCAAGTGGTGTCTGTTTCATGTTATCCATGCTGTGGGTGGTGTAGGGCTTTAACTCAGGATGTTACTGCAGGTTCCTCAAAGGGCAGACCCCCAGCAGCAGGAGGCTGGAGGAGTGCAGGGTGGGGCCCCAGGCTCCTGGGGCTCCTGGGGGCCTTGGTCCTCCTGCTCCCGCTCCTGTGGGGGAGGGGTTCAGGAACAGAACCGACCCTGCCTACCCTCCCACACCCCCTCTATGGGTGCTGTTGCCTACCCCTCCAGGCCGGATGGCCACCACCTCAACCAGAACCCAGGCCATGTAGTGTCTGCCCTAAGACCCACTGTCCCGCTGCACCGCACCAACCCTGGGAGACCCCCACCCTCCAACAGCAACACCAGCTTGGCCAGCCGAGGGGAGCTGAGGGACCAGCAGAGAGACAGAGAGGCCAATGCTGGACGCAGGTACAGTATCTATCACACCATACAGACAAGGGCCTGTCTGTCTTTCAGTCTGACCTGTGTTTAATGTCCTGCATGCTGAGCAGCCCAGTCTAAAAGTGTCTCTTTGGAGCTCCAGCTCACCCCATGGTCCATTGGACTCACCTCCAGTGTAAAGCTATTCTTTTATGGATGGAGTCAATGGCTCGGCTTGTGCTTGGCGGGTTTGTGGCCTCCTTCCTGTGAGCTCGAGTTAAAAAGCTTTTAAATAAATAGAGCTGACAGTTGAGTAATGGGGGGTTGTTGACGTAGGAATCCAAGTCTCCAGACAAAAGCGCTCTCCGCTCGGCGCTTGTTTGCTGACACTAATATCCATCCGCTTCTCAGAAGTAATTTGCACCTGTGATGTGTATCTTTGACATTTTGTTTGACAGTCTTTGATAGTCCAGTCAACACATTTTGAATGTAAACAAGTGCCGTAAGTGGAGGCTATTTAGCACAGACAATTGTTTTTACCCGTGTGTGTGTGTGTGTGTGTGTGTGTGTGTGTGTGTGTGTGTGTGTGTGTGTGTGTGTGTGTGTGTGTGTGTGTGTGTGTGTGTGTGTGTGTGTGTGTGTGTGTGTGTGTGTGTGTGTGTGTGTTTTCAGGAGGGGCAGTGACAGTCCCATCATTCCAGGGAAGTATGGCTATGGGAGGAGGCCTTACGTTGTGTCTCTCCAGACAGACACAGGCCAGACGTCTGGGATAGAGACAGGGGCTGGTCGCTCCCACAGACAGAGACGCTCCTCGCTCTCTGACCCTAGCCCGTCAGCCACCAGGCACGGAGGCCACAGGCCAAACCCCTACCGTCCGCCCTACAACAACCCCCATCTCCACAGCTACAGCCCAGTCCATCACCAGCCCCCAGCCCCCCAACCCAGGTCTAACCCTAACCCAGCCTCCCCTCCCAGGGCTAACTCTAACCCTAACCCAGCCTCCCAGCCCAGGGCTAACCCTAACCCTAACTCTAACTCTAACTCTAACCCTAACCCTAACCCAGCCTCCCCTCCCAGGGCTAACCATAACTCTAACTCTAACCCTAACCCAGCCTCCCCTCCCAGGGCTAACCCTAACCCAGCCTCCCAGCCCAGGGCTAACCCTAACTCTAACTCTAACTCTAACCCTAACCCTAACCCAGCCTCCCCTCCCAGGGCTAACCATAACTCTAACTCTAACCCTAACCCAGCCTCCCAGCCCAGGTCTAACCCTAACCCAGCCTCCCCTCCCAGGGCTAACCATAATCCAGCCTCCCAGCCCAGGGCTAACCCTAACTCTAACACTAAACCAGCCTCCCAGCCCAGGGCTAACCCTAACTCTAACTCTAACCCTAACCCAGCCTCCCCTCCCAGGGCTAACCATAACTCTAACTCTAACCCTAACCCAGCCTCCCAGCCCAGGTCTAACCCTAACCCAGCCTCCCCTCCCAGGGCTAACCATAATCCAGCCTCCCAGCCCAGGGCTAACCCTAACTCTAACCCTAACCCAGCCCCCCAGCACAGGTCTAGCCCACCCTGGTCCTCCTCACTCTACCAGTCCAGCCAGGGGCACCAACCTAGGCAGGAGCAGCAGCACTCATCCAGCCAGGCCTCAGCAGCTCAGCAACCCTTTGGACGGCCCTACAACCCACTGCCCACCTCCTCCTGTGTGGGAGAGCACAACCAGTACAAGATTTGCAACAACAACGTAAGAACGGTTCAGCCATCACTTATGATCATTTATGAATTAATCCCTCACTGTAACCCACAGCTAAACAGCTAAATCAATCACGAAGGGTAAAACATGGAGATTATTAAGGAAGATGAGGTCTGACAAGACAGATATAGTGGAGATTTTACGATGGTTAACTTTGCTAGGCAGCGATTGTAAAGACTGGAATTTACCTTGGGGGAGAATGTGGCCATTTCTGGACATAGTAGGCCGGGGGACACATATTCACTCTCTATCTGTCTATATGTCTGTTCAGGCCTGTCCTCCAGCCAGTAGACACATCAGAGCGGTGCAGTGTTCTTCCTACAACAGCTATCCCTTCATGGGTCGACTGTACGAGTGGGAGCCTTTCAATGAAGGTATGGGTGGGTCTCGTCATGTTTTTCATATTACCGTGGTGTTAGACAATATTATCCAAGGTGTGAGGTGATGTAAGCGCCAAAGTATGTCACCTGTCTCGGCCATTTTGATGAATGTCCTGAGCTGCCAGATGTTGTTTAGCTGTTTGGAGATCTAGGTGTCTTAAGTATCCAAGCAACAGTCAAAACACCTCAAGGATAGACAATTACTTTTAGGATACTGATTAACATGTTGTGTTTTTCTTCTCTCTGTTGGAGTGAATGGCATTTACTGCAGACGTATGACTAGATTAAAGCTCAAATAACTTCACTTTAGTTGATGAGGACAAGTCAAGTTTGCTTGATACCTTTCTCAAACACATGAACATGCAATTACAACACTTTTAGCAATAGCTGTCCTTGTAACCTCGTGAGCTAATGGACAAAACATCTGAGTGAAGTCCAAGTGCAGGTGGATTACAAACCTGACGTTACATTCACCCCACTGCCTGCCAACTCCCAGTGGTTTCCAGGCCTGGAGGGCATCTGCCTCCCTCCCACACAAGAGACACCACCCAGAGATCTGTGATTCTAATTACCACTAATGGATCACCAGAGAGGAGCAAATAACCTGTTAACTTCCCTTGATCCCTTGGATTTATTAAGAATTTGGTTAGCTTTCCTTGAATCCCTCGTTGTTGCTTGACATTACCTTTCACCACACAGCATTACTGTAGAAGGAACACTGCAAACATTGATTTACTCATCACTTGTAATCACAGGATAATTGTGAGGACGTGCCATGATTTAGTCCACTCCTCGCATCAGTTGCTAGATGGCAGCATGGCTCAATGGAAGAAAACAACTCTTTACTGCACTACATCACAATTCTAATGCAGCAGTCTACCCAGCTTGTCCACCTACATTGAACAATGTACATTTACAGCCCTGCCAGGCACCCTACCAGAGAGAGATAATGTTTTGTACTCATAAATCATATCAAATCATTCATTTCTGTGTCTCCTCTGTCACAGTTTCAGGCGACCAGCGTTGTGAGCTCAACTGTCGTGCGATCGGTTTCCGCTTCTACGTGCGTCAGTCGGATAGGGTCATCGATGGGACGCCGTGCGGCCAGAACGAGACTTTCATCTGTGTGGCAGGGAGGTGTCAGGTAGGACACTTAACTCATTTACCAGTGGCCTGGCCAGGCCTGTGGACTCCTGCCAAACCACTCAGAATAGAACAGAACAGTGACAGGATGGATGGAATCAGAGGAAAGAAAAGCATAATTCATTGAGATGAAATGTTGACATCATTCCACAAAACCTTCAAACACGAGAAAACACGGTCCCAAAAGAGTTCTCAAGATCAACTGCATCCAAATGCAAGATACAGTACATTTTATTAAAGACATTTAATCAATTATACATAACCAGCAGAGGGCAGCAGAGTATAACACTGTTATCTGCCCATAAGGAGTGAAACAGAGGTCAGCTTGGGTTGACTGGGTGTCCAGGATCTGGGATCTCAATGAAGGATCATGATGGACATATTTGTTCCTTTGACTTGATTTTTTATATGCATCTCTGAAACACACCTGTGGCCAGAACTTGGAAAGACAACAGTCCCTGTGTAAACCTGTGCTATTGACTGACTGTGTCCAGTGTGCAGCTGGATACGTTTTACCTGTTATTTCATCAGGATTGAACTCTTAGAGATGTTTTTCCAATATGATTTTAAGCCATAATTCTGAGTGAACCCTTTCCAAGTTGCGCTCTAGGAACTCGTGCTTGCCTCTGAGTCTCCCTTCAACTCAATTTGCTGCGCTCTCAAGCACATTTCCCCCCCATGGAGATCTTTACTATATTAAGATTTAATCAAGATAAAGAGTCCCTCTGATCTCATATTAGCTTTTAGTAATTTCCACTTTTAATACCAGTGAAATTGTGATTTATCACAGGGGCCAGCGTTTTCACCAGACCTTCAGCCCTCCAGCCGATAGATCTCTGGGCAGTGTGGTGACTAGCTGACCCCATGGAGGGAGTGGTCTGCTTTTATGTGGCCGTGGTCGGATCTCACTCTGTATTCATGCAGCTGGTCTGTGGTATGCGGGTGTGGTATGGACTGCAGTGTGCACTGTACTGTACTCTACTCTACTGTACTGTAGCTTATACTGCTGTGGTCTGTGGGTGTGGTATGAACTGCAGTGTGTACTGTACTCTACTCTATGTGTTTGGGTCCTTTTTGGCTCTCTGTCTCTAATACCCTGCAGTTGTCCAGTAGGTTTACTTGTGTATAACACGGTCCATCTCTGTCCAAGGCGGACCCTGGATTTGAACCGACGCCAACACCAAGCCTAGGCATTTCCGACAGTGCTTTAGCATTTCCGACAGTAACTTCGCCATCTGCTACACATTGTGAGCTAAACCAACCAGGTACCATTCTGTACTCTCTCTCTCTCCCTACTAGGGAACGTATTGAGGCCTGATTTCGGTGTATACTCACCTAGGGAATATATTCAGCAGGTCAGGGCACATCCCATAGTAGCAGTGAGATGCTGTCATAAATTATATTGAGGAGACCAAAGTAGACTGATGACATAGACACAGAAACATCTGCTTTTCCTGCCTTGGCCCTTTTTGCTTGCGTACAATAAAATCACATCTCCTACTGTAGCTGTAACCAAAGGCTCTGTTTATTCTGCCCTCTGTGTGGAGCTGGAGTCAGTTTGCAGCAGGCATCTCTTTACTTTGTATGGTTAAACTTTGACTTTGTTATTTCGCAAGGTGTCTGCAGAGGCTTATGGCTGCATTCTCTTTGAGCTCAATCAGATTTAGCCTATAGATATGTTGCATAGAGTAGAGCTCAGGTCTGTTTCTGCCTTGTCTGTTTCCTGTGGTCCTGCTCTACAGGAAGCAGACCTGTCCTGCACTGTGTGCTGAACTCTGTGTTGCTGTGTTTTATAAGCTCAGGGAGTGTGTGAGTGTGTGCGGATGGGGGTGATTTTCAAGTGTGATGAGAGGTTGTGCTGGAGCGAGTAATGCAGGAGTATGTGTGTTTATTTATGTGTACCACACACACCAATAGATAAGTAGAGTTTCCCACTGCAGATCCTGGAGAGCTTGGCATCCTGCCCACTCATACCCCTATAGCGCTACAGTCCTAAATACACACTGTAGACACAGACAGGTTTGACCTAAATTAGGCTCAGTGACAATCCCTGTATTATTGCAGTAGATAATTTGTTCTCAATGATTTACCTGGCTAAATACAGGTTGAATAAATAAATATTGATCCCCTACAGAGAGATTAAAGTAGATGTGACGTGTCAAAATTTTGATTGATGACCCTATGTGAACTCTATGTGAACTCTATGTGAACCCTATGTAGTGATGACGTGTGCATGTCTTCTGGTCAGGCAAGCCTGGTTAGGTGGGGGCTATGGGGTGAGTAAGGGTCCATTTGACAGGCCGTTAATGATTGATGACCCAAGCCTGATTTATGACCCTATGTAATGATTTATGACCCTATGTCATGTAGAAGGGTGCATGCCCAGGGGGGTTGGTGGGGTTGAGTAAGTGACCATGTGTCAGGTCAACCTGTTACTGTTTCTCACGGTTTGGGTTGGTTAATGCCCCTTATAAAGCCGCTGAACAATTCCTGTTTAAGAGTGCACAAGATCTTAAGAATAACCATGGAATTTGGGATCGGTACCAAAGAAGTGATGACGGTAACAACTGAAGCAGGCCCTCGGGTTGCCCATAGAGCAAGGGCAAAGTATCAACCAGCAATATATGATGCGCCAAAAAAACGTTTTTTAAATGTGTATAGAACCCAAATACCGCCAGCAAATGCTCTGACAGATCAAGTGTTGATGTCTAATGGCCAGCAGTGGGGGTATCGGTTTGATTACCTGGCCTGTAGAGTGACCCTCTATACGGTAGATGAAGGAGAAGAATATACAGAACAGACTGTAGGCTTGGAATATGGTGTTGAAGACTGGTCGGTTTTTCGCAAGGTTGTGTGTCCTGAACTGAGCCTTATCACCAAGGGGTATACTGTGTTCACGGGCCACGAGACCCGTTGGGAAGGTACCCCAGACTCCTCAGGACAAATATTTCACAGGGTGAAAATACAAAGACAGAATGGCCGACCGTGCGGCGCTGTCGAGTTCTATATCGGCACCGAGGCAATCCGAAACCACAACCTTAGGGGTGGTGGCCTGACTGGGGATACCCGACTGCGTCTGGTTATTCCTTTCAAGAGTTGGGATGTAATGGAATTGAAAATGTTGCAACCGTTGGATGCTCTCTTTGTACAGAGCCAACAGCGTCAGAGCCTTGTTCATTTAAAGAAGTGCATAATATATACGAATCGTAAAGATTACGATGCAAAAGAGCCTCAAGAAGATACAGCGTCAGAAGAAAACTAAGTAAGCGGATGCTTTAACCCCGCCCCCCCAGATACCCAATGGCCTTGTTCTACAATAAAAAGAAAAAAGCAGCCAGTTCTTCATTTCAGCATACACCATGGATCTCCAGACCATCTACGAGGAAGCCACTACGTCATGGGGGCCCGACACTAAAGACTCTATGCCACGAAGCCCTACACTCTACGCACCCCTGGCAAGACCCGTGACACCCCCGACATTTACCCAGCCTGAGGATGTGTTTGATGGGGTGGCCAGTACTATTTTTGTGGATACAATCAAGGCCTCTGTAGCTACACTTTTAAACGTGGTGATTGGCGAATATATACGAGAAAAATGCATCGGCTGTGAGATCAATCATCCCAGCCAGCGTCGTCATCCTTGCCTCTACGACCCTCCTAGATACTACTTTTTCAATCATTTTGAGGAGCTGGTGAAAAGACTGTGGTCCTGCCGTTTTATACCAGCGCTGGTCATCGCCCTGGAGTCTATGGGTCTTGTGCCGTCTATCCCTAGAGTTTACGGGGTAACCGAAGCCTTCCTACATGAACTGAAGGAGGCCATCTTCATCCATGAGAAACTCAAAGAAATCCGACACACCCTGGTGGACGACAACAAATACAGGGAAGCTGTGGTGGCTGATGTGATGCTTTTCTGGCTCAATAAATCCCAAGAGACCGAGTGACATTTTGTTTATTTAGAGCTATGGGTAACTATGTGTCTACGATGTTTGAGCGAATAAATACCTTTTTTCTTTTGAGAGACCTTACAAATGTTATGCATCAGATTATTGAAAATAAAGTGAACAATGTAAAGTTCTACACGACCCACAATACAGGGGTTATTGTAGAGCGTGTGTTAAAAATGGAGCAAATCATGAAACATGTCCGACATACGGGCGAGAGTTTACAATGGTCACATATGGTATCAAGGCTTGTTGAGGATTCTGAAGAACTAGAAATAACTTTGGCTAAGATTTTACATTATTTGTTTGAACCACCCTTTAATGTGAATGTGTATCATATTTGTTGTTTATATACTTATATATCAGACGTGTGTGTTTTAAAAATTCAGCGAAACAAACCTGTAAATCTAAACAATATATACAGGGTGTTGCATGCTGTGATTGTTGAGAAAACGGGGACTTGTATCTTGCAACAAATCCTGAATTGTCTGTATACGTAATAATTGTTGCATTCTTAAAATAAAAATTCACAAACTGAAATGTTGTCGTTATATGAAAGTGGCTCATTACAGTTATTGTACCTCAGAGAGGCAAGAAGGATGGCTGAGCAGCTGTTGAAAAACATATATTATAATCCCGCTAACCCCGGGTCTTATGGGGGTAAAGAGCGTTTACAGAGAGCTATAGTCGAAGAAACAGGTAGTCTGTTAAGCGATGCTAAAGTGAATGAATGGTTATCAGAGCAAGATGCCTACACTCTACATAAACCTGTAAGAAAACAATTTCCAAGAAATAGAGTTTTTTCTACGCATCCATTATCCCAATTTCAGGCGGATCTATGTGACATGCAGTCCCTTGCCGATAAAAATGTTGGAAATCGCTACATGCTAACGGTTATAGATATTTTCTCTAAATTAGCCTATGTAAGGGTGTTAAAAAATAAGAGCGGGGCAGAGGTGACCAGGGCCTTTGAATCGATCTTGAAGGCAGGAGGCGCACCCAAGAAAGTGCAGACGGATGGCGGAAAAGAATTTTTTAATAAAACATTTCAGAAGCTAATGAATAAGTATAATATAGTACATTTTGCTACAGGCTCTGATTTGAAAGCTTCGGTTGTGGAACGCTTTAATAGGACTTTGAAAGAGCGGATGTGGCGATATTTTACAGCTCACAACACCAACAGATATACAGACATAGTTCAGGATTTAGTAAACGGGTACAACCACAGCTACCATAAGACTATACGTATGAAGCCCTCTGAGGTCTCTTCGGAAAACTCTTTTCAAGTCTTTAAAAATATGTATGGTTTGTTCCCACTTCGCCGTAAGAAAAAAATGACTTTTAAATTCCTAGTGGGTGACTTGGTGCGTATATCAAAGTTGAGGGGTGTTTTCGACAAAAAATACGAACAAGGCTTTAGCTCGGAGTTGTTTACCGTTACCGAATGTCTGCCACGCATTCCGCCGGTCTACAAATTAAAAGATTATGACGGGGATCTTATAGAGGGATCTTTTTATGAGAAGGAATTACAGAAGGTCCAGTTGGGTAAAGACAAAGTCTTTCACGTGGAGGAGATTCTAGATCAGAAGAGAGAAAAGGGTAAAAAATGGTTGCTGGTCCGCTGGAAAAACTGGCCTCAAAAGTTCAACAGTTGGGTATTGGAGCAGGATGTGGTGGAGGCAACGGGGATTAATTTAAACCCCTAGTCATGATAACTAGCGCATCATTCGCGTGTACACAGTTGGGCATCATGGAACACAGCGGCTTCTACCTGACTCTCCCCAGTAATGCGTCGGCACAGATATATCGTAATAATCAGAGTTCGAAGTATACAACCAATTTTCCAAAGCCTATAGAGTTATCAGAGGCTTGGGAAGTAGGTCTCAGCGAGATTACATACCCCCATAGTTGGTATAATATCAAAGCTAAGGACCGTGATTTTTATTGCAAAAGGTTATCGGAACCTGCGAAACTTATTAAGCTTAAAAAAGGTTTCTATAGAACCGTCGACAGGATCGTCTCAGAGTTGAATGAACACCTAACCCTGAACAAGATGGAAATATTCCTATTCTACAATCCAATCCATAAAAGGATACAAATCTCAGGGCCTGCTAACGGAGGTATAAAGACCAGCGGTAATTTATCCTACATGTTGGGGATGGGTCCCAATAAATGGACGTATGTGAACGATAAATTATTCCCATTCCCTGCGGATATACATGCAGGCTTTTACAACATATTTGTCTATACCGACATCATAACCTATCAAAGGGTCGGAGACAGCTGTGTGCCCCTCCTGCGAACAGTTCATATAGACGGCAAGGATGGGGACATCGTCACTGTCAATTATGACAAGCCGCACTACGTACATGTCAGCAAGAACTATATTGAAAACATTCTGGTTGAGCTTAAAACGGATCAGAACGAAAACATTGAATTTACTTATGGTAAAACGATTGTAAAACTCCACTTTAGACCCACCAAAACCTCTCTACATATATAATAGCTGTATTATATTTATAAACATAATACAAATAAAAGAGTTATGGAGCACCATCAGCTCGACCCTAACCGTTATGTTTCATACTATGTGGATCAAGTGGGTAATGGACTACCAGGATATCATGGAGCGCCGACAATGTATGGTTCGGGGATAGGAGGTATATTCCGTAACCTCTTCAGGATGGTTTTACCGTTTATGAAGAGAGGCTTCAGCATAGCCAAACCACATTTAAAATCAGCGGCTAAAAATATAGTAAGTGAGGTTGTAGCCAATGCTATGACCCGAAGGGCGTCACCAGAGGTGGAGCATCAAGAAGGCTCGGGGCTTATGATATTGTCTCGAAGGCCAAAAAAGAGACCCCCTGGTTTAAGGCGTAGGCCGGCACCTAAAAAGCGGCGGTTAACTGTTAAAAGAACCTCAGTAAGTCAAAGACGGGGTAAAGTGAGGAGGTCTGTACCAAAACAGGCTAAAAGAATACTAGGAAGTATTTTCTAAAAGAATAAGTGACATGGCTCTTTTACATCGAATGTCCTCTGAAGCTATAAAGACAGAACTCGATCTTTTCACGGCACCGTTAACGCAGCATTCAATAGATAGATCCAGTTATGTGGAGATAGCCCCTCTCTCTGCTATTACCGATAACGGGCCTATCGAATTTTTCATACCAGGCCATGGTGACAACTATCTGGACCTCAACAACACCTTGGTGCATTTACGTCTAAAAGTGACCAAAAGAGATGGGTCTAATATTGCAGGCGATGCCAAAGTGAGTCTCATTAATTACCCCTTGGCCACCATTTTCTCCCAAGTTGATGTGACTTTGGGTGAACGCCTAATCAGTCAAAGCAGCGCTACATACCCTTATAGAGCCATCATGGAGTGTTTACTAAACTACTCCGAAGACACTCTCAAAACCCAATTTAGCGCCGGGCTGTTTAGCAAGGATACTGCAGGAGCCTCTATGGAATCGACAGACCCTTCCACTGGTGCAAACAAAGGACTAGCGGCACGAGCTCGCTACTGCGCCGAATCTCGAGAGTTTCATTTGCTAGGCCCTATACACTCTGACATTTTCTTTCAAGAACGGTTACTCTTAAATTCGGTTGATTTAAGATTAAAATTAACCAGGGCCAAGGATGATTTTTGCCTGATGTCTCCCCAAGACGGGGATTTTAGTTTGAAAGTGTTGGGGGCAACCCTTTTTATTAAAAAAGTATCTGTATCTCCGGCCGTGCGCCTGGGTCACTCACATGCTTTGATGAAAGGAAATGCCCTTTACCCTCTCCAAAGAATTACCATGAAAACCTTTAGCATACCTGTGGGCAGTAGAATCTGCAGTCAAGAAAACCTATTTCTAGGCCCTTTACCTAGATATGTGGTTATAGGTCTGGTTGATCACGCCTCTAATACGGGCAGTTTAGATAAAAACCCCTTTAATTTTCAGCACTTCAATGCAGAGTATGTAGTGCTCTGTCAGGACGGACGTCAGGTTCCGGCGAAGGCTTTCCAACCACAATTTAATAACAACATATCTGTGCGAGAATTTTACAATCTATTCCTGGCTACAGGGCGACATCTAAAAGATCTCTCTTTACCTATTGACAGAAATGATTTTGCAGAGGGTTACACGTTGTATGCTTTCAATTTATCCCCTGATGATGACACCTCAGGAAATCTGTCTGTGGTGTCCCAAGGGAACCTCAGGCTGGAAATGCGTTTCCGTACACCTTTAGCCTGTACAGTTAGCATGATTGTTTACGCATGCTCTGATTCAATCTTGGAAGTGAATGCCCGAAGACAGGTCTTAGTGGATTATTATTAAGGACCTTTGAACAAAGACATGAATACCCAAGAGTTGGACGGGCTCATGAGCCGCTTGATTGGAAAACAATTTTGTGGAGTGTTGGCTTGTGATGAATTACCTATTGAGATATGGCCTGAGAGGCCTGCAATGTTTATTGTCAATACCCATCCTAAACACATGCCGGGTGAACATTGGCTAGCTATGACATTAGAACAGGAAGGTGGAAGAAAAATCTCAACTTTTTTTGATTCCTATGGCTTTCCCCCCGGTTTTTCCCATTTCCCTAAATCTATTAAAGATTTTTTGACCCTAAACGGTTCAAAGATCTACTACAACATCAAACAAGTGCAAGATAACCTTTCCACTACATGCGGTCACCACTGTGTATTTTACCTGTGCCAAAGAGCCCGGGGAGTTTCTTTTGAAGATGTAATGTCTCTTTATAAGGATGATTTAAGAAGTAATGATAACCTTGTAGCTTGTTTTGTTAGAAAATATCAAAAGTGTTCAAATGTGTGTCCTTTAAGAACGCGTAATCAAGGCGTATGCTCACGTCATATGTTTCAAGAATGTCACAAATGTTAAAATGCTTATTTTTTCAAATATTTTTTTTTATTGAATTTAATCATAGTCATTCAAAAGTCATTTTCAAAAGGCTAACCACCCCGAGAGATCGGGATTAGGAAAAGGTCCTGAGACGTTCAGGGGAGTAAATGAGTTATCATCATCGTTTTCATAGGGTGGAGGTGTTGTTGGGTCATCTTTAGGGGTGCTGTATCTCGTTGAAGGCTTTTGTTTTAAAGCTTGAATCTGTTGACGAAGCTTATGGTTGGGTACACCCGAGAGGGGAATGTTGAGGATTGCCAGGGCCTTAAGAAACTGACGCCATCCTGGAGGCCTTCGGTCCTCAGCAACCTTGTGGGCAGCCGTGGTACTTTTAAGCAAGTCCTGCATATGGGACCCCCTAACCACAGAGCCCTGAAGGATAAACTCTCCAGAGTCGTTCCAAGCAGCTACCCCCTTTGAGTCTTTTATCTTGTTCATAATGTATTTAACATTCTTCCTGTTACGTAACGGCACATGTGTCAGTAGGTCATGCATAACTTTATCTTCAATTGGCATTTGAGCTTCACCAGACATATTATCTCCACTAGGTAAGATCGCCGGTACAGGCCTTACAGGGGCCGGGCTCTCGTTAGGTTCGACATCTGTTAAAGGGTCCGGTAGGGAAAGGGTTAAATGGCTAGTCTCTCTCTCCCCTTGTTTTACCCGAGTCAAATACCTTTGCATTAGGTTTGTGTATTTTTGAATCTTATCATAGGGGTTCAATCCTTTTCGGTTCAAGACATCCTTCATGGCCGTATCCAAATCATTTTCAGCTGTTTGTCTGATATTTTCAGGACCCTGCATTTGTTTTTTAAGTCTATCCAACTCTTGTTGAGGCACCAAGTACATTTTAGTGGCCATCACACAGCGTGTTCAACCCCCACGTCTGGCCGCAATAAGGCTGGTGATGAAGGGCACGGCTATACTTAGTAAAGGCAGAAGAAAACCCCCAGACTGTTGTATACTATGTCTTTTCTTTTGAAGACTGGCCCTTTTATTGGCAAAGAGTTTGATCGCGGTCTTTTGTCTCTTTAATTTTTTCAATTGGTTCAGGGTGAGTGGAATGCGTCCTTTGAGAAGATTCAAAGCAATCTCACATAGGGCTAATATGAGATCTGAAGAACAGCGACCCAAGATGGCCTTCCGTTCTTTAGCTGTAGACCCAACTAGCCTTCTCAAGAGGGGGAGGTTTCTTTTTAAACGCAGAGACATAGCGTTTACTTTTTAGGAAGGTATGCAGCAGGCCTCTCCCCCGGAAACAGCCCTGTACGTAGCCTAAGGTGTTCTGGAGTATTTGCTTTTAAATCCACGATTAAATAAGAAAATGGCTCTTTGGTAGCGTCCTCATAGCTCTCCATAAAGTATGATTTCCGTCCAGGGTACATCTGCTGAGCTAGAGTGCTAATTTGCAGTTTGTCTCTAGGATTTTTAAACAATACCATGTAGTTGGCATTCAAGCTAATGGTCCGACTATTTTTACCTTGGTGAAACACATTCTGGACCAAGTAAAGCACGGACAGGTTTCTATGATGAGTATATTGGGTAAAAGCTCGTGCAATTTCGGGGTGTTCGCTACCAGCAAATAGCATATCGTCCAAAACCAGCAGATTATTTACATGTGGGGGGAGAAGTTCATCATCAGACAGAGAATCGGGTATTCCTTCAACAAACTTGATTTTTATTGTCTTCAATAATTCATCATACAGAGGTTGGTAACATGAATAACACCATACAATATTGTCAGGCTTTTGAGATAACACATGTTCAGAATTCTCTAAAATACTTTTTACAAAAAAAGTTTTACCACTGTTTGAAGGGCCTGCAATTAATGCTGAAAAAGGCAATTGTAGACGGGGGTCAAAACCCTCGACAGCAGTCATAATATCTTAAGCTTTAAGACACACTGGGGCTTGTAGCATAAGTCAGTAGCCAAAGGGCAATGTGGTACCGTCAGGCAATAGCTGTCTCTTGTCATAGACTACCCTGAATCTTTTAGTGAGTGGTGCGTTTCTTAGATGGAACCCCTTTTTATCCCTCACTATTTTGTTGTAGGAGCTCAAAATCTCCAAGTCACTATTCTTGTCCTTTACGAACCCCTCGACCAAGCGCGTGATTGATTCCAAGTTTACACGCGGGGCATTTTCATAGTTTTGAGTCACGCCTTTGGCTTTCAACACCACGTGATTGGCTTTAGTCCTAAAAGCATAGCTTTTTGGACCACATGAGGACCATTCTGTAATATGGTCACCCTCTTCGAGTTCACTCGTTAAACCCCCAAGATAGTTGCTAAGTGGGGGGTTCCAATCCCCCGGTTTGCTTACATAGACCACAGAGTCTGTGTCGTGGTAAAGAACCCGCCTCTGAAGCTGTTCCATGAGGGTGTACAGTTCAAGTCGGCCATAGGCTGTGGTAAATGCTGCAAGAAACACATTTACATTACCCGGGGGTAGAACCCACTTTTGGTGGCGCCTCCATTGCACCAAGGCAATGTCTTGACTCAAGAAGGAAAAATGTGAAATTTCGTATTGGTCCGAAAAAACAAATTCCAAAAATTCTTCGGGGTCTTTAATGATCGAAGTTGTTAGCATATTGCATCTCTGCGCTAATTTCCCCCAAAGGGAGTTCAAGTACAATTTCGACACATTTCTTTTGGTTTTGTTGACCACTATTCTGTCAGGGTCAAGAAGTATGCCTTCTCTGTCATGGTAGTCTTGAATGTACTGATCTTTACTTTCTTGATCTGTGACCGATGCAGGATAGCCTGAAGCCATCTGCTTGCATCTCAAGAAGGTTTTGATGTACTCTTTAAAAAGTGTGTCTGATTTCCTGGAAAAGTTCCACACTTCAAAGATTTTGGCCACACGATACCCCTTCTCTAAAGCCTTAGAGAATTCTACAGTGACCCATACACCTGTCAGGGCTCTTTGTTGATCTGAGTGATCACAGGGGTTTTCCTGGTTGTTGTTTTCACAACATGTGCGACAAAGGGGAAAGAAAAGTTTTCCTTTAGGACCCTTGTAAGGCAACACAGGTATAAACAGCCCCCTAGGAGGGTAGACAGTCGCTTTGATTAAACCAAAATAATTTTGGGGTTCGTCAAAGTCGCTGTGAATAATTTCAGGATGCCCTATAGGATAGAATGAGGAACTCATTACATGAGGATATAGGGATGTAAAATCTACATAGCCTATTGTCTCGTCGGGTTGAGCTACATAACGCAATGTCAAAGCATTGGTCCGGCCTCCAAACAAGGCCTGTCGCGGTTCCAGGGGCTCTGGAGGGTCATAATGGGTAAGGAAGGCCTTAACACTAGGATCCGCCTTTTTGAGGGCTGTCCATTCGTGCTCCCACAAAACCACAACTTTTAACCCGTAAGTAGCCTTTAAAGAATTCAGTTTGTCTTGAAACTCTTGATACATTTCCCCAAAAGTCTTTTGGGTTAGGACACACAAGGCCTGGGGGACAAAGCATAATTTACAACCGTGGAAGAAACAACCGTTGTACTCATACACTGTCTCAACCCCGTCAATCTGTGTGTATCCATCTACATGGTAAGGCCCAAAAGCCTTCTCCCCCCGATTCAAAGCATGTTGGATAAAAATATCTTTATCCTGGGCCAAGTACTCCAACCATTGAATGGAACCACTAGAGTAGGCCTTGAATTGGCGTCGGTAGTTGTCTGGCGATGGGATAGCTATAGATTCAGGAGTTAGATAGTGTGTACGATAGGTTTTCATGCACGCGGATGCAATAGTTGTACAGCTCCAGGGGTCAATGCCCGCATCTTTGATTACCTCTTCTCTGAATCTGAGGCATCCTTCACGAAGTATAACAACGTCATTGTCACAGTATGATTCCATCTCTTTATGGAAATCAAAAGTGCCATGTCTTACGGTCTCGTACCATGTCAAGAATCTCTCCCGCTCTTTGGGAGACATTTGATCACACCCGTACATTTCGGGGGCTGGATAAGATCCTATATAATGTAGATTCTCCTCAGATGTGAAGAAATGAGGGAAATAGCCTTTGACAGAGTTTTCAAAACCCAAGGCCTCTGGCATTTGAGCCAATCTCATGGGTAAGAAGCTTAAGCTGTCAATGTATCTCTGTTTGAAGGCGGGGTCAACAAAGCATAATATTTTACTCCCTTGAGCTATGACACTGGGGGCCACGCCTTGCTGTATCAAAGGGTTCAGAAGCAGATAGGCGTCATAGGCTCTAGCATTGTGAGCTATAAACGTGAAGTTTCTGTACTGGGCTTTTCTAAAATGTTTTAGAAAGAGCCGGGCACAATTGGGTCCCTCGGCCGACCATTTTTCACCCTTGAAAGTCATGGTTGACACAAAAATAGGCAAATGAACCCCTGATTGCTGATTTGTCTCAAAATCATAAAACACATATTTCTCTGTATGTTCATCTTCAGCCAAGGGCTGAATGTAACACTCATGTGTTACTTCTTGAACCGCTTCCGCGTCTCTGCTTTTCAAAGGACCTTTACAGATTGGGCAGTGTATAATTCCACAAACATGAGGTTTAGGGCTATCTATTTTAAGGTTGTAATTGCAATGACATTTTGGACATTTCTTGTTAATGTCACAACTGCTTACAGATTTACATGCCTTGGGATGCCATGTTTCAGTTTTGTGTTTTTCGTAACAGTAGGCCGAACGACATGTGCGGTGACAATCCGCACAGGGGGTCAAGTTTAGCGGCTGCATAGGGCAATGTTTATCCAGACATACTGAACAGTTGTAACGGCACGAGTGCCCCCCCATGCGTGTGTAGCCGGTATGACAGGCTGGACAGACATATGGAGCGCCTAAAAAGGCTGTGATGTTAGTTACGGCATAGTAATGCTCATTTTGCACATAAAAGTACATAGTCTTAGGATGTGGTTCGGGTATATTTTGGAACTTGAGGAGAGCGTCATTAGCCCTACTGTGGTACAAAACCACAATCTTGATGTTCAGAAAGTTTTCAAATTTGACTATGTCTGAGAAAGCCACAGCATCCTGTATACCGAGACCCACCGCAGTTTGTAGCTCTCGAGCTTTTTGTAACGCGGCTTGATCAGTACATCCTGGGCTGAGTAAGTGGGCCAAACCTATGGCAAAACATAGCTTATTACCTGGATTGGGAACGTTTATGAGATAGGCCCTTTTATTGCTTATGATTTCGGACTGCATTAAACTCTCGAGCTTTCTTCTCTGACCCCCGCCCCCTTGTGGTTGTCGTACTAATTGTACTACAAGTTCGAGGGTCCTATCTGCTAGCACGTTTAAATTTGACTGAACAAGGCGTTCTAGCAGTTTAACAAATTGTTCAAGCTCTGCTTCACCATTCTGTAAAATAAGCGATACCTTGCTCTGTAGACTGTCTCCACAAATTTCCAACTGTAAGAGATCCCTAGGTTCGCTATAATCTCTAATCCTAGCTAACAGTTCATTCAAAGTGTCCATAAGCATTACGTAAAACACAGCATATTCCCGAATCTGACCCCCCCATGCGAAATTGAAAAACTGTCGAACCTCAATATTGCTGAATTTATTTCGACGCAAAACATGTACACTTCGATCAAGACCTCCCCCCTCCAGATTTGCTAGGCAATTGTCCAACTGTTCAAAAACATCGTATTGGGTTTCAGACTCTTCGGACATTGGTGTTAAAGGCTGATTTATAGGTGTCTGGGGTGCCGAATTAAACCTAGGGCTCTCGTTCTGTACACTGATCTCAAGACCGCCCCCCTCCAGATTTGCTAGACATTTGTCCAACTGTTCAAAAACATCATATTGACTTTCAGACTCTTCGGACAATGTTGTTAAAGGCTGTCTTAGAGGTGTATGTGGGGCCGAATTAAACCTAGGGCTCGCGTTAAGCTGGGTAATTAGAGATATGATGGTTTCGGGAATCTGTGATAACATGTTTTCCTCGGAAGGCCCTGACTCATTCATACGTGTAATAATGTCTATGAGTTCGGAGGGAATCTGTGATAATAGATTTTCATCTATTGTCATTATGTCAATTACCCCCGAATCATTCATATGGTTAACTATATCTTGGAGCTCTGTAGGGATCATGGCTAAGAGGGTTTCAATTGTCTCACTTAGGTCTATAGGGGGCGCCATTTGTCTAATTAAGGATGTGTGTGTGTGTGTTTACATGTGTGTTTTTTAACGGCGGTATTTGCTTGTTTTAGCCCTAATGTTTTTTAACATACGGGGTAGCTCGCTACGCCAGAATGACACATCCTGATTGTATTGATGCTCGAGTAGAATACACATGCGCCTCTGGAGTAGAGCCTTTCGTGATTTTAAACCCAGGGTAAACGCTTTGAAAAAACGGTCTTGGTCTATTTCAGAATCTGCTGTTGCCCCCACAGAATTGGCCGATTCAAGAAGGTTGGCAGCTTCACAGAACATCAAATCGTCTACCTCAGAAATGTCATTTAAATCTTTGAAATCATCAGGTTTCGCTGTTTTCTTGACTGGTGTCTTTGGAGCCTCCTCGGGGATGCTTGTCTGGGCATCCTCCGATGTTTGTGTGTTGTCTTTATAAGCCGGTGAGGAGTCTGAAATAAAAATAATACATACAAAAATAGGTTATTAACCCTAAAATATGTTAAAAATGCCAAATACATTTCAGATATAAGCCTATATATTAACAATACATTAATTAAATACCTCGGCTTTTTTGACGAGGGCTGTTCTGAAGAAGTTCTGAAACCAGGGGCTGATGTCTTTGTTCAGCCAGTATTACAGCATCTGCAGGTTCGGTAGATGTTGAGCCTGAAAAAAAACAAAAAACAATATAAGGCCTGGTTTTAACATATTCCGGCATAAAAAAAATATATAAATAAAAAAATAATAAAATAACGCTATAAATAATAATATATAATTGATTCATACCTTGTCCTTGGAACGAGGTCTCGTGAATATCGGCCAAGTAGAATTGTTCGGGTGAAGCGGAACTGTGGATCTGAGCACTAATTATCCTTTGGTGTTTAGAAATATGGGGGACAACGTTGTCCTGTCCCAGGGGAGTTGACCTGCCGTTTAAATCCTGTGTTCGTGGCTTGTGTGTAAAAACATCCGGGTCATAGGGGATAATTGTCTCGTAGTCATATGCTTGGCAGAAACCGTTCAGGCTCCATAGGGCCTCGTTTAACCTTCTAGGCTTTAGGTCCTCTGTAAACATATAAAATAACTTTTAATATAAGATGCCCACACTTTTTGTTTTTAAGGTATAAATATTTTTATGTATGGAATTCTTGGAGCTTACTTACGTTTACAATTCAGGGTAGGCGTTTGTTTGTCTGCACTTTGTTCCGGAGCCCCATTGGATGGTTCGAGCTCAGTTATACCTCGGAGTATCTGCGTGAATGCTTCAGAATCTATAAAACATTCGACAATATTAAAGCTATAATCACTTTAGCTAATATTGCCTTGTTATACGGTAAGCATACTGGTCCTAATGATTGTTTAATATTTCTATAACATACCCCGCTTTTCAAACAATTCCCCACAACAACCAAATCTAATATAAAGATTTATTTCAAGAACTCACCTTGCGATAGATCCATTAGACTGTTTTCCCCGATTATCTTTTTAACGCTTCAGTCCGATAACGATTCTTGGAGTTTCTGGAGGTGCTGTTTGCATCGGAACTAAAACGCTGCTAACATTGCCCCTGGTTTCTAGCGCTTTTGTACCCTACGACCTAGAGAAAAACCCCTGAATGATTTTTACATAGCATTTGGGGTTTGTCGTTTTTTCGGGCTATACCCCCGCCCATGGTATATTTGACACATTTCAAACACATGGTATTGGGTGTGTCTAAACATTAGGATCCTTTTGGATCTTCTAAAATCTCCGGGGTGCTAGCACCTAGATGCAGGGGTGGGGTGGTCTCGACATCGCTGGGATGAATGACTTTTTAGCCCACCTAAAAAATAGTTTTATGAAAGGCCTTTAAGATTAGGAGTCGTAAGACACAATATTATTGTTGGGGGGTAGGCATCTGTTTTGCAGGCTAGTGTAAACCTTGGTTTCAAACGACCCCCCTGGCATAGAGCGAGAGAGAGAGAGAGAGAGAGCCTTGAGCGCAGATGCAAGGGTATTTTTTTAACACACACACCCCAGCCCCCCACTTTTTCTGTTTTTGAAACACACACAGCCACTAAAGAAAACTCCCTCACGCACATACGCGCGCACATGGCTTTTTCCGCAAGTTTTTTCTCAGGGACAGACTGCGCTAAGAGTGAACAAACGCGAGAGTTCATAACGTGGTGAGATTCTGATTTTAAAACCATTTATTTCATTCAAAATATTTAGTACATACATTTTATATCCTTACATTCTTAAGGTCTTTTACGATGCCTTTCTTACAGATCCAGGGGGCTTATGCAACCACCCGCCATTGTCCGTGTCGAGTTCGCCCTCAAAAGGCAAGGCTCTCTTGCTAGGTACATCAACACTTGGTAAGTTTTCACTCCAGGGGTAGATCCTCCGTCGGGCCTTTTGGTCTTGACTCTGTCTCAAGGAAAGCCTCGCCCAGCGCTTTAACTGTTCCCGATTTTGGAAGAGAATGTCCAGCTTATTCATAAGGGTTATGAAAATCGGATAATCCAACCATTTAAAACTAAACACAGGCATAAAAAAGTTGACATCTTTGCAGGCTCTGGAAGCTACAGGAGAATTGACAGACTTTGTAGCATTAGCACCATCATAAAATTCACAGGCTAAAATTGTCACTTTGTTATTAGGGGCATAGTCCATTGAAGCGATTCTTAGAGCTTTCAGATCACAGCGTCCGCAGACCTGTTCTTCCAACGCATAGCCCGGCAGCTGTGTACCACTCAGAGCCTGTTCAATTTTACAGAGAGCCAGCCTGATCTTTAGCCATTCTCTCATCCCCAGAGCAGGAGAAAAAATCCCAGGTTTTGCCTGATAAATGGGTTTGGATCCACTGTCTGTGAATATCTTTACCGTAGAATCCTCAGGGTGGAATATGTAAGACATAGGGCCCTCACTCGTACCCAAAAATCCTTTAAAACATTCTGGAGCTTCACACAGAACTTCTTCAAGGCTTTGGTCACTGGGTTCATGACAAGCCGAGCATAACATCCCTAAAATTGGCATAGGTGTCATTTTTGTTTAATATTCAGGGGGTTATCTTGTGCACTCTTAAACAGGAATTGTTCAGCGGCTTTATAAGGGGCATTAACCAACCCAAACCGTGAGAAACAGTAACAGGTTGACCTGACACATGGTCACTTACTCAACCCCACCAACCCCCCTGGGCATGCACCCTTCTACATGACATAGGGTCATAAATCATTACATAGGGTCATAAATCAGGCTTGGGTCATCAATCATTAACGGCCTGTCAAATGGACCCTTACTCACCCCATAGCCCCCACCTAACCAGGCTTGCCTGACCAGAAGACATGCACACGTCATCACTACATAGGGTTCACATAGAGTTCACATAGAGTTCACATAGGGTCATCAATCAAAATTTTGACACGTCACATCTACTTTAATCTCTCTCCCTACTCTTTCTATTAGTCGGGCTAAACACATGCCTATTGTGTGGTCCATCCCTGATCAATATGATAAACAACCTAGCTCTCAATCTGACCTCTGACCTAAGGTGTCCCTGCATGCCTCTTGCTCATGTTTCTGACCCACTTTGATGATATATCAGTCAGACTTTATAGCTCAGTAAACACGGTGACATTTCCATTAGGTCCATGTCTCAGAGCTCATACTGTTAGTCAGGCAGTGAGTTGAGTATCAGAATATTAGAGAATGTCAGAAAAACTGAACATCTTCTTTCTTCAAAATGGCCCTAGATAGTTGAAAAAAGGATTTGGCAGATATCCAGTAGTCATAGGTTAAAAATGTCAGTAAAGCCTGCTTGTATTAGTCTCTATTAAGTCCCTGTGCTTACTGTGAGACAGGCAGGCTGCATGCTGAATGTAAGAGAGTTTAGCTGGCTAAACACTTGGTCTGCTCTGTAGTCTCTTTGTGCTCAGTCTTGCTTTGTATTAAGATTGGTCTTCCTACAGCTGTGATGCCTTGGCTCCAATGAGCCACCCCAGGGCTGTGGAACTGGGTTATATGCAATGCACTCTTGGTTAAAAAGCTCAACATAACTGTGGAATTGCACTACACACTTGATTAGATAGCTCAACATAAACGGTGAAATGAATGACATTGAATGACTCTTGGCATGTGGCCCACTGTGATCTCCTAAGGCTCGTAAGAAAATTAACGGAATGGTGCCAGGTTTCATAGCAGCACTACAACCATCCGGCATGGAGGTATTCTCAGAGCTAGAGAGGCGTCTATCTCTGTCAGTGAGAGAGTAGTAAACCATATTCTACTATCACAGTCCCGTTACAGTCCCGTTAGCTCAGTTGGTAGAGCATGGCGCCAGGATGGTGGGTTTGATTCCTGGGGCCACCCATACATAACATTGTATGCACGCATGACTGTAAGTCACATACAGTGGGCTCCAAAATTACTGGCACCCCTGACTGGCAATGCACAAACAATACTTTAAAAAGTATCATTATAGAGATAAACTCAAAATACCAATGTGAGAAATACTGTACTTTATTAATGTTTCAATGGAACCCACCAAAATCATTTATTGATTTAATAAAAAATCTATGTCCTCCAAATCAAGGTTTCACAATTAATGGCACCCTTAAAGACAATTATAAATCACATCTACCAAAATTAAAATTAAACCAGGAATTAAATTCCACTTATTTAAGTTTATCTAAGTCTTAAGGAACTATATTGAGCCATTACATCACTTCCTGTCTCATTAGGGTATAAAAATGAGGTAACACGCATGCAATATCCCTTTGTCATCCAACACCATGAAGAAAACAAAATAACTGGCAGTTCAAAAGAGACAGATGGTTGTAGACCTTCATAAATCTGGTAATGGCTACAAGAACATCCACAAAAGATTGAATATACCACTGAGCACTGTCAGGGCAATTATTACATTCAAAAGATATGGAACAGTTGAAAACCTCACGGGTAGAGGATACAAATGCATTTTGCCCCTCAGGATAGGGAGGAGGATGGTGAGAGAAGCAACAAAATCACCAAGAATCACTGTGAAAGAATTGCAGGCCTTGGTGGCGTCTTGGAGTCACCAAGTTTCAAAAAGCACTATCAGACGTCACCTCCACAACCACAGGCTCTTTGGAAGGGTTGCCAGAAGAAAGCCCTTTCTGACCCCAAGACACAGACGCAAGCGCTTGGAGTTTGCCAAACATAATTTAAATTATGACTGGAAGAAGGTGCTCTGGTCAGATGAGACCAAAATGTATCGTTTTGGTCAGAAACAGCACCGGCATGTTTGGCGTCGAAACAGAGATGCGTACAAGGAGAGGCACCTCATACCCACGGTGAAATATGGTGGTGGGTCAGTGATGTTTTGGGGCTGTTTTAATTACAGAGGTCCAGGAGCACTGGTTAATTAAGGTTGATGGCATAATGAATTTCACCAAGTATCAGGCAATTTTGGCTGACAATCTGGTTGCCTCTGCCAGAAGGCTGGGACTTGGCCGTAGGTAGACTTTCCAACAAGACAATGACCCAAAACATACCTCAAGATCCACACAGAAATGGTTCTGTGACAACAAAATCAATGTTCTGCCATGGCCATCTCAGTCGCCGGACCTCAATACAATCGAAAACCTGTGTGCTGAGTTGAAGAGGGCAGTTGATAAGCGCAAACCCAAGAATGTGAAGGATCTTGAAAGGATCTGCTTAGAGGAATGGTCCAAAATCCCTTCAAATGTGTTCCTTAACCTTGTCAAACATTACAGGAAAAGACTCCATGCTGTTATCCTTGCCAGAGTACTAAATGAGGAGTGCCAATAATTATGAAACTTTGATTTTGGTGAAATTTATTTTGTATTAAATAGTTGTATGATTTTGTTTGGTTCCATTGAAGCATTAATAAAGTACAGTATTTCTCACATGTTGGTATTTTGAGTTTATCTCTATAATTATATTGTTTATATTTTTTAAAGTATTGTTTGTGCATTGCCAGTCAGGAGTGGCAGTAATTTTGGAGCCCTCAGTACATTACTTTAGCAGACTTAGAACACTGCTAAGTTCTTCTCTCTACACAGGTGCTTTAGTTGATGCTTTCCATGGGATGCCTTAAGTTCCACGGGGCTCACACACATCTCACTCAGATCCATGGGACACATCCTCAAATCCACCCTACTTGTCTAATGGCTTTTTGTTACTGGACACGGTATCCATATGCTACTGTCTACTCTGGTTGAGTTGATGTGGTATTTCTACGTAGAGGAAAATCTTACATAGGGTGTAGGAATATCTCTATAGGTATTGTAAAGTGACAAATTAGTTATTTGGGGTCTTTGATATGAGGAAGCAAAGTGTAAGCAAAGAACAGAGAGTATGAGCTGGAAGCTGCTCTTTTGATCAGCATTACTACTAAAGATGGCAGCTGAAAAACTTTGTGGCTTCTTATATGGCTTCCTGTATTTTCCTTGAAACAGAAAAATTTGCTCAGAACTGTTTGAACTTGTCATGATCCTCTGCGCATGTGCTACTGACTCTACCTACCAAGAAATGTGTTATTTCAGGTGCTGTTTCTCCCCTCTGTATAACACAAAGAGGAAAAGCCTGTCCTCTGTAGAGGACTGTTACATTTTCCTACTTATATTATAGTCAGGATATCTCTACTTGTTAACAGATTTATGTCTTCATAAAGAGCCTTCATCATGAGAGTGAGTACAACAGTATTAGTGTAGTGTGCACTGTAAACTGTGTTTGACCGATGCATAGAGGCTAAACGAGGCCTCTTTAGGATACCCCTTTGTCTCTTAACAGTGGAAAGACTGAGCCCTACCTATGAATCATGAGCTTAATGTGAAAGGCTTGGACCTTGTCACTGAATACGGTGCGCCTCATACACGATCCAGGTTTTACGCTGAAAGAAGGAAAACCCAGATTTGAGCCATAGAAAACGTTGAATGTGGTTACACATTTCAGATGGATGCTAAAATAAAGCTGCTTTTATGGCTGGAATTCCATTGAGCTGCTCTTTCTCTTTATATGCCAAGGATAGGCACTTGTGTGTGTATTTTTGAAGAACAATCTCTGACCACACACTTCTCTGCTGGCGGGTGATGGTGGGGCTGAAGATCCACCTCAATAGCTGGAGGGTGTGTTCTGAGTGCTCTGTGGATAATTAGGAGATAAAGCTTTTACCACATCTACCGTAACAGTAACTTAATGAACCCCCCCCCCCTCCAAATCCTCAACATCCACTGATGGTCATTCTGGTCAATACTTTTGCATGCGTTATACCTCTCTTTTTATTTGACATTTGCTGTGTTTTTATTGAACACTGAGGATAGAGTGCTAGCCTAGGCCCTATACCCTTTACATAACAGATGGCCCTTCTGTTCCTTCCTTTAAACTTTCTTCACACCAGTTAAAGAAACATTTCCCTGTGAATGTATTCAATAGTACCATATGGTTTCAAATGGTTTCAAGCAACTAGAGTATAAGGGTAAAATTACCTCTTAAAGGCTGAAAATAGTGTGGTTTCAGCATGTAGGCTAACACAGGTCCCTGTTCTGACAGGGTAAAACCATAGACTCCTACTACTGTAATTCAGCGGTCTCTTCCCCAGAGCCTTGTCTTGGCTGTCGAAGTCAGCTCTGCTGATCCAGGTCCTCCACTGGTGTCTTTGCCAGTGCTCTGTCTCTGTTCCATATCTCACTTTCATTATGTGTGTGAGGCCAGATTGTGTGTCTGTGTGAGTCTATGGGTCCACCCTGCCCTGGGTCCTGGGTCCTGGGTCAGGAGCTTGGCTGCCTGGCCGTTGCAGTGGCTCCCTCTCCTCTCCTCCCCAGTGCTGCTGTGGCTGGCCTGCATCCCTCTGCATCCCTCTCTGCCAGGCTCACCCTAACACAGCCAAGCCTCCCGTCGCTCCCTGCAAAAACTCCTCCGCCGACCAACAGACAGCTGCATCTGTTTTAGGCATTCCCCGCGCGGGAAGCGACTGACTTGTTAAAATGGGGATGAGAGGTTCTGAAATACGGCTGGCACAGACTGGTGAAGAGATCACAACCATGCCTCTCTCACGACAGGCCCCAGCTACAGGCCCCAGCTACAGGCCCCAGCTACAGGCCCCAGCATGTTATCCACCATTTTCTGGGTATGAAGAGGCACTTTAGTCAAAAGAGCCAGGGCTTACATTTACATTTTAGTCATTTAGCAGATGCTTTAATCCAGTTTGTGCATTCATCTTAAGATAGCTAGGTGGGACAACCACATATCTCAGTCATAGTAAGTACATTTCTCCTCAATAAAGTAGCTATCAGCAAAGTCAGAGCTAATAAGGGGGGAAAAAAGTCAAGTGCGAGTGTTAGTTCATAAAATGCTTTTTTAATGTATAAATATATATATACACTGCTCAAAAAAATAAAGGGAACACTTAAACAACACAATGTAACTCCAAGTCAATCACACTTCTGTGAAATCAAACTGTCCACTTAGGAAGCAACACTGATTGACAATAAATTTCACATGCTGTTGTGCAAATGGAATAGACAAAAGGTGGAAATTATAGGCAATTAGCAAGACACCCCCAATAAAGGAGTGGTTCTGCAGGTGGTGACCACAGACCACTTCTCAGTTCCTATGCTTCCTGGCTGATGTTTTGGTCACTTTTGAATGCTGGCGGTGCTTTCACTCTAGTGGTAGCATGAGACGGAGTCTACAACCCACACAAGTGGCTCAGGTAGTGCAGCTCATCCAGGATGGCACATCAATGCGAGCTGTGGCAAGAAGGTTTGCTGTGTCTGTCAGCGTAGTGTCCAGAGCATGGAGGCGCTACCAGGAGACAGGCCAGTACATCAGGAGACGTGGAGGAGGCCGTAGGAGGGCAACAACCCAGCAGCAGGACCGCTACCTCCGCCTTTGTGCAAGGAGGAGCAGGTGGAGCACTGCCAGAGCCCTGCAAAATGACCTCCAGCAGGCCACAAATGTGCATGTGTCTGCTCAAACGGTCAGAAACAGACTCCATGAGGGTGGTATGAGGGCCCGGAGTCCACAGGTGGGGGTTGTGCTTACAGCCCAACACCGTGCAGGACGTTTGGCATTTGCCAGAGAACACCAAGATTGGAAAATTCGCCACTGGCGCCCTGTGCTCTTCACAGATGAAAGCAGGTTCACACTGAGCACATGTGACAGACGTGACAGAGTCTGGAGATGCCGTGGAGAACGTTCTGCTGCCTGCAACATCCTCCAGCATGACCGGTTTGGCGGTGGGTCAGTCATGGTGTGGGGTGGCATTTCTTTGGGGGGCCGCACAGCCCTCCATGTGCTCGCCAGAGGTAGCCTGACTGCCATTAGGTACCGAGATGAGATCCTCAGACCCCTTGTGAGACCATATGCTGGTGCGGTTGGCCCTGGGTTCCTCCTAATGCAAGACAATGCTAGACCTCATGTGGCTGGAGTGTGTCAGCAGTTCCTGCAAGAGGAAGGCATTGATGCTATGGACTGGCCCGCCCGTTCCCCAGACCTGAATCCAATTGAGCACATCTGGGACATCATGTCTCGCTCCATCCACCAACGCCACGTTGCACCACAGACTGTCCAGGAGTTGGCGGATGCTTTAGTCCAGGTCTGGGAGGAGATCCCTCAGGAGACCATCCGCCACCTCATCAGGAGCATGCCCAGGCGTTGTAGGGAGGTCATACAGGCACGTGGAGGCCACACACACTACTGAGCCTCATTTTGACTTGTTTTAAGGACATTACATCAAAGTTGGATCAGCCTGTAGTGTGGTTTTCCACTTTAATTTTGAGTGTGACTCCAAATCCAGACCTCCATGGGTTGATAAATTTGATTTACATTGATCATTTTTGTGTGATTTTGTTGTCAGCACATTCAACTATGTAAAGAAAAAAGTATTTAATAAGAATATTTCATTCATTCAGATCTAGGATGTGTTATTTTAGTGTTCTCTTTATTTTTTTGAGCAGTGTATATAAATATATATATATATATTATTTACAAAAATTGAGGAGGGGTGCAAGTGGGGGTACTGTGGACTTCTTTAAAATACTCTTTGAAGAGGTAGGGTTTCAGATGTTTTTGGAAGATGGGTAGGGACTCTGCTGTCCTAGCTTCAGGGGGAAGCTGGTTCCACCATTGGGGTGCCAGGACAGAGAAGAGCTTGGACTGGGCTGAGGGGGAGCTGCCCTGCCCTCTCGTAGGGGAGGGAAGGCCAAGAGACCAGAGGTGGCAGAACAGATTGCTTGGGTTGTAGAGTTTGAGCATAGCCTGAAGGTAGGAAGAGGCAGTTCCTCTTGCTGCTCCGTAGGCAAGTACCATTGTCTTATAGTAGATGCGAGCTTTGACTGGAAGCCAGAAGCGGGGTAATATGGGATAATTTAGGAAGGCGGGCTGCAGCGTTTTGGACAAGTTTCAGGCGTTTGATAGCACAAGTGGGGAGACCAACCAACAGCGAGTTGCAGTAGTCCAGATGGCCTGGATTAGGACCTGCGCCACTTCCTGTGTGAGGTAGGGTCGTACTCTACGGATGTTTTAGGGCATGAACCTGCAGGTGCTAGTCACTGCTTTGATATTTGCAGAGAACGACACAGTGTCGTCCAGGGTCACGCCAAGGTTCTTTGAGCTCTGGGAGGGGGACACCGTGGCGTTGTCAACTGTATTGGAGAGGTCTTTGAGTGGGCAGGCCTTCCCCGGGAGGAAGAGCAGCTCTGTCTTGTTGAGCTTGTGGTGGTGGGCTGACATCCAAGCTAAGATATCTGCCAGGCACGCAGAGATGTGTGTCTCCACCTGGGTGTCAGAAATGGGGAAGGAGAAAAGTCATTGAGTGTCATCCACATAGCAATGATAGGAGAGACCATGTCAGGATATGACAGAGTCAAGTGACTTGATGTACAGAGAGAAGAGGAAGGGGTCTAGAACCGAGCCCTGGGGGACACCAGTAGTGAGAATACGTGGTGCAGACACAGATTCTCTCCACGTCACCTACCTGTTAGGTAGGATGCAATCCAAGAGTGTGCAGAGCCTGAGACGCCCAGCCCTGAGAGGGTGGAGAGGAGGATCTGATGGTTCACGGTGTCGAAGGCAGCGGATAGATCTAAGAGAATGAGAACAGAGGAGAGAGAGTCAGCTTTGGCAGTGCAGAGAGCCTTTGTGACACAGAGAAGAGCAGTCTCGGTTGAGTGACCCGTCTTGCAGCCTGACTGGTTAGGGTCAAGAAGATCGTTCTGAGAGAGCGAGAGAGATAGTCAGAGACAGCACATCCAAGTGTTTTGGAAAGAAAAGAAAGAAGGGATACCGGTTTGTAGTTTTTGACGTCAGAGGAGTCGAGTGTTGGTTTCTTTAGGATGGGAGCGACTCAGGTCATTTTGAAGTCAGAGAGGACGCAGCCAGTTGTTAGGGATGAGTTGATGATGGAAGTGAGGAATGGGAGAAGGCCTCCAGAGATGGTCTGGAGAAAGGAGGAGGGGATCGGGTCGAGCGGGCAAGTTGTCGGGCGGCCAGACCTTACTAGTTGCAGGATTTCATCTGGAGAGAGAGAGTAGAAAGATGTCAAGGCGTAGGTTAGTTCTGTGTGGTACCAGTGGACTCAATAGGCTAAGAGAATGAGGAGCTGATTTTGTCAACCTGGAGGTGGTGGAAGATTAAGGAGGGAGGAGAAGGTGGAAAAGAGTTTCCTAGGGTTAGAGGCAGAAGCTTGAAATTTAGAGCGATAGAAAGTGTCTTTAGCAACGGATCCAGAGGAAGAGAAGGTAGAAAGGAGGGAGTGAAAGGATGATAGGTCCTCCATTTTCGCTCAGCTACCCGCAGCCCTGTTCTATAATCTGGCGATGAGTCACGGAGCAGGAGAGTAGGACCGAGCCGGGCCGGGAGGAAAGGGGACAGTGCGAGTCATAGGATGTGGAAAGGGAGGAGAGTACGGTCAAATATGCAGAGTCAGGAGACAGGAGGGAGAAGGATTTAGCTGAAGGGAGAGATGATAGAAGAGGAGAGAATAGTGGGAGAGAGAGAGTGAAGATTGCGAGGGCACATTACCATTTGGATAGGGGCTGAGTGGCTAGGGTTGGAGAGAGGGTGACAGAAAAGGAAACAAAGTAGTGATCAGAGACCTGGAGGGGGGTTGCAGTGAGATTAGTAGGTGAACAGCCTCTAGTAAAGATGAGGTCAAGCATATTCCCTGCCTTGTGAATGGGAGGAGACTGGAAAAAGGTAAGGTCAAAAGAGGAAAAGAGAGTTGGAAAGAAATGAATCGAAAGGCAGACATCGGGAGGTTGAAGTCACCAGATACGAAGAGTGGTGAACCATCCTCAGGAAATTAGCTTATCAAGGTGTCAAGCTCATTGAGGAACTCTCCAAAGGTATCAGGTGGGTGATAGATAACAACAATGTTGAGCTTGAGTGGACTAGTGACAGTGACAGCATGGAATTCAAATGAGGAGATGAACAGGTGAGAGAAAATCTCCATTTAGGAGAAATTAGTAGCCCTGTGCCACCACCGCCAGATGCTCTTGGACTATGAGAGAAAATGTAGTCCGATGAAGATCACTCTCTGGAGTGATCCAAGTCTCCATCAGGGCCAAAAAGTCAAGGGACTGAAGGGCATCATAGGCTGAGATGAACTTGCCCGCAGATTGGCAGTTCCAGCCGGTGCCAAAGACCAGGAATTCCACATGGGTTGTGCGTGCAGGATACACTAAATTAGAAGGGTTGCAGCCAAGGGGTGTGGAGCATCTGTAAAGCCTACAGGGAGAGGAGCGAACAGGTATAGAAAACACACACATAGTTGACAAATTAAGAGCAAAAGGAGATAATCTGAAAATAACTAGGTAATATACTCAAGTGAGCCTAGTGGTGTGGATCCTTCCTCTCTTTCCTTTCTCAAATAACTCGGCAGAACAACTCTGCAGAACCGTCTTTGTTAAGGTGACGGCTTTAGTTTTGCAACGAGACCACCTCTGACACGTCGCTTACAGCTGCCGCTGAGAAAACAGGGGAGACGGAAGTACTAATTGCTAATTTCCTTGCAAAGGTGAAGAGCACATCTCTCTGTACTAATTGCTGATTGCCTAGGAAATGAGAAACCACTCCCCCTCCAATATAGCCACTGATTATCCAAACAACAACAGTCACAAATTGCCCTGCCCCTCAATTCTGATTGATCTGTCAACAATCATCTGCAAGTTATGAGCAGTCAGCAGTTCACACACCACGTAGGCTACTGGGAAGACAGGCAGCACTTAAAGTAGATGGCCCTAGCTAGGAAAAATACAGTACTAGACAACAGCAGATAAAGACACAAATGATACTTATCACTCCTGGAGATATCAGGAGTCCTCTAGTTATAGAATGAAGCATATTGAGAGGGAGCCTGAGAAGCTGGTTATATACTCAGAAAAGAGGTGAAATCACTCCCCCCTCCAATACAGTCACTGATTACCAAAACAACAACAGTCAGTGATTGGGTGAGTTAGTATACGTGCTGTAAATAATTCCCAATAGGACAGACAACATGTGTGAATCAGTGAAATACAGCTTGTTCTTTCACTGTAGAATGCCATGCATGTTAAAGTAGAGGTGTTACTGGACAGTATATGGTTTAGGCCAGCCAGATGAGAAGGAGATGATAGTTGAAGGGGCGAAACCTAACTTCCACTTAAATCACATTTTAGTCATACATTATTGTCAATGGGAGACTAAGTGAATATCAGATTTAAGCAGAAGTTAGGATTCTCCCCTAAGTGTGTCATCTCAGCCTCCCTGGTCCCGTTCAGCCCTGGTCCACCTGTTTCGTTCTGAGTGACTGGCCTTTAAATTGCCGGCTGGATCTGTGGGTCAGACTTCTGCTGACCAATTCTCAGGGGTTGAGCACAGAGCTCATAAAGGATGTGTCTGGAGACAGGGGAGTCTTTGACCCTCTGAGTAGGGGCACGTTAAATCCTTCACGCTGTGAACAGAATGTGTCTGCTTTCAATAGGACTCAAACTTGATGCATTTCCAACACCCAGTTAGTTCCGGTCTCCACCTCCTGTCTTTTACATTTAGGAAGACTCATTTCCTCTGAATACAATAAATACATTTTAGCTCTGTGTCCATGAAGTCTGAGATATTTTCCCTGTTTGATGCTTTGTCTGGTAGATAAAGTGAGATAGACTATTTACTCTAAATACAGTACACTGTACAAAACGATGTGCATTTAATATTTCCATCACGATTCAATTTTGAAATAAATAGCATGGTAATTTACATGTATCACTACCAAAGGGCTGAACCATTTGGACTCATCCATTTGCTGACTGCTTACTGCTTCTCCACTGTGTGAAACATCCCCTGGTCTCTACGGCCTTCACTGCCCCCGGACCTCCATGCTCATTTCCTGCCCCTGGTATTCAGCTGAAATATATGTCTCCTTTGTACTATGGGAGCTGTCAGCTCCACTGAGCTTGAACAAGCTATATATGAGCGCAAGATAGACCTGAACTATAGTACACACCTCTGGGGACAGGTAGTGGAGCAGAACAGAATACTGCCAAGGTAGTGTTAAAGACTCTCTGACTGCTGTTGCTTCCTCTGCCAGGTTGAAACAAGTGCTAAACTGTCACTTTCGACTGGAACAGTATCTTTACAGTACAGGGCAGGTTATATACTACTACTCTCTCATCAGTCTTTATTATGAGTCAATAGAAAAAATCGAACACTCTTTTTTTAGGTTTCTAGGAGACTGACCAAGGATGGTGAACTCCTCTAGTGATTGTTTTTTGGCATCCTGTGATGATTGTTGTTCACTACACCATAGCCTAAGTAATATTATAGTTTTGGTAGTATGTGGTTATGGGCCATAGTGCAGCCGTACCTGAGAGGTGAACAGATTTATGAGGGGACCCTATAGGGTCATACAGTGTTATTCTTTACATTCAGTCAGCAGCCACACACACTGACTGACTGCTGTTGACAGTGATTGGATTGGCTGTTGTCTGGGTGGTTGTCAATGTCCATTGAGGAGCTAGTTGAATGGATTTGAAGCTTCAATAGTTTGTTTGTTTCATCTGAAGGCCATTCAATGAGTGGTCAAGGTTTGCTGAATGGCAGGAATTTATGGTCAATTGAGAGGGAGACATTGTGTGTTTGTGTGTGTGTGAGCGCACACGAGTGTGAAAGTGCATGTTTGAGCGTGCGTGTGTTTGTGTGTGCTGCATGTGTGTGTGAAAAAGGGGGTAAGTGCATTGGTACATACTTGTCGTGTCTAAGTGAATGTGTCATCAGTGCTGCTTTACTTCCAGGTTGACCTCCCCCAGAGGTCAACCTGGTCATAAATGATCACCTTATCTGTGTCTCCTAACGACTTCATTACAATCAGGCTATTAGCAGGTGTGTCAAGCAGGAAAAAACCACCAGCATACAAACAGGATCAGTTTTCCCACAGAGCTTATATCCTGTCTGTCTCTCAGCTACATGCCACATGGCACCCTATCCCTATACAGTACCTTCAGAAAGTATTCAGACCCCTTCCCTTTTCCCACATGTTGTTACGTTACAGCCTTATTCTAAAATGTATTAAATAGTTTGATATTTTCATCAATTTACACACAATAATAATCTACACCCCATAATGACAAAGCAAAACCTGCTTTTTAGATTTTTTTGCAAATGTATACACATTTTAAAACTTAAATATCACATTTACACAAGTATTCAGGCCCTTTACTCAGTACTTTGTTGAAGCACCTTTGGCAGTGATTGCAGCCTCGACTCTTCTTGGGTATGATGCTACAAGCTTGGCACACATGTATTTGGGAAGTTTCTCCCATTCTTCTCTGCAGATCCTCTCAAGCTCTGTCAGCTTGGATGGGGAGCGTCGCTGCACAGCTATTTTTAGGTCTCTCCAGAGATGTTCGATTGGGTTCAAGTCCGGGCTCTGGCTGGGCCACTCAAGGACATTCAGAGACTTGTCCTGAGTGCTCTGGAACAGGTTTTCATCAAGGATCTCTCTGTACTTTGCTCCGTTCATTTTTCCCTAGATCCTGACTAGTCTCCCAGTCCCTGCCGCTAAACAACATCCCCACAGCATGATGCTGCCACCACCATTCTTCACCATAGGGATGGTGCCAGGTTTCCTCCAGAAGTGACGCTTGGCATTCAGGCCAAAGAGTTCAATCTCTTCCATTTAAGAATGATGTAGGCCACTGTGTTCTTGGGGACCTTCAATGCTGCATACATTTTTTGGTAACTTTCCCCAGATCTGTGCCTCGACACAATCCTGTCTTGGAGCTCTACGTACAATTCCTTCGACCTCATGGGTTAGTATTTGCTCTGACATGCACTGTCAACTGTGGGACCTTATATAGACAGGTGTGTGCCTTTCCAAATCATGTCCAATCAATTGAATTTACCACAGGTAAATCAAGTTGTAGAAACATCTCAAGGATGATCAATGGAAACAGGATGCACCTGAGCTCAATTTCGAGTCTCCTAGCAAAGGGTCTGAATAAATATGTAAATAAGCTATTTCTGTTTTTAATTTTTAATACATTTTCTATAATGTCAAAAAAACTGTTTTCGCTTTGTCATTATGCAGTATTGTATGTAGATGGATGAGGAAATGTTTTAATAAGGGTGTAACGTAACAAAATGTGGAAAAAGGCAAGGGGTCTGAAAACTTTCAGAATGTACTGTACAGTCATGGCAAAAAGTTTTGAGAAAGACACAAATATTGATTTCCACAAAGTTTGCTGCTTCAGTGTCTTTAGATATTTTTGTCAGATGTTACTATGGAATACTGAAGTATAATTACAAGCATTTCATAAGTGTCAAAGGCTTTTATTGACAATTACATGAAGTTGATGCAAAGAGTCAATATTTGCAGTGTTGACCCTTCTTTTTCAAGACCTCTGCAATAACAATAATAACTTCTGGGCCACATCCTGACTGATGGCAGCCCATTCTTGCATAATCAATACTTGGAGTTTGTCAGAATTTGTGGGTTTTTGTTTGTCCACCCTTCTCTTGAGGATTGACCACAAGTTCTCAATGATATCAATGTTTTGTTCCCCGAGCCACTTAATTATCACTTTTGCCTTGTGGCAAGGTGGTCCATCATGCTGGAAAAGGCATTGTTTGTCACCAAACTGTTCCTGGATGGTTGGGAGAAGTTGCTCTTGGAGGATGTTTTGGTACCATTCTTTATTCATGACTGTGTTCTTAGGCAAAATTGTGAGTGAGCCTACTCCCTTGGCTGAGAAGCAGCCCCACACATGAATGGTCTCGGGATGCTTTACTGTTGGCATGACACAAGACTGATGGTAGCGCTCACCTTGTCTTCTCCGGACAAGCTTTTTTTCCGGATTCCCCAAACAATCGGAAAGGGGATTGATTAGAGAAAATTACTTTACCCCAGTTCTCAGCAGTCCAATCCCTGTACCTTTTGCAGAATATCAGTCTGTCCCTGATGTTTTTCCTGGAGAGAAGTGGCTTCTTCTTCTCTTCAGGCCATCCTCCAAAAGTCTTTGCCTCACTGTGCATGCAGATGCACTCACACCTGCCTGCTGCCATTCCTGAGCAAGCTCTGTACTGGTGGTGCCCCGATCCCGCAACTGAATCAACTTTAGGAGACAGTCCTGGCGCTTGCTGGACTTTCTTGGGTGCCCTGAAGCCTTCTTCACAACAATTGAACCGCTCTCCTTGAAGTTCTTGATGATCCGATAAATGGTTGATTTAGGTGCAATGTTACTGGCAGCAATATCCTTGCCTGTGAAGCCCTTATTGTGCAAAGCAATGATGACTGCACGTGTTTCCTTGCAGGTAACCATGGTTGACAGAGGAAGAACAATGATTCCAAGCACCACCCTCCTTTTGAAGCTTCCAGTCTGTTATTCGAACTCAATCAGCATGACAGAGTGATCTCCAGCCTTGTCCTCGTCAACACTCACACCTGTGTTAACGAGAGAATCACTGACATGATGTCAGCTGGCCCTTTTGTGGCAGGGCTGAAATGCAGTGGAAATGTTTTTTTTGGGATTCAGTTAATTTGCATGGCAAAGAGGGACTTTGCAATTCATCTGATCACTCTTCATAACATTCTGGAGTATATGCAAATTGGCATCATACAAACTGAGGATGCAGACTTTGTGAAAATTCATATTTGTGTCATTCTCAAAACTTTTGGCCACGACTGTATATCCCTATGGTCTCTGGTGACAAGTAGTGCACTATAAAGGGAATAGGGTGCCATTTGGGGTGCATCGCTCTATCAGTCAGTCAGTCAGTCAGTCAGTCACAGCCCCATGCCCCACAATGAACCTCCAGTGATAATGTAGCATACCGTGGATCTCCATACCACTGTCCTCCCCACAGGATGACCCTGTTATGCACAGACAGTTGGCTTTATGAGCCAAACAGGCCAAAGAATAAATAGTGATTGCAGCTATGTTCCCCGATCCCTAACCTCACCTCCACCACACCCCTCATTATCCTAACACTTTCACCTGTTTTATTCATTAACAACCCACTCTCTGCCTTCCTTAGTCAAAGACATTTCTTGAAGGAAACAATCAAGGGACCTACATGCCTGGCCTTGCTGCAGCTAATATGTATCCCAGATGCACAAAAATCTGTTTTTTTCTCTCTTTCTGCTCTACTGCTCGATCTTCAAACTGTGCTCTTCCTGACACAGTCCACTCCAATAGGTCTTTCTAATGTACAAGCAGTTCATGTTTGGGCTTCGGGTTTGAAATGTATAGTAATATGGAGAAAGAATTTTTAAATATACGACAGATTGAATTGAAATCCAGAGTAGTGTTTGGTTAGAAAATGGTTTTTGAATATGTCTGCTCAAATTGACAGGATGTGAAAAAATGTGTCCAGGTCATGCTTACATTGTATTTTAAGACATGATGGAAATATGACAGTAAATGGGAAGCAAACATGAATACATCCATTGTATGAATCCCTTTGTAATTCATCATAATACTATACAGTAATGGTAAGACCACCTGATGCTGTAGGCTAGTGCATGTCTCTGGTGTGTGTGGATGTGTGTTGGGTAGGAGACTTCAGGAATCAGACATTGGGAGCCAAGGCTGCTGACCTGACCCATATGTTGAAGGAAACACAACTCCAACCAGAACCAGGACATGCTTTACTTTTCAGTCTGTCTGATCCAGCAGGTCCCAGCAGCGGGCCTCAGGGTGTTAAGCGTACTGTTCAATATCAGTCCAGATTATTATACAGTATATCAGGAGAGGATTAGTAGCTGATGTGTCTGAGATTATAGAGATAGATATGCTGTTGAAAGCTCTCTTCCCCATACACTACGTTCCCTGTAAACATGTGTGCAGCTGTTGTGTTGCTGCAGAGGTTGCTCACTGCTCAGTCACTGGCTGTCAGTCAGTCTGCCTCTGGGAGATAGAGAGAGAGTGCCAGCGAGTGGGGAAAGACAAGAGAGTGCCAGCAGAAGCCAAGCTAAGTCCAGGTGTTGAGACGCCACTATCTAAACTTTCTGGCTTTTTGTCTGTCCATGATGCCTTTGCTTGCCGCTGTGAAAGATTTAAACACAATTGGAGATGTAATGGAATTAGATGCATTCAATAGGTGCTGATATGACTTGTTCAGTGTTCTCAGTACTCTCATTCATATTATGCGGTGACTCACTGCTGGCTTTGCTTAACAGGGACAGGCCATTTTTTGTGCTAAAAAAGCTTATTTTCTCTTAATGGTGTGTAAGCACCTGTGGCCCAAAGAAGAGGGTGTGTCCACTAACAGCCTGCTGGAAATCTCTCTCTCTCTCTCTCTCTCTCTCTCTCTCGCTCGCTCCTCATAGCCCAGCTGAAATACAGAATTGTAGTGGATACAGTAGTTTGCTGCATGTGCCTGTTGTGGTCTCTCTGTACTGCTTTAAAATCTGAAAATATTACGTTATCTCATGGTTAAGTGAGGATGGCTGCAAAAATGCTCTTTGTCTACAAATCAAATACAGCCACAATGCCCTCATGCACCCACTATGGTCATATAATTTTATGTGAAAACCAACTGTCATAGTCTGATGAAGAGCGCACTCCTAACTACAGTGTGTCCTGATGAATTAGGGTTTAATGTTGTGGAAACAATGGTGCAGCAATAGGAAAACCATATGATGAGTTCAGTCTTTTTGGCTTCGGCTTCTTTACTTCCAGCCTTCCTTGCGACGTGGCTCGCAATTAAGTGCTTGAGTATGCTTGTATAAGAGAGAGTGCAAAGGGATCGTATTGTTGCAGAGTTTGTGGTTTCTCCATGTTCAAGAATATGAAATGCAGTCCGTAGTCAGTCTATTTCAGTGTTAAAATGTCCACTTGACCACAAAGTGTTTTGGGCTGTTATGTTACTTTTCTTTGGCTGTCTGCTGTGTTCCATTGTCAGTAGTCTAGATTACATTACAATGGTATTCCATCTAGTCCTACTAAATAATGATTAGCAAAGGTATCCAGTTGAGTTGTCTCACCAACACCTGTCCATTGTTGACTACACAGTAGGAGGCTTCATGTTCCACCATTCATAAACAATAAATACTCTTCCTCTTCCCTTCCCAAATATTTCCTTTTTCTTTTAAACATCTCTCCACTAATCTTCTTTTTTCCCAGATATACCTTTCTCTCTCTCTCCCTCCCCCCTCCCGGCCGTAACTTTTCCTCTTAAATGCCCCAGCCTCCCCAGCTGCGCCTCCTCCAGCTCAGTTTACAAGGCTGTGCATAAAGATCAGCAGAGTAGTGGTTTTGGCGTTCACTGCACTACAGGGGCAAGGCGAAACAGCCAGGAGCAGCTACCGTTTTCTACTGGACCTGTCTGAATGCATGACTGAGAGCTGCTGGTCAATAGTTCTTGGCCAAATGAGAGAATGCTATCAGGTCTGGCTCTTCTGCTGCTTGTCTGCCTCCTTCACATGTTTGTGACTGCGCAGGGGAACCCGTGGTCACAGGTAAGACTTAAACCATACCATGGTCTTACTATGGACCCTCTCTCTTCTTTTCCACAGGTTAGGCTGAGACTGACCGTCTGGGACTGGCTACTCATCGCTCCCAGTCCCAGTACCTTTACACGTCCCAAACAGACATAAGAGGGACTCCCTCTAAAACTATGACCTGTATAAATCTGTATTATGAATGTAATTAGCCTGTTTAGCCCGGTGCTCTTCTTAAGTAATTCTCGAGCAGCTGAACTGTAAGTTGATAGTCTGATTCTAATAGATAGGTTAAATTCTAAGTTAGTTCATGCCTTGGCTATGACTGCAGACTATAGATCATGAGGAACAAGTAGGGATCAGATTAGGTATTTACTGTGTGACTAATTTCACTGTTAAGCAGCTTTGGCAGTCTGTGCTGTTGACTCTGTAGCACATATAAGGCAGGCTGTTATATAGTTATAAAGGACAGTGTCCTTCAAAGTTGTACTTAGTATAACTGTGGGAACTCTAAAGGGGGATGTCTGGCTTGTAATAGGGCATAGATTGGCAGAGCTCCATGTGTGTGTAAATGATTGACTACATGGCTGTGACATCACTGTGATACTGCTGCAGACAGGTGATGTACAGTCATAGAAATAGAATATCTCATTCTAGTTCTGTGTGTACAGTATCCTGGTTTGATCTGTTCATCAAGGTGCCTTAATGAAGGTAATTGTGACCAAAATATTACATGTGAATGAATGGAGTCCATGCAACCGGTTTGCTTTGTCTTCTGCTAAACATCTAACATGTGTGACGTCAGGTGAAGCTGCAGTTGGTCATTTGGCAGGAGTTGAGATTGGTGTCTTAGAGAATGATTGTATAGGATTACGTGTTCCCTCTATAATACTCTCACTATAGGGCACCTTTCATTTCCACATGTAAACATGTAGGTGTGTCCTTAAGTTGTCCCTTACCCTGTATTTAGGCACTTTTTAAAATATCCATTAATTATGTTTCCAACACAGAACCTCTACAAACAGATACTGATGACAGAGGAAACCCTCAGTGTTTTAAAGACTGTAGAATCAACACGGTTTGTGCTATTTCAGAGACGTTTACAAGCAGTGGGCATTTATGAGGCTGCTGTGCCCTTGACCTGAGGCCTGAGGCTGGGAGAAAGGTTTGAGAAGTTTGTGGGGTATGTGAGAAAACATCCCCCAGTCATGACCAGTATATATCACTCTACTCTTCACTGTTGAGGACCCCTCTCTTATCCGGGGCAACAAAAAGTATTCGATTTACTATAGCTTGTTGCCATACTATTATCATGTTATTACCACTTTATCCTGTATTGTATCCTGTGCTGATGTGACCTGCTACAGTAGAGGGTTTCTTTAAAATGGATGGAGGAGCCCAATAGCCCTACTCCTCTGTGGGAAGAGTTATCCCCACAGTTCAGTCATTATTCCTGGTTGTTTTGGATACCCACTTGGGGTTTGACACATGTAATGATTGATGTTGGGAAACGCCATGTAGTGGGAAAGAACCCATGAGTTATCACTGTCTGGTCCAAGAAAACCAAGAGTTTGTGCTTCTTTTAGTGGTTCCAAACTCAGATTATTGCCTTGGCTTGGTTGACTTCCCAACACATCCATGATATTCCCAACACATCCCTCAGAGCTTGGTTCTTCCTAGGTTCCAGCCTTTCTAGGGAGTTTTTCCTAGCCACCGTGCTTCTACATCTGGGGCGGCAGGTAGCCTAGTGGTGAGAACGTTGGGCCAGTAAACGAAAGGTTGTTGGATCGAATCCCTGAGCTGAGAAGATAAAAAATCTGTCGTTCTTCCCCTGAACAAGGCAGTAAACCCACTGTTCCCCGGTAGGCCGTCATTGTAAATAAGAATTTGTTCTTAACTGACTTGCCTAGTTAAATAAAGGTTAAAATAAAATAAAAAATTCTGCATTGCTTACTGTTTGGGGTTTTAGGCTGTGTTTCTGTATAGCACTTTGGGACATCGGCTGATGTATAAAGGCTTTATAAATACATTTGATTGATACAAGTTAAAGTTCCAGAGATGAAATCGGAGGAAAAGTCTGTGATTCTTGAAAGTATGTCTTCCATTCTTCCATTTACAGACAGATTGTGATGGTCCATTTGTCTATTTAATTTTGTGAAGCAAATCTTTTTTTTTTTAAGTGCACATGCATGGAAAGGTTATAGGACATAAATAGATTTTCTAGTTCTTTGTTGAAGGCTGCCAATTTTCCCTCTCTTCTGTCATAGCAGCCAGAATGGCTATATTTCCTAATCTCCTTTTAATGCTGCAATCTGATATGGAAATGTCAATTGGTATTGGAAGTTGTACAGTACCATAACAGGTCTAGCACTATTCATTGGGAGCTGCCCTTGAATGTCTGATGGATGTAGTTTACAAAGTGACTTCATTATACTGTATGCAAGTGAAAATCACCTTTCACCTTGTGATCACTGAGCAGTCCCCAGCAATACAGTAGCCAACCTCCACCACAGCTGCAGATGTGTTTCCAGTGCTGACTGTGTTGAAGGCAGTGTGTGTTGTTAGCGACCTCACCCTCATTAAACACTGTTCTGATAAAGGAGCCTCTAAAGGGAAGGTAGAAAGGAACACAGCATCTCACCATGTGGGAGACAGATGCTTGTGGCCTACGCCACTGCCAACGGTCGGCCACATGCACTTCACATGGACCGACCAACCGAACGGAGGGGGTGGGTTGTCATGCTATACTATGACGTTATACTGGATTCTGTGTGAGAAATGAAATAGGAATCAGTGGTAAAACACAAACAGACACTATTATATGGGAGATGTGGCTCTGTATTTTCTGATGATGTACAGGATGCCAGTATGGTCCTATTCTAAAAGCTGGCCAGTGTTTCAACTCAGCAGGTCCAATATTCAGTGTTCACGGGGTTTGCATTAGTCCTAGCCTTGGTAACAATTTAAAAGCTGATGGAATTTAGCATTTTGTTATTTTCTAAATAATCACATTTACTTTATACCTGTATTGTGAATACTATTCAACAACAGCAGCAGCATAGAGGGGTTTGGTTAAATGTGGGAGACACATTTAAATTGAAGGCATTGTACAACTGACTAGGTATCCCCCTTTCCCTTTCCCATTAGAAGACCTTTAGCCTTTAGTCAGCCTGCCTGCCTGCCTGCCTGCTGTGGCAGAGAGCACCTCCACCTTATTGTGCTGTAGTGTTTAAACAGACAGGAAGGAAAGCGTACATGGACGGAGATTAAATTAAATGAATGGAATGACTGACTCATAGCTGAGGTTTTCTGCCCGCTCCAAAGCCAAGCTACACCGCTTCCTGACATCCTGACACCAACTCCCAGGGCTGCCTGCCTGGGAGACTCAGCGGTAGCTGGCTGGCGTACCATACGTACAGCAACCCCAGATGATACCACTATGGCATGTCTAACTTCAAGTCTACACCAAGCCCTTATGATACTGTACCACTATCACAAGTCTAGCTTGGGAGACTGACAGGATGTCAGGGTGAGAGCACTTCTAGCCGTTCACATCACAGTCAAGGAAGGTCAGAAGGTCTCGTTAATTTCCTTGACCACAGTGCCAAAGTGCTCTGCGATTTCAAACCAGGCAGACAGTGAAGGCATCCTCAGTGAGTGGGTAGGTAGATAGAAAACCATAATCACTCTCAGAGGGGATGTTATTTAGGCATTTCTATAGATCTATACCTTCGTCTTTCCAACCCAGTCAGTAGTAGTTAACTATGTTTATTGAATGTAAGTATTATTTTGTGCATTGGGGAGTCAAACTGAAAGAGTTCAAGTTGGCCCAACTGATGTAGGATTATGTAGACATAATATCTTGCATTCGGTTTGATTTTAAACGCTTAGAACCCACATATTTCTCATTGCCTGCACTTCTAATCTACAGTATGACCCAGTTTACTATTTACTACTACATTTCTTCTAGAGCAATGAGTCACATTTTAGATAAAACAGACAATGATCCCCACTCATCTTTTTTTAATGTTGAGATTGTGGTCAGTCATTGAGTTTTCTATAGATTTCAGCATAATGTCATTTCCATTCGGTGGCCATCTTGCTGTAAGGTCACCTCCACTATGAATTATTATCTGGTATGACATTGCCCCAGAATTCTCTGCTTGGAAGCCCAGTAATGTAAATATTACATTTCCAGATGAGCTGGCATATCATTGCAAGCCAAGTCTTGATAACAGCAATGGCAACGCTCCAGCAGAGCTCTCTGCTGGCTGTACAGCAAGTGAAGAGTTGAAAATGTTCTCATAATGTTCACAAAACAACCTCCGTTACTCTTTGGTCGTAAATTTGGTCGACAGGGTGTGTGTGTGTTTTTTTTATGTCAAAGTGGAGTGTTATCATTTGAAAATAAATGGAGAATTCCTTTAATCTGAAGATATTCTCATAAGAATTTAAGTTGAATAAAATGTAATTGGTGAAGCAAGGCCAAACCATTGAGCTGACACTTAATTCTAGAGCCTGTTATTGTTATTAATATGTATTCCATTAATGCAGCATTCATTTAGTTTGTTGTTATTTGATAAACATGTTGTGACAACATGTTAGGTGTTAAAATATTAGATGTCATGTTAAATAATATGCAAGATTTCAACCTTGGAACATTAAACAAAAATGTTTTACTATCGGTGACCAGATACAGCTGGATGCATATCTAAGTTTGTGCACTCAAAGTTTATGTACCCTGTAATAGTGTTAAGTGTCCAAGTGTGTTAATATATTCAAATTCAAACTTTATAAACTCAGCAAAAAAATAAACGTCCTCTCACTGTAAACTGCGTTTATTTTCAGCAAACTTAACATGTGTAAATATATGTATGAACATAACAAGATTCTACAACTGAAACATAAACTGAACAAGTTCCACGGACATGTGACTAACAGAAATGGAATAATGTGTCCCTGAACAAAGGGGGGGGGTCAAAATCAAAATCAAAAGTAACAGTCAGTATCTGGTGTGGCCCCCAGTTTCAGTAAGTACTGCAGTGCATCTCCTCCTCATGGACTGCACCAGATTTGCCAGTTATTGCTGTGAGATGTTACCCCACTCTTCCACCAAAGCTCCTGCAAGTTCCCAGACATTTCTGGGGGGAATGGCCCTAGCCCTCACACTCCGATCCAACAGGTCCCAGACGTGTTCAATGGGATTGAGATCCGGGATCTTCGCTGGCCATGGCAGAACACTGACATTACTGTCTTGCAGGAAATCACATACAGAATGAGCAGTTTGGCTGGTGTCATTGTCATGCTGGAGGGTCATGTCAGGATGAGCCTGCAGGAAGGGTACCAAATGAGGGAGGAGGATGTCTTCCCTGTAACGCACAGCGTTGAGATTGCCTGCAATGACAACAAGCTCAGTCCGATGATGCTGTGACACACCGCCCCAGACCATGACGGACCCTCCACGTCCAAATCAATCCCGCTCCAGAGTACAGGCCTCGGTGTAACGCTCATTCCTTCGACGATAAACACGAATCCGACCATCCCTGGTGAGAGAGAACCGTGACTCCTCAGTGAAGAACACTTTTGCCAGTCCTGTCTGGTCCAGCGATGTGGATTTATGCCCATAGGCGACGTTGTTGCCGGTGGTGTCTGTTGAGGACCTGCCTTACAACAGGCCTACAAGCCCTCAGTCCAGCCTCTCTCAGCCTATTGCTTACTGTCTGAGCACTGATGGAGGGTTTGTGCGTTCCTGGTGTAACTCGGGCAGTTGTTGTTGCCATCCTGTACCTGTCCCCCAGGTGTGATGTTCGGATGTACCGATCCTGTGCAGGTGTTGTTACACGTGGTCTGCCACTGCGAGGACGATCAGCTGTCCGTCCTGTCTCCCTGTAGCGCTGCCTTAGGTGTCTCACAGAACGGACATAGCAATTCATTGCCCTGGCCACATCTGCAGTGCTCATGCCTCCTTGCAGCATGCCTAAGGCACGTTCACTCATATGAGCAGGGACCCTGGGCATCTTTCTTTTGGTGTTTTTCAGAGTCAGTAGAAAGGCCTCCTTAGTGTCCTAAGCTTTCATAACTGTGACCTTATTTGCCTACCATCTGTAAGCTGTTAGTGTCTTAATGACCATTCCACGGGTGCAGGTTCATGAATTGTTTATGGTTCATTGAACAAGCATGGGAAACAGTGTTTAAACCCTTTACAATGAAGATCTGTGAAGTTATTTTGATTTTTACGAATTATCTTTGAAAGACAGGGTCTTGAAAAAGGGACATTTCTTTTTTTGCTGAGTTTAGGATCATGTATACAGTGAGCAGTCTTGGTGCTCTCTCAGGGACTCATTGAGCGATCTACCTTCCTGACTCCCTGGTGGTTTCTAGGCTGGTGGGTCTGGCATGGCACTCAGAGTATAATATCATGGGAACCCCTAGTCTAAGCTCTGACAAGACCCAAGTATGTTCTGACCTCAAGCCATGGACATGGCAGAGATCAGAAGAGTTATGGTCTAGGATCAGTTACAGGAATGACTGAATAAAAGTGTCTGGAGTCCCTGATATGCAGAGTGTGTGGTTGATAATGGATCATTTGTGTAGATGGGGCTCCTGAAACAGCTGCATGAATCTGGCACCATAGTGCTCCCTGATAGGCCTATTCAGTACAGCCATCTGCACATGTTAATGTCAATCACTTGTTAGCTTAAATCTCGTTGTCATTAGTGGATTTCTCTGTCTAAACATCCACTCACAAACACTCTCCATTTAAACCCAGGGTCCCAGTCCCACGCCTGTGAGAAACCCTAGCAGTCAGTCCACTGATTACTTTTTCCACCACATCTATAACTTCCTTTACAGAAGATGGGGTGGATGAAGGCCTCGATTCAGTCAGAACTAGTGTTAACCGGCGTTGGCAGACATACGCATAGCAGATGTTTTGGCGGTGTTGGAGGTGTAACTGTGGTGTGAGCTGACAAATAGGTGAGTGGCTGCTCTTGTGTCACAAACCACTCCCTTCCTTATTATCCCCACTGCGTTAGAAGTTCAAAACGGCGATAGAAAGTGTAGGCTTCTAATGCATGTTTTCATTGTAATTTTAATGGGGGGGGGGGGGGGTTTATAGTCTATCAGTCTAATCGAGGTGTAGACAATAGAACATCACACATTTGAGTGTTTGAACTTATAATGTGGCTGCATGGGATTTGTCGGATTATAAAATTGGGTGATTTCGTTGCCACGATAAGCTAATGCAAGGAGCCACTTGTGGATCTGACAGCTCTAACGTATTTCCACCAACAATACCGCCAAAACAATCGCTATGCGGGTGTTGGTTAGCGCAGATCTAATAGAATCTAGCCCGAAGTCTTTACAGTCAAAGAAAGATGGGGGCTGGTCGACTTAAGGACTGTAAGATGTTTATAACATTCCTGTTGACTCCAGCATAAAGTCACTGTGACCACTCATTTTTATATTCATATTCATTCCTTGTGGGAAACCACAAACCAAGGTCCCCCACACAGTTTAAAGCAACATTATTGCAAGGCAAGTGTAACCTGCGCCAAGCCTGTGGGAAAAGGATCAAGTGACATGGAGTGTCTTTGCAACTGTTTATTGACAGTTTGTGCATGTTTGTAATGAAATAAATGTTGGTTTTTCATTCCTTCTTTACCCACTCAATTAAAGTGCATTAGGCACTTATTTTAAAGCTCCCAAACCTTGATTTCTGAGATGAGGCGCCTCTGTGCACAGCTGAGGACAGGCTTGGAATTGGGATAGCTTTACCATCATAGTGAGACAGTAGTTTAAGGGTATCTAATAACCTTATAAATGCAAACTCAAACATTTGTTATAAAGTGGTTACTGGTATGATGGAAAGAGACCAATAGTCTGCTGGTTCAGTTGTGTAGAATTTCATAAATTCAATTAAACTCAACAAGGGATTATTATCCCTATCATGACAAGCCAATTCCTAAAAGCACAAGACTTTACATCTATTTTATCTGGAAAAGTACTGCTGGGGTTTATTGGAAGGCTAATGTTGTTTTCATCCGACGTTCCTCACTTTGACTAGTAGTTGACTACCATCTTGACACGTCTAACCATTTCCAGATGAGGTGGACTTTAGTGACATTTAAAGGCCCATTATAGTTCTACTGAAAGGGGATGTCGTTTAGCGCCAAGCATTATTATAAACCACCCACAGAGAGCAGATTAGAAAAATGCAATGATGTGGTCTCTTAATAAATTGAATACTTAAACACTGTGGATCCCCTTGAAAGGGAAAAACTAGGATCCCTAAAACTTGGTTCAGTGAGACACCTCATCTGGATGGATTCGTGATGCAGGACCATTTATATTTGATATATCAAGGACAGCCTGGATGACTGTTTTCAGGTTTGGGAGACAAATGACTGCTGGCTTCACTGTTTTGCATGGGCTATCATCTGTTCTCCAAAGTCTGTTTTGACAGTTTATGATTTGAAAGATATACTGTACATTAACAGTGAAACTATTTGATATCAAATAATACCCACACACTTCAATGCTTCCTGTATAGGTCCCATGCCCTAAGCCATTTTACCATATTAAAAGGCTTGGAAAACCTTATTGCACAATTTTTCTAAAAACACTACTGACGCCTCTTAGTCACATGATATTTCATACATTGACGGATTACTCAGATTACGGGTAAAAAATTATGTGACTCTCCATTCACACGTTAACACATAGTGATTCAGAGCTTTTCCCAGACAAACGGCCACAGATAGCCATTACTTGCCGAGCTTGTCAAGCTGTGGTTTATGAGGGGAAGGAAGGGACAGTTTTCTGATATCTGTGATAATGTTGTTGCTTAAAGTCAGGGTGTTTTATGGTGAAAATTGAGAAGACCGATACCAGTCACTTGGTATCCCAATTTTTTTGTGATAGCCTTGCATACTGTATATGTGATGTATGAAAATATAATAATGTGTAAACTCATATGGAACAATCTGGTTTTCATCATATACCATTCTTACATTTGAGTGCCTATAGGCTACAGTATGATACCATAATTCCACATTGGCCAATATAACATTTGCCCTGTTTGGTCATTTCTCAGGGCTCTTAGTTTGCTATTCCCTCTCTCATCGCTTATTTCCTGTGTAGAAGGAGGTGGTGTGTATTTGTTTTGGCCTGGGTGGAGTGTTGGCCCGATGCAGACCTCGCTGCTATGGGTGGGCGAGAGCCAGGCTTCTGTCTCCTGAGCCTACCCCAATCTCCTCAGTCCACCCCTAGCCCTGGCCTGGCTACCATCTCCCCTGTTCCAGCCCCATGTCCCAGCCTGCATCCAGCCTGCAGCTGACTGTCTTACCGCAGCTCCAGGAAGAACTAAGTCCGCTGAGAGAGCATGAATCTACAGCAAAACCCTTTTTAATTTCCACTGTAGACTGCTCTTCATTTGTTTGTGTGATTATTATATGTAAGCCTAGTTATGTCCCGTGCTTAAGGACCACACATAAAATGTTGTGCAATATGTTTTATGAATGTTGGGACATAATATATACAGTTGGTCTGAGAAAATATGTCGGTTTAGCAAGGCAAGATCCTCATTAGTCCTGGTTTGGGATTGGGAGGAAATTGTTTGTGACAGGGTTTTGTCTAGGAACGGGGGAGATTATTGACTGGACTGCTGAACGTAACGTTCCCTGAGAGATACTGACTGACTAGAGACTAACGTTGGCAGCCGTCCAATCACAGAGGAGCTTTGTGTCATTAAAACTAAACAGTTCTTTTGTCCCCTGCTGACCCCTCCCTTGGTCGTTCCTTCGGTTCGAGGTTCGAGTGGTGACGGACTGAGGGCGTATCCTGATCCTGGCACACCAGTGTCTACTCTCCACTGCCCAGGGTCTGCAATTATAGAAATACGGTGGCCTGCTGGGATCAGTCCCAACCAGGCCCCTGCCTGCAGCACCTGTTCACACAGCGAGCTACTTTTATGTCTGGATTGGCTGGATTTATCGACTGCTGATTTGAGTGTTCTATACTAACCTTATCCAGGCTTCCTGTAATTTATGAGTGCCAATGTGACAGAGAAAGCTAACACCCCCGAGGATTTGCTTTGGGAGCCATTACTACTCTAGCATCGTGCCAAGAATATGCCTGTTGTTGGAATGAAGCCGGCTCAGGCTAATTGGTTGTTGTGTTATGGTAGTTAATTATGTGCAGCAGGTCATCGAATTAGAGAGGTGAAATAACATGGATTTGTTTATGAATATGCTGGATAGGCTTTGGTTTATTATCTCTCATTCTCCCCTCTTTACTTGATTAATGAGGTTGCTCATGTTATTTACTTTTCCATGCACTTCAGTGGTAAAACAGTTGCCTGTTAAAACAGATGTCTCAGTAGCTCAACAGTTGAAAATTGCTTCACCTCAAAAATCCTACTCTGCTTACAACAAAAAGCGTACTGTACTGTTTGTAATGTACCGGTATTGATTAGTGAGATGCAATACATGTCTTCTGTCCCCTCCTTTAACCTCCTTCTCTCTCTCTGACAGAGTCTTGGCTGTGATGAGTACCTGGGCTCAGGCAAGGTGATGGACAAGTGTGGGGTGTGTGGCGGGGACAACACGGCCTGTAAGCTGGTGTCAGGGCTCTTCCAGCAGCACAGCCTGAACAAGGTGGGCTACCACAAGATAGTGGAGATCCCAGAGGGAGCCACCAAGATCAACGTCACCGAGACGGTGAAGAGCAGGAATTACCTGGGTGAGTAGGACTGTGACTGACCAGTGTTTTAACCAGGGTCAGAATGTGTTAGCCCGCTGAGCTAAAGCCAAGACATTACCCTCTGGGTACAGACGTCAATTCAACGTCTATTCCACGTTTGTTCAATGTAATGTCATTGAAATGATGAGGAAACAACGTTGATTCAACCAGTGTGTGCCCAGTGGGTAGCTTGGTAGGCAAGTCTTCATGTCTGAGGCAAGGTTACTCAACACACAAGCATGGTTCCAAACCACCTCTGTTTAAGTACAGAGTTACCAGCTCTTTATCCACTGCCCCTTAAGGCTCCATACATCTCTGCCTGAATCAGGCCCATGAGCAATTTTAGGTTTTCCCTTCGACCACGTTAGATTATGTTTCATATTACATTAACGGTACTAATAAAAAGTCACCATTTAAAGATAAGCTTCAGGTTATAAAACATCTGACAGCAGTAGCTATTTTTTTAAATATCATTTAGGTCATGTCTTGCTACATCCGTGCTGTGAGCCTGGTATCAGGCAGCAGGGAACAGCTGCTTGTTAAATTGATTTGATTCATTTAATTAAAAGGCAGCTCAAATACAGAGCAGGTGGGATTTTTCCGGAATTTTGGATGTGAGCATTTCTATGTTGTCAGTAGTAAGTAACCACACAGTGCACTTCTGGTTACAATATTTTATTTAATTAATTGAATAAATAAGATATTGTCTTTATAGGAGCATAACAGTGTGACACAGAAGTGGGTCTATTGTCAGGAATGACTTCTGGAATGTCAGAGTTAGAGAGAGAGTTAGAGAGAGAGTTAGAGAGTTAGAGAGAGACAGAGACAGAGACAGAGACAGAGACAGAGACAGAGACAGAGACAGACAGACAGACAGACACTGGCCCCCACTTCCCCTGGCCTGGCTGCTCCCCTCAGGGGAAAGTATATAAACAAGCTTTCATTAGAGGACCTTTTCCTCCAGCCTTCCCATCCTTTTTAATTAAGGTGAGGAATTTCACTGCTGCCTAGAAAACCACCACTACTGACTGAGCCCAGCGATGAAACCTACTTTGAAACTACCTTTCTAAGTCAAAACTACTAACTGGGGGTGCCAAGTTATGCCTTGCTTTTTTAATATGAGTCCCCACTCAACCCCTACACAATACTTACTCAGTGAGTAAGCACCTAAGCAGGAAATGTAGAGTATGTGTGAACAATGGCTCCTTTCAGTGACTGCTGTTCCTGCGTCGTTTGGCGTTGTTGTTGGAAGAGTTCATATATCAGTGGGTAAAAGCGTGCTGTGATGCAACATCCTGGGGATAAACAGGACTGAGGATTCTTCCATGGAACTACTTATCGTTACCATTATCCCCTGATGTTTGCCCCACTCTCCTCAATAGACTTCTGTTCTAGTTTATTTCTGCATGCCTAATATGTGCTGTAAGTTGTCCAAACACTCTTATATTCAGTAGTCTTAATGTTACTTGTCTAATGTTCAGCATTTAAATCAAAATAGCTCACTCCTTTCAAAATACAGAAATCCTCAGAAAAAAAGCAGTGTCTTTTGTAAATGAGCAAACCTGTTAGCAAAGAGCTGGCAAAGCTTTATGTTAATTGTGTAGCTGAATCTCTCAACTCTACAGCCAGATTGTAGAATTCCATGGTTAGGGCAACAGGCCATCTGAAAAACAATACAGAAAAGTTACATACCTGAAAACTTGAGTGCTGGCAAGCAAAACATTTTGGGACTATGTCAACAATGGACTAATGAAACAAATACCAAAAGATAGTTTTTGGGTGGAGTTTTATTAACGGTCAACCATCAACTCATGGTCTGTCTGCAGCTCTGAAAAGCCGCTCAGGTCGCTCCATCATCAATGGGAACTGGGCCATTGACCGGCCAGGGAAGTATGAGGGGGTGGGCACCATGTTCACCTACCGACGACCCAATGAGGTCACCAGCACCGCCGGGGAGTCCTTCCTGGCTGAGGGGCCAACCAATGAGATCCTGGATGTTTATGTATGTAATCAGTCAACTTGTATGTACAGTAAAATGTAGCTCATATTGGCACATATTTCTCTGGCAGTTTACACTGGCACATTAAGTTGTAATTAACTTATTCACTGAAGAATTTTTGCTATGTCCTCAGGTGATCTACCAGCAGCCCAACCCAGGAGTGAGCTATGAATTCATCCTTCCCTCTGACAACCCTCCACAGCACCCCGACCACAGACCTGGAGGTGAGGCACCCCATAGTTACTGATGCATCTGACTGGGACTGTATGGCCTAAATGAACTATTAGTCCACAAAGGGAGGGGGTCGACAAGCATCTCAATGACTTAGTTTTCCCCTGGTTTTGTTGGCTGAAATACCATGTTCGATCTCCCAGGGAACACTCTGTATGGGCAAAGTGGGAATGATCACCGGGGCAACCCCAACCAGGATGGGTACGATCCAGCAGGAGGGGGCAAGTACCCTCCCCAGGTACCCAACAACCAGGTGCCAGCAGTCCAGCCACCCAGACGTCAGAGAGAATACAACTGGAAACTGTCTGGGGCAACAGAATGTAGCGCCTCCTGTGGCAGAGGTAAGACATGGCATGTATCTTTGTCTGAACTGAAGCCCCAAAAGGTCTCAACCTCTGATGCTCTGATTGATACTAGTTGATCAACTAGGTTTAACAGATTCCCACAGTGAGTAGTGACAATGCAGTATTGAGGCATGAACATCTAACGCTCTCCTGTGTATTGGTTTTCAGGTAGCAGGTACACCATCTTCCGCTGTGTCCACAGACTGAGCCATGAGCAGGTACCAGAGAACCAGTGTGACAGCAGCACCAGGCCCAGTTCACAGGAAGAGCCCTGCAACCTTCAGTCCTGCCCTGCCTTGTGAGAGACCCCTCTGTCTCAACCACACTTACATTACATACAGGGCTCTTAGACACTACACACACTGGTTCAATACATACACAGAGCTTTAGCAGAAGTCATAGGACCCAGATTTCTATATTCTTCATGAAAAGTTCCTGACCCGTCCTCTTTATAGTCTAATAGTTAGATCATAATTAGAATCTAATTGGACAATTGACCACATGTTTTATTAGCTATGTTGGGACCACATAGCTATTGTGTCCCTCTGAACATGGGGCCTTGTGTGTCCTACTGTGCAGCTGGGACATTGGTGAGTGGTCGGAGTGCAGTAAGACATGTGGCCTGGGTATGCAGCACCGCCAGGTCTTGTGCAGGCAGGTGTATGCCAACCGGACCCTCAACGTCCACACCAGCCGCTGCCGCCACCTGGAGCAGCCTGAGACCACCAGCACCTGCCAGCTGAAAATCTGCAGCGAGTGGCAGATACGAACCGAGTGGAGCGCCGTGAGTGACAGCTGTCAATCAATATGCTTCAAATAGTATTTGTTTCAAATACTTTAGCTTGCTCGGCACATGGAACTATTAGAATAGTCCTAAAAGTGTAAACCTACCCCACCCTTCTGAGGCAGGCTCAATCAAAAGTTCTAAGTACTCAGACAAGATTTAACATACTCCATACTGTATTAGAAGAATGTATCAGAAAGTACATGAACCCCAATTAGATAAATGTTATCATTCCTCTAAAGTTGCTAGCATTCCTTATCATAAATTAAACCCAAGCAAGTATTCTATGGAGCATTTTCCCAGTTGTTTTCACAGACAACAGGTTACATTCATCAGAGAGAACTGACCCGTGTTTACACTGTGAGATAAACTTTAAACTACCCCTATAGTATTTTTACTGTCCCTCCTGTGTTTCCCCAGTGCTCTGTTCCCTGTGGCGTGGGCCAGAGGACCAGGGAGGTACACTGTGTCAGCAACGTGGGAGACTTTGTGTCGGACGAGGAGTGCAACATGAAGCTGCGACCCAGTGACAATGAGAACTGTGACATGGGGCCCTGTGCTAAAAGTTGGTTCTTCACTGAGTGGGGGAATAAGGTATGTATGTGTAGGACTGAGGACATGGACTCTCAAGATCACCGTCTAACACTTTTCTAACCTAATACTGTAGTAATTGTTGACCTTGATTGGATTGCATCTACTACAGTATTGTAGATGCAAGATTATAATTGAATACAAATTGACTTGATACTGTTAAAAATGGGGGTGGTACTAGGGCCGGGATTCAATCAGTTGGCGTTTTGTCAGCTTTGCACCTTTTAAAGGCAATGTTCCACATTCACAGTAAATGCTGCATATGCCGGCTCAATTGGAAATGACCTTTGAATGGCAAGTGCACTATACACGGATCTGCCGCTGATCTGATTGAATCACGGCATAGGTCAACTGTTTGTATTGTCACTTACTATGACTTTGCTCTCTGTAGTGTTCTGCTGAGTGTGGGATGGGTGTGCGGACCCGCGGCGTACTGTGCTTGACCAATCACATCAGCAGCTTGCCTCTGGAGGGCTGTGGCCATGAGCGCCCCACTGACTCTCAGATCTGTAATCACGGCCCCTGTGAGAGTCGCATCGAGTGGTTTACAGCTCCCTGGAGTCAGGTAAGACAGAATAACACCGGGTCAAACTGGGCTTGTAGGGACACATCATCTGGGAAAAGATTGGGATGAGGATTTGCTGCTGATTTTACAATGTCTCCTATCCATTACTTACATTTTTGCTGATGTCTCATGTCAGTATTGTAAAGAGGAACACTCAGATGTTACAAATCCATTGTCCATTATTTCCATTTGAAATAGCTTTTTAGTTCAAGACTAGGCTTAATCTCTGTCCGGGAAACCGGCCCTGTAAGTAAGGTGTACCTTCTATAACTCAGGTCGGCCAATCAACTGAGCCAATGATGCCTTTTTCTTTTTCTTAATAAAAAAAAAAACATGTTGAAACAGTTCAGATGTCTCATGTCATGCCCATGTGTAGTATTACCTATGGTATTTTCTCCTTCCCCCAGTGCTCAACGGAGTGTGGCTCGGGCAGCCAGCAGAGGGCAGTGGTGTGTCTGATGAAGTCTGACGAGGGGTTCAACGTAATGCCGCCTTACGAATGTTCTTCTCTAGACAAGCCTCTTAATCAGCAGAGCTGCCACCTAAAGTCCTGCGGGGCCATGTGGTACCACACAGACTGGAGCGCTGTGAGTAACTGTACACGCACATGCCCACACATGCGTGCACTCACACATGAAAAAACAGACACACGCTTTTATGTGGAGTTGTGAAATACTTGTGAAATACACTCTCTTGAAAGTGTAATTGAAGGGAGAATGAGGTTTGCACTGTATTCTCTGTCCCTGCAGTGTTCTAAGACATGTGAGGGGGGCTTCCGTGTGAGGGAGGTGCGCTGTCTGTCTGATGACATGCTTTCCAGTGAGGGCTGTGAGGAGGAGCTGAAACCAGTGGAGAGAGAGGAGTGCAACCCAGAGCCCTGCGTCCCACACATAGGTCAGTTACTACTGTATAGTAAACATGGATCTGGGGCCAAGGCACCTCCTCTGGAATGTCATACAGTTGGATTGGTTAATGATGGCTGGTCTGGTCCTAACTACTGTCAGACAATTTTAATGAGGATTAGAGGGGATTTTAGTCTAAAATGGTTAAACATTTATGAAGATCATATTCCATACAGAAAACATATAATACTTAAAGATTTCTAAAACTTAAAATCACTGATCACTTACTTTCGATATTATGATTGTTTTTCAGGCGAGAACTGTCGAGACAAGTATTTCAACTGCAATGTGGTGGTCCAGGCACGTCTCTGTGTGTACGACTACTACAAGACAACCTGCTGTGCCTCCTGCACACGAGTGGCCCACAGACAGTCACAACACAGGGCATTCAGCTAGCCCCCTCTCCCCAGGCCTCTAGGGGGCCTGACACAGCGCCCAGAGCAGGCCCTCAGTCCCTGGGCCAAACACACTGACCCACAGTGGAGAGGACAGCCTAGAACCTGACTCTGGGTGGACACTATAATATGAGTGCTGAAAATACAGACTGAAAAACTGAAAGACTGCAAAGAAAGGAAGTGAAAGCCCAACTTGTTTTTGGCTTGTGAGGAGATTGCCAATGGGCAATACGTGAAACTGAATGGTTCGTGGAGGATGGTTTTGAAGGACACGTTTAACAGGGCTATGAGTGGAGGAGCTCTGGTGAGGCGAGATGATAGACAGAACACCAAACCGAAGAATCTGGAACCACTTTATGAACTGTAACCAGAATCCCCTCCAATAAAAGTTCCCGTCTGGGTTTATATTGTGTTTCGTGGGAAGCAGTTTGCCGCTGCCATTCACCTGAATGGATTAAGGTCTTGAAAAAGGTCTTTGGCTGAAACGTTGACAGAATAAACAAGGTGCAGAGGTAATATTGTGTGAGGGAGTTTCTTTCTTACAACTAAGGACTGCTACCGCATCTGTGATGAGACTCTTGACTACCATGGCTCTCTTGGATTACATCAAAGGAGAGGAAGATACAGTATGAAAGGAGAGCAAGATTCTGTTTGTTTTGCATAATGTATAGACTGTACACATTTTAATAAGCTTCTTTACGCTCTAAAATCCACAATATTTATGATCTAATTAACTACATGTAGTATTAAGTTGCCCAAGCTTGCTCTTAAATAATCCCCAATTACGTATCATGAGGGCTCTGTTCAATACTCTCCTACACAGCAGTTTAGTTGACCAAAGATTTCACTATTTCACAGGAGGACGTGTCAAACAGTAATTGCTCAGTCCAGATCTATGGCTCTATGTAGTCTGTACCGGTGAAGCGTTACAGATGGCGCAATATAAATGTTATGGTAATTTCTGATTGAGCCAACATATGCAGTGTTTACCGTGATGCAGTCTCCGCTAATATGGAACATTGCCTTTAAACTTCAAACACACTGTAACGCTGAACTTCTGCGATACGGATTGAATAGAGCCCCAAGTTATGGTGCTAAGACAACTTAAGGTGTAAAGTGTTTTTAAGTGACAGCTCACCAGTTTTACACAGCAACCCTCTAACAAATTAAGCTCTAAAATGTTAATGTGTCGTTGTAGTGTATCATATATTTTGCATCACTGCTGTGTGTATGTACTGTGTATATACAGAACCAGTCAAAAGTTTGGACACACCTAATCATTCAAGTTTTTTTTAAATTTGTTTTATTTTTACTATTTTCGACACTGTAGAATAATAGGGAAGACATCAAAACTATGAAATAACACAAGGAATCATGTAGTAACCAAAAAAAGGTTAAACAAATCCAAATATATTTTAGATTTTAGATTCTTCAAAGTAGCCACCCTTTGCCTTGATGACAGCTTTGCACACTCTTGGTATTCTCTCAACCAGCTTCATCTGGAATGCTTTTCCAACACTCTTGAAGGAGTTCCCACATATGCTGAGCACTTGTTGGTTGCTTTTCCTTCACTTTGCAGTCCAACTCATCCCAAACTATCTCAATTGGGTTGATTGTGGAGGCCAGGTCATCTGATGCAGCACTCCATCACTCTCCTTCTTGGTAAAATAGCCCTTACACAGCCTGGAGGTGTGTTGGTTCATTGTCCTGTTGTAAAAAAAATAGTTCCACTAAGCGCAAACCAGATGGGATAGTGTATCGCTGCAGAATGCTGTGGTAACCATGCTGGTTAAGTGTGCCTTGAATTCAAAATAAATCACAGACAGTGTCACCAGCAAAGCACCCCCACACCATCACACCTCCTCCTCCATGCTTCACAGTGGGAACCACACATGCGGTAATCATCTGTTCACCTACTCCGCGTTTCACAATTACTCATCAGATCAAAGCACAGATTTCCACCGGTCTAATGTCCATTGCTCGTGTTTCTTGGCCCAAGCAAGTTTCTTCTATTGGTGTCCTTTAGTAGTGGTTTCTTTGCAGCAATTACACCATGAAGGCCTGATTCACGCAGTCTCCTCTGATGTTGAGATGTGTCTGTTACTTGAACTCTGTGAAGCATTTATTTGGGCTGCAACTCTAGTGGTAGCATGAGACGGAGTCTACAACCCACACAAGTGGCTCAGGTAGTGCAGCTCATCCAGGATGGCACATCAATGCGAGCTGTGGCAAGAAGGTTTGCTGTGTCTGTCAGCGTAGTGTCCAGAGCATGGAGGCGCTACCAGGAGACAGGCCAGGCCAGTATACCACTAGAGTGAAAGCACCGCCAGCATTCAAAAGTGACCAAAACATCAGCCAGGAAGCATAGGAACTGAGAAGGGGTCTGTGGTCACCACCTGCAGAACCACTCCTTTATTGGGGGTGTCTTGCTAATTGCCTATAATTTCCACCTTTTGTCTATTCCATTTGCACAACAGCATGTGAAATGTATTGCCAATCAGTGTTGCTTCCTAAGTGGACAGTTTGATTTCACAGAAGTGTGATTGACTTGGAGTTACATTGTGTTGTTTAAGTGTTCCCTTTATTTTTTTGAGCAGTGTATATGATTGAGTGAGTGAAGAAGTTGCTGAACTGAAGGCAATTCAGCAGGTCCTCCCAGTGACTGAACAGAACAGAAAGCCCTCTTTATTTATTTATTGGGGTCCCCAGGGAGGGCGCTGGTTTATTGGCACCAGTGGCCCCTTTTGGCTGCAGGGTTAAAACGTCTGTTACCTCTCTACCAATTGCTGCCTAGGAAAGGGATGTAGGCATTCCAGAGTCCACTGGATGGTTAAAGCAGATGGTTAGATGGTTTTTTTTTTGCAACGTAAGCTTAACTTTCTGAACATTCGAGTCGTGTAGCCCACTTGTCATTCTAATCTCCTTTGCTTTAGCGTAGCCTCTTCTGTAGCCTGTCAACTATGTGTCTGTCTATCCCTGTTCTCTCCTCTCTGCACAGACCATACAAACGCTTCACACCGCGTGGCCGCGCCCACCCTAACCTGGTGGTCCCAGCCCGCACGACCCACGTGGAGTTCCAGGTCTCCGGTAGCCTCTGGAACTGCCGATCCGCGGCCAACAAGGCAGAGCTCATCTCAGCCTATGCGTCCCTCCAGTCCCTCGACTTCTTGGCACTGACGGAAACATGGCTCACCACAGATAACACTGCTACTCCTACTGCTCTCTCTTCGTCTGCCCACGTGTTCTCGCACACCCCGAGAGCTTCTGGTCAGCGGGGTGGTGGCACCGGGATCCTCATCTCTCCCAAGTGGTCATTCTCTCTTTCTCCCCTTACCCATCTGTCTATCGCCTCCTTTGAATTCCATGCTGTCACAGTTACCAGCCCTTTCAAGCTTAACATCCTTATCATTTATCGCCCTCCAGGTTCCCTTGGAGAGTTCATCAATGAGCTTGATGCCTTGATAAGCTCCTTTCCTGAGGACGGCTCACCTCTCACAGTTCTGGGTGACTTTAACCTCCCCATGTCTACCTTTGACTCATTCCTCTCTGCCTCCTTCTTTCCACTCCTCTCCTCTTTTGACCTCACCCTCTCACCTTCCCCCCCTACTCACAAGGCAGGCAATACGCTTGACCTCATCTTTACTAGATGCTGTTCTTCCACTAACCTCATTGCAACTCCCCTCCAAGTCTCCGACCACTACCTTGTATCCTTTTCCCTCTCGCTCTCATCCAACACTTCCCACACTGCCCCTACTCGGATGGTATCGCGCCGTCCCAACCTTCGCTCTCTCTCCCCCGCTACTCTCTCCTCTTCCATCCTATCATCTCTTCCCTCTGCCCAAACCTTCTCCAACCTATCTCCTGATTCTGCCTCCTCAACCCTCCTCTCCTCCCTTTCTGCATCCTTTGACTCTCTATGTCCCCTATCCTCCAGGCCGGCTCGGTCCTCCCCTCCCGCTCCGTGGCTCGACGACTCATTGCGAGCTCACAGAACAGGGCTCCGGGCAGCCGAGCGGAAATGGAGGAAAACTCGCCTCCCTGCGGACCTGGCATCCTTTCACTCCCTCCTCTCTACATTTTCCTCTTCTGTCTCTGCTGCTAAAGCCACTTTCTACCACTCTAAATTCCAAGCATCTGCCTCTAACCCTAGGAAGCTCTTTGCCACCTTCTCCTCCCTCCTGAATCCTCCTCCCCCTCCCCCCCCCTCCTCCCTCTCTGCAGACGACTTCGTCAACCATTTTGAAAAGAAGGTCGACGACATCCGATCCTCGTTTGCTAAGTCAAACGACACCGCTGGTTCTGCTCACACTGCCCTACCCTGTGCGTTGACCTCTTTCTCCCCTCTCTCTCCAGATGAAATCTCGCGTCTTGTGACGGCCGGCCGCCCAACAACCTGCCCGCTTGACCCTATCCCCTCCTCTCTTCTCCAGACCATTTCCGGAGACCTTCTCCCTTACCTCACCTCGCTCATCAACTCATCCTTGACCGCTGGCTACGTCCCTTCCGTCTTCAAGAGAGCGAGAGTTGCACCCCTTCTGAAAAAACCTACACTCGATCCCTCCGATGTCAACAACTACAGACCAGTATCCCTTCTTTCTTTTCTCTCCAAAACTCTTGAACGTGCCGTCCTTGGCCAGCTCTCCTGCTATCTCTCTCAGAATGACCTTCTTGATCCAAATCAGTCAGGTTTCAAGACTAGTCACTCAACTGAGACTGCTCTTCTCTGTATCACGGAGGCGCTCCGCACTGCTAAAGCTAACTCTCTCTCCTCTGCTCTCATCCTTCTAGACCTATCGGCTGCCTTCGATACTGTGAACCATCAGATCCTCCTCTCCACCCTCTCCGAGTTGGGCATCTCCGGCGCGGCCCACGCTTGGATTGCGTCCTACCTGACAGGTCGCTCCTACCAGGTGGCGTGGCGAGAATCTGTCTCCTCACCACGCGCTCTCACCACTGGTGTCCCCCAGGGCTCTGTTCTAGGCCCTCTCCTATTCTCGCTATACACCAAGTCACTTGGCTCTGTCATAACCTCACATGGTCTCTCCTATCACTGCTATGCAGACGACACACAATTAATCTTCTCCTTTCCCCCTTCTGATGACCAGGTGGCGAATCGCATCTCTGCATGTCTGGCAGACATATCAGTGTGGATGACGGATCACCACCTCAAGCTGAACCTCGGCAAGACGGAGCTGCTCTTCCTCCCGGGGAAGGACTGCCCGTTCCATGATCTCGCCATCACGGTTGACAACTCCATTGTGTCCTCCTCCCAGAGCGCTAAGAACCTTGGCGTGATCCTGGACAACACCCTGTCGTTCTCAACTAACATCAAGGCGGTGGCCCGTTCCTGTAGGTTCATGCTCTACAACATCCGCAGAGTACGACCCTGCCTCACACAGGAAGCGGCGCAGGTCCTAATCCAGGCACTTGTCATCTCCCGTCTGGATTACTGCAACTCGCTGTTGGCTGGGCTCCCTGCCTGTGCCATCAAACCCCTACAACTCATCCAGAACGCCGCAGCCCGTCTGGTGTTCAACCTTCCCAAGTTCTCTCACGTCACCCCGCTCCTCCGCTCTCTCCACTGGCTTCCAGTTGAAGCTCGCATCCGCTACAAGACCATGGTGCTTGCCTACGGAGCTGTGAGGGGAACGGCACCTCAGTACCTTCAGGCTCTGATCAGGCCCTACACCCAAACAAGGGCTCTGCGTTCATCCACCTCTGGCCTGCTCGCCTCCCTACCACTGAGGAAGTACAGTTCCCGCTCAGCCCAGTCAAAACTGTTCGCTGCTCTGGCACCCCAATGGTGGAACAAACTCCCTCACGACGCCAGGACAGCGGAGTCAATCACCACCTTCCGGAGACACCTGAAACCCCACCTCTTCAAGGAATACCTAGGATAAAGCAATCCTTCTGCCCCCCCCCCCTTAAAAGATTTAGATGCACTATTGTAAAGTGGCTGTTCCACTGGATGTCATTAGGTGAATGCACCAATTTGTAAGTCGCTCTGGATAAGAGCGTCTGCTAAATGACTTAAATGTAAATGTTAGAAGTTCTAGAACACTATACTTCTTAAAGAGAAGGTAAAAGAACTACTATATTTGCGTGAGATAAAAAGATTACGCCATTGTACATTTTTATGCTCATGCAAAAATTTAAACATTAATTCACTAAAAGGATACTGGATTATTCATGACACTTTATAACTGCAGTAATGTACCACAATTTTCACATATTTCATTTTTAAGGTAATTTGAGTAAATTGAAACTTTTACTCACGTAGGCCTGGTAAACATCTAAACAAAGGTGATAAATTGATCATGCCAGTAAAGTATTTTGCCCCATTATTTTGTCCTTTATCCTGTATTGTACCTCAAGAGCAAGGAGTTCCCTTTTGATTGCATCCATCCTATTAACATTCACTGTAAGAAAAGGTTGAGGACCTATTTATCATGGTTGATGTGTTCTCATCCTGTATGTATTGTATGTGTAATGAGATGCTACGTCTGGGATGGACTCTCTATAGCTAAAGACATGATAATACAGTGTATTCAATGCAACTTTGAGTTAAAGGGAATTAACTGAATTTGTATGACTGAAATGCTATACTTTAGTATTTGGAATTCTATTGCAAACATCTGCAATGTACTGTACACTACTTCATAATTGAAATGGGAAAGGTTTGATTGACACTGTTTTGGAGAGAATAGGTAAATAAATGTCTGTTTATACTTATTTAGTGCATATTTGTAGTCATCCCATTTATTTGAACACCAGTTCACTGGTGGTGTGAATAAAATCTGTAACGAATAAGGGCATCGATACAAGGAAACTCTTCTTACCGGAGCTACATGAACTTCAGAATGACTTAAGGACCCCATCTAGTGAAGACTGGCAGTATTACTACAAAGTTGTAGTAAACCAACCCTGTTCCATGACACTTTATGTTCCCTGGTATTTACAAATGGAAGCACAATCTACAAATGTCACAGAACGCAAAACTGCAAGTTGAGGGGTTTATTTACTTCAATTGCACTGTATTTTATGAGAATTGTATAAACGTCCAAGAAAATAAAGTCTCTATTGCGCACAGTCATAAAGCAATTAACCAGGCACTGAAATATTGTCAACCGTCAACAATGTTTTTACAGGGCAAGATGGCCACAGCAGTTTAATTCACTGCATTTTCACAATAATCATCTTTATCACTAAGAGCTTCAAATAGTATAGGTAGTTTAACCTGCATTTGTTTATTAGTGTGTTATGCTACTGAATTCACTGAGATTAAACAGATACCTTTCTAGATTGAAAAGTTCTGCATCTAATGCATCCATTATTGATTATATATGGCATAATGTAGACTGGCAAGATATCATTAGAAAAACTGCATCTCTTATATCAGAGAACAGATATTCTCTCCAGATTTAGGAGTGAAAATACCATTTGGTTAGATCAGCTTGGAAATGAGTGACGTTATTTAGAAGGATTTTCCACGGTCGGCCATGAAAGCCTCAATCTCCTCCACTGTACGAGGGACACAGGTGAGCAGCTCCATTCCGCTCGCAGTCACCGCAATGTCGTCCTCAATACGGACCTGGAGAGAGGAGGGGGAAACATCCAGTAAGACACATTTGAGGGTCAGAGCCCAGGTTAATAATCAACAGCAGATAATAATCAGGGGAAGCAGTTATAGCAGAAGACTTAACAGAACAGCATAATGTGTATATTATTTGCTGCCATGGAGTAGATTGAGACAAAGGGGTTTCTATGTGCAAGCTTTGGGTGGTTGACATTGACAGTAAAACCAGCACACTAATGAGTACAAAGTGTCTGTGGATAGGTAAACGTACCCCTCCAAATCCACGGAAGCGGGCCAGCACTTCATTGTTGATGAAGCAGCTCTGGGCTGGGTTGGCCAAGGCCTGGTCCAGCAGGTGGTTGATGAAGTAGATACCAGGCTCCACAGTCAGGACCATGCGCTCCTGCACCAGACGGCCCATCCTCAAGCTCTTCAGACCGGGCTCGTTGACGCGCTCAATACCCTGTGTAACCAAGAACAAGCAGCATGACACGGACGTTAGCTTTGTCTAGAAGGATAGAGACATATGTCTTTTTGGAAGTGTATTTAGAACTTTCTGTAGCATTGATAAATAGAATACTGTATCTATCTCTCTGGTACTGACCTCTGGGTATCCGCCCACGTCGTGCACGTCGATGCCCAGCAGGTGTCCCAGGCCGTGGGGCATGAAGACAGAGCCCATGTGGACCTTCAGCATGTTCTCCACACTCCCATGCAGGATCCCAATCTTCACCAGCTCCTCTAGGTGAACCCGGTCAGCCAGACGGTGCATCTCTGTCCACTTGACCTCTGAAACACAAGACCACCTTCAGTCAGGTTTTTAAATCTTAGGTTAAAAGTTTCAAAGCAGCCTAGTATGCAGGTGATAATGACTAGTGGTGAGGATATGGCATGTTCTGTGGTAGTCTTCAGACTTCAACAACTCACTATTAGTCAAACCATAGAACAAATTAATATATTAAATGTATAATCCTTCCTTGTGCCCAAGCTAAGTATGTACTGTATGTTCAGTGAATGCTTCCTCAATCCTGCCTGTGGACAGTAGGATCATACCTGGTTTAATGGCAGCCATGACAGCCCGTGATGACTTGAGCACAGCCTCATAGATGGCCTTCTGGTCTGGAGTGAACTTTCCATTGGCTGGGAAGGAGCAGGTGATGTCAGAGGAATAGCAGTAGTATTCTCCACCCATATCAAACAGACTGCAAGGAAAAATCACACGTCACAGTTAGATCAGTGTTACTGCTCACCCAGAGGGCTCTATAGCCATTCCGGCATCATTATTTCCAAACATAAATCAGAGAAATTGTTCACAGCATGTACATCAGAATGAATACAAGTTGCCTTTCAAAGGTGTTCATGTTGTGTCACCATGGGCGCTCCACACAGCCACTTTAAATCTCCATCAGTAGCCCTATGCACACAGTAGCCTGACTTATGTTCAAACCCAGTCCAAGCTGTGCTCCATCTATGAGTAAACCCATGGGAGAGCCACTCAGTGGATCCAGCTGACAGGGAGAACAAAACAACACCCTACTATACTAATGACAGCAGGGGAGGTGTAGCTCTGAGTATTCAGTATTCCATTAAACAAAACAACAGATCACTGCAAGTGTTTTTGATATACAAATCCAAGACAAAATGAACACAGAATATAATAAAACCAAAAAAACAACCCAAAAAGGACAATTAAGGAGTGGAATAACTTCACATCATGTGAAATGATCGCCGACTTACCACATGTCTCCGTCATCGATGGTCTTGTCATTGGGAGCTCCTGCATGGCCATAGTGGAGGACTGAGCCGTTGTTTCCACTGTTGAAGATTTAAGCATACGAGTAGGTCATTATAGAGGCACTCAACACACGTCAGATAGAACAATAGCACCTCATTTCTGTACGTCAAAATGTAACACAGATGATGTCACGCATTTCAGATATGTTCTCCATTAAATGAACCCATTTCTGTGTAGCAAAGGGAAGTGCCTTACGTTCCACAGATACAGGTGTAGGAGGTGTGACGCATTCCCCCATGAGAGTAGCAGTAGTGCTGGAACAGGCTGCAACAGAAAAGCACTGACATGAGTTACCGTACACAAGAAGCTCCACAGCTCTAACAATGAAGTGTAATCAAGGGTTAACTTCCTTTTTGATATTGGTTAGCCTAGAATAAAGAAGGGAGTCATCTAAACCTCCCACCTTGAAGATCTCCATCACCTGATACTTAACTGGAGGATAGTATTATAAAAAAGCATTTGGACTCATCTTCACTTGGTTATTGGTCTATTCACTGGAGACTTGAGTCAGTGATTACATATTCTTGCTGCAGTCAATTAGTCAGATAGTGAGCTGGCGAGGGGCGCTGCTATAGTAGCTCAGATTATTTACATTCTTCAGCCACCCAGATGAAGGTTTAATTAAAAACACAATAAGCTGCCAGCTAGAAACAGGAAATTGATTCAGCTCAGTGGGTGGCTGTTACTACATCGTAAAATACACTCCCCTCCATATGTATTTGGACAGTGAAGCCATTTTTTCCATTTGGCTCTATACTCCAGCATTTTAGGTTTGAGATCAAATGTTTCACATGAGGTGACAGTACACAATGTCACCTTTTATTTGAGGGTATTTTCATGCATACTGCATCTGTTTAACCATTTAGAAATGAAAGCAGTTCATGTATTGTCCCCCCCCATGTGAAGAAGTCCTAAGTGTTTGGACAAATGTGCTTATAGTGTATCAAAGTAGTCAAAAGTTTAGTATTTGGTCCCATATTCCTTGCACGCAATGACTACATCAAACTTGTGACTCTACAAATTCATTGGATGCATTTGTAGTTTGTTTTGGATTATGTTTTGCCCAATAGTAACAGAAAGAAAAATGATTAGTCATCATTCATAGTGAGTAGATAAAGATATTTCTTCTAAATAACACTTCTAAATAAATCCTCATAACGCCATGATTAAGAAGAATCATGAATGAATCATGAATAATGATCAGTGAGATGCTGTTCAGAGGCTACAAAACAACATGCTAACCCCTCACCCTTACCAATAACGAGGTTAAAAATGTGGGGGGGGGGGGGGGTATGCTATTTGTGCCTCTGTAACCTTTTCCACGATTCATTCATGATGGTCGATTATCATGGTAGCATTCACATGAATATAGAAGTGTTCAGAAGCATGTTCAATTCTTACTTATAATAAATGCATCCAACACGTTTTTAGTCACAAGCTTGATGTCGTCATTGCATGCAAGGAATATGGGACCAAATACTACACTTTTGACTACTTGAAAACCCTATAAGTGAATTTGTCCAAATACTTATGACTTCAGTAGTGATCAGATCAGACGTGCTGTGAATGTAGTTTATCCAGAGGAACACACCTTGATAGATAAGGAACATACTGTTTTACCATCACCTTTATGGTCAGACGGGACATAGTACACCACATAGCCTTTCGTCATACAATATACTTTTATACGGTACAAACAGTTCAATATAGCTGGCATACCCTTCATGATAAAAAGCTCCACTCACCTCTCCATTTCATATTCTTTCTGTCCAGGTCTCACATGCTTCATGATCTGAGGAGAAAGACAACAGCACTTCAGGCTGGCTGTGCCTGTTATATACAAGGTTGCAAGTGGGCAATGATGACTCTGAGATGTATTCTTTTAGCTTTGATTATATTCATATATTAATCATGACATAACATGGTGAGCTCCAAAAGTATTTGGACATTGACACAGTTTTTGTTGTTTTGGCTGTGTACTCCAGCACTTTGGTTAAAGTGCTATTAATTAATTTGTTCCATTTTTTTTTTGTTCCATTTTATTGGAACAAATTAACTCATATATACTGTACATGTGTTCTAAAGAAGTCAAAAGTTCAGTATTTGGTCTCATATTCCTAGTACGCAATGATTACATGAAGCTTGTGACTCTAGAAACCCGTTGGATGCATTTGCTGTTTGTTTTGGTTGTGTTTCAGATTATGTGGTGCCCAATATAAATGAATGGTAAATAAAGTAGTGTCATTTTGGAGTCACTTTTATTGTAAATAAGAATAGAATATGTTCTTAAACACTTCTACATTCATGTGGATGCTACCATGACTACGGATAGTCCTGAATGAATTGTGAATAATGATGTGTAAGAAAGTTAGACACACAAATATCATACCCCCAAGACATGCTAACCTCTCAACATTACAATAACGGGGGAGGTTAGCCTTTTTAGGAGGTATGATATTTTGTGCGTCCAACTTTCTCACTCATCTTTATTCACAATTGATTCAGGACTACTCATAATCATGGTCGCATCCACATGAATGTAGAAGTGTTTAGAAACATTCTATTCTTATTTACAATAAAAGTGACTCCAAAAGGACACAATACATTATTTACCATTACTTTATATTGGGCACAAAATAATTTGAAACTCAACCAAAACAAACAGCAAATGCATCCAACAAGTTTGAAAAGTCACACGCTTGATGTAGTTATTGTGTGCTAGGAATATGGGACCAAATACTAAACTTTGGACTACTTTAATAAACATAAGTGAATTTGTCCCAATACTTTCGGTCCCCTAAAATCCAAAATGCACAGATCAAATGAGATGAGTCTGAATCTGGAGCTTCTTCTCCCCCTGTGGCAGGTATGTCTGTCTGTCCTGCAGGATTTTACCTCTTTATGGGCTTCACTGGAAATCCGGTTAGTGTATCGCAGGACCTCCAGCTCCATGTCAGTCTTAGTCAGTCGGCTGCAGGAAGAGAAGGAACAAGGAGTCAAGGGCCTCTTAGATCAATAGGCCAGGTGTATATTTCTATATTATAAATTGGGTAGTTCGAGCCCTGAATGCTGATTGGCTGAAAGCTGTGGTATGTCAGACCGTATACCACGTGTATGACAAAACATTACTTTTTACTGTTCAATAACGTTGGTAACCAGCTTATAATAGTAATAAGGCACCTCAGGGTTTGTGGTATATGGCCAATATACCACAGCTGAGGGCTGTATTCAGGCACTCCACATTGTGGCGTGCATAAGAACAGCCCTTAGCCGTGGTATATTGGTCATATACCGCACCCCCTCAGGCATTTTTGCTTAATTCTATCATGCACAAACACATACTAGGCCTGGCTTATAGCACCCAGCCAGAAACAAAATAATGATTATCAAAGCTAAAGCTCTGTGTTTATGTGTGTGCGTTATATTTGGTATCTCATAATGAATGCAGAAATAATACCTGTATTACTCATCCATTCCTCACTGCCGGAGGAGCCTTACACTCCCCTCTATCTTTCAGGAAAATCAGCTTCTTACCATATTGTTAGTGAGGTGTTTTTCTGATTCTATTCTTGGTCATGGTTTCTACCACCATTTATGTCTTAATGATTCTCTTCATATTATAGATGCAGTCACCACCTCAGATGACTCAGTGTGAAACAGCCACAGTAGACTAATAAGACTTCACAAAAATAGTTCCACATAACAGAAAAGAAGCAGCAACCAATGGTTATGAGCTGGATATAGTATCATACAGTACTTACCATTCCACAATGACTGGATGCAGAAGAGTGTTGTTCACTTGGAATCTGAAATATAAGACACAAGATCATATTTATCAAGGTAAAACATTCAACCAAATAAATTAGAAATACAAAGTTTCAAATGGACATCAGTTGATGCCAATTATACGTACTGACTGATTCCTTCAAAAGAGGCTTCGCGGCAGATACTCCCACTATCTGTGTTCTGTCCACGCTGGAAGAAACATGATATACTTATCAGGCCCACTTTCAAGTCTCTTTTAAAATGATACTTTATCTAATGAATTTATACTGTAAACCACTATCATAGCATCAACATGATATATTAAGGACATACCAAAGTGAGAAGAGCTCCAAGCTTCATCTTGGAGAAAACATCAGCAATCTGTAAGAGTTCAGACAGAAAGGCAGAAGTGTTGAGGGATCAGAGAGAACTGACACTATCAAATAGAGGGAAACGAGTGAAGTTACAAGATCACAAGCTAAGCTACAACACTACAAAGATGGGTAAGGTGTACAGTATGTGCATTCAAACGTGACACACTAACTTACATCACAGGTGTATTGCACCTCATTGACAGCGTATTTCTCCTTGAAGTATTCCCGCGGATGGATCCTGTCAACAGACAATGACACAATCGGTTTTAATGAGAAGGCCTAAGGAGTATTCTTAGAGTGTCTTTGTGAGTCCATGATGCTGAAAGTGGTAGGCTGTCTACTGAGGCTGATCACATTCACATATAGTTTGAGTTACAGTCACTGACTCACTCTCCCATCCAGGTTGCATAGCTCTCAGGCAGCTTGGGAACAAAGAGGATGGACTTTCCTGTGTCCACATCGATGGCCCCGTAGCAGTCGGCTTCAGTCACTCCAAAAGCCCAATGGAAGAAGGACTCCTACAGAACCACATGAGTCAAAAGAGTCAGCCAGGGTCCGCTCAGTCACACCTCCATCCATCTCATCAATGTGTGATCCTATGTGGCTCAGCTGGTAGAGCAACGCTAGGTTTGTGGATTCAATTCTCGCTGGGGTCATCAATATGAAAATGTATGCACTTATTACTGTATGTGGCTTTAGGATAAACAATGGCATATCTGTAACTGACTGTTAGGGCTAGGCCCCTTTTTTCTCCACTTCCTGCCTGACGTGCCCAAAGTAAACTGCCTGTAGCTCAGGCCGTGAGGCCAGGATATGCATATAATTGGTACCATTGGAAAGAAAACACTTTGACATTTGTGTAGAAATGTTAAAATAATGTAGGAGAATATATGAAAATTAGCTCCCTGGATGCAATTCCTATGGCTTCCACAGGGTGTCAGCAGTCTATGTTCAAGGTTTCAGGCTTGTAGCTTTAAGAACGAATAAGAAATAACAGTTTTAGTCGAGGGACACAGTCTTGGAAATTTGTGTTTGTGCGCACCATGAAGACATTACGCACCTGCTAAAATCGCTTTCCTATTGAACATACTTCTATCCAAAATAAATATTATAGTTTGATTACATTTTAGGGTATCTGAGGAGTGAATAGAAACTTATTTTGACTTGTTGAAACAAAGTTTAGGGGTAGATTTTCGGATTAATTTCTCTGCAAGTTGAACGAGTGGATTACTCAAATCGATGGCGCCAACTAAACAGACTTTTTGGGATATAAAGAAGGATTTTATCTAACAAAACAACACTACATGTTATAGCTGGGACCCTTTGGATTGCAAATCAGAGGAAGATTTTCAAAAAGTATGTGAATATTTAATCGTTATATGTGAATTTATGAAACCTGTGCCGGTGGAAAAATATTTTGATGTGGTGCGCCGTCCTCAAACAATCGCACGGCATGTTTTTGCTGTAAGAGCTACTGTAAATCGGACAGTCCAGTTAAATTAACAAGAATTTAAGCTTTCAGCCAATATAAGACACTTATATGTACATAAATGTTTAAAATCCATAATATTTATGATTATTTGAATTTTGCACGCCCTCCATTTTCACCGGAAGTTGTCCCGCTAGCGGGACACCGATCCTTACATGTACCTGTCTGAAGAGCATGTCTGTATCGGTGCAGTATCTCTGCTTCTGCTCCCCTCCCTGCAGTACGACGACAGACTTGGGGGCCACCCCATCCTTGGCCTTCAGGCCTTGGCACAGCCTCCGCCGGTTCTCAGCAAACAGGGCTGCTGACACTCTCAGGGTGTCTTTACCCAGCCAATACACAGGTCTACAGAAAGACAGCATTGGGAAATGGGTTAATATGTTGTACATTACTGTCTAGTAGTTTTCTATTTTCAGTTAGCTAACACAATTGCCTGCCTTTGTTTCAGTTCGGCTGATTCTATCTAAAACAATAACCAATAAAAATACTTACAAACCCTTTAGTAAATATACAATGTAAAAAAACAAATCCTTGTTTATCATTATACTGCACACAGTTATGAAAGTTACATTTTTAGTGAAACTTTAGCAGAAGTGGTGAGGACATAGACGTTGACCATTTTTGGGACTCAAAGAGTTTTACACTCAACAAAAAAGATGATTTTGCACAAACTGTAGAACAGTTTTGCCCTAAATGGATCTGGTTTCAATGATCCCCAGTGTGTGGTAAAGATAACACTTGATCTCTGGAGAGTGCTCCCTTCCTTGTGTGATTTAGTAACAACAAAGACCGATGTACATGATCAAAGGTCACTAAACTTAGAGTTGTTGATCACCAACCTGCCTCAGATTTTGTCAACTCAACAATAAGATGTCTAAACACTTCTGTGATCATGTGAGTGGGTTTCAATGTGCACTTCCTGTTTTAGAGATGTAGTACATTTAAACAAGAAACATGAGCTATGATAGGAGGATAGAGTATAATGCATCATATCACCTCTATATTAATTAATAACAATTGGAGCATTGACATATTGTAGGGATGGGGGAAATCGATACAGTAGAGCAGTGGTCACCAACCAGTCGATCTTCTAGGCATTCCTAGTTGATCACCAAACATATATCTGTAAAAAAGCCAACGATGAAGGCTTGTGCTCCTTTATTTATTTGACTTTGCGCTTTTGGCGGAAGGTGCACTTGATTCAGAAGCCCTGCATGCCAGGTAGGCAAACTGTTCTGAACCATTTCAAACTCCACCTACCTGGCGGACCAGAAGAGCTGTCGTTAAATCAAGTGCGCTGGCCAATTAGATAGCTCAAAATGTTATCACCATGCCTAGTAACGCTTCCACAACCCCACAGCAAAGTTTGATACTAGTCTACGTGAGATTTCAAAACTTTTAAAACCATGACCAGGGATAAACAGTCAGAATACAGAAAAGCCCTGCTGTTTTTGTGAGTGAGTTTGTTTTAAAGTTTTTATGCAGCACTGTCAACACTTTTACAAAACGCGCTTCTCCCTACTTCCTCTCGTGCCACAGCTGCAATGAATTAGTAGCTAAGTGTATCGATAGGCCTGCGTTTTTATTATTAGCAGCTCGTCATGTCTATTTTAATGTTGAGGAATATTTCACTTTCTCTAGTCATACAGTAGGAACATGAATTTGTGCATGAGGCAAAAACAATGCGGTGCAACTCAAGTTTTGCCATCAGTGGTAGGATGGTGTCCTCTCTCTGGCCAGTCTCACGGGAGGAAAGGAGAGAGTAGGGGCAGTGAGAGGCGTACCCTCTGCTGCTCTCTCCCTCCCTCCGTGGAGACTGACCATCAGATGCAGGTACCATCAGATGCAGGTACCATCAGTCCAGTAAAATAAAAAGTGAATTACTTCAATTTATGCTCAGCTGTGCCTCGCAAGTGGTACAACTGATCTATTTTGTTATCAAAGCTCGAGTTTTGAAATATAATATGGTCTTAGAAGAACAATATTGCCAGGCCAAGCACATATACTGTAGCCAATATGATGTGATAACGTTTTTGGCATACTGCACAAACTTCATTCCTACAGAACTGTTTTTATTAATGTTGAATAGGCTTACATGTTTTCAAAATAATCTGAGTGGTAGACCTCAGCTTGTTTATTGGCTGCAAAAGTGATCTTGACTCAGAAAAGGTTGGTGACCATTGCAGTAGAGTATTGCAATACTATTTTTTACGATATATCAATTCTATGACTCCAAGTATCGATTCTCTTTTTTTTTTACCTGCTAGTGGCTGTACCTATGCAAAAACGTATATATTTTTCTATAACATTAATTTAGCTTCAATCTTACTTTTAAATGGTGAGCCAACATGTTTTCAGCACTTGACTGATCAAAATGAGTATTTATTATTATGCCGCTCTCCTGTCCCTCTGCCGCAGACATATAGTGAGCAATACTTATTTAACATCGAATTGTGATACTGCGATTCTATATGTATCGGCACCTAGCTAAGTGGCTACCTTAACAGAGTCATAGTTGCTCTCGCCGTAACCTGCACGTTGCTGATATTTACATATTGATATGAGGAGAACAGCACCGTGATACGAGTTCTGCTGGTTGGATTTCTTCACTTTGACATCCGCTTGCGCCAAACCCGACGAGCTTGACAATTCTGCGTTGTTAGTTGCGCATCAACTGCCTTCCTTCCGACCGGAGGCCTTACTTACTCCCCACAATGCAACACACTTGTGGGGGTTGGAGTTCCCTTTTCACTCCTCTTATCTAGCTTTAACCCAGCCTTAAAGGCTGACCACACCGCTCGTGTTGCGTGCGTTGCAAAATAAATGTAGAAATCTATGTTATTCAGGTATTGCGCCAACGAGCGTCTGCGTTGCCGAGGGCTAAAATAGAAATCAGTTCAATTTCTGACGCAGATCGCGCTGCAAGTGCTGCCTCTCCCATCTCCTCATTGGTTTATAGAAGCAGGTACCCATGTGCCATCTCCTTATTGGTTATACCCACGTGGGTGACTGAAAGACGAACGAGGTCAGTGGCGGTAATGCACCTAATTTATGAAAGTTGCCAATCGCAATATAAAGTCAAGAGAAGAAAAAGCCTGGAAGGAAGAGAGATGACTAGAAACGATTCGGTTGACCGTTTTATGTGTGGATTAATTGGCGGAGGAGAGGACCTTGTGCATTTCAGGTAAAATAACAACTCAATGTTTATATCCCAGGACAAAATAGCTAGCAACAGCAAGCTAGCTAAATAGAACAAATTAGCTAGCAAGTGCAAGCTAACTAGCTAAATTGACAAATGTTTAATGCTTTTCGACCTGTCCCCAAATTAATATAATTGGTTCATAGTTTGTTTTTGATATTTTAACCTGCCTGTCATGTTAGCGTTTTGTGTGGGGAGACAAAATACATTTATGCACGATGGCCATCTTATCTTTATCTTGTTTATTTGATATTTTATGCCCTTAACCCATGTTCAACTGACCCATGTTCAACTGCTGTATATATAGCCCATTTCAGTGTTGTGTGCATCTTGGTTATCAATCAATGCTTTACCCTTTTCTTGTATTACCATCACCATTCTTAAGTGGTGGGGTGCTATGTTCTGGACCCTTTCACTATTGTGGCCCTCCTGCATGCACCTCTTATCCACACTCCCTTACTACTCAGCCCATTCCAGCGCGCCCTGCCCTTCATAAAGAAAAGAGAACTCTCCCCGGGCTCCGGCCAGCTTCTCCGGGATCGGTCGCGACCCTCCCTTTTGAACGGCGTTCGCCCATCTCTTAGGACCGACTGACCCATGTAACTGCTGTTCACATGGAACCCTTCTCCACTTCGGCCTTCAAAGTTCTCGTTTGAATATGTGCTACTACCAATCGTGATAATATCGTATCGTGAGGTCCCTGGCAATTATTACGGAAACAACCCGTCTGTAGAGATACTAGCTAATATTATCCACAAACTGGAGCTGTAACCACCTGTTTTTTTCCCTATTATGCGAATAAATGTCAAGTCAGACAGGCATAGTTAGTTAGTTAGTTAATGGCAACGTTGCTGATTGATGTCTGACTGCCAGCCTGCAAAAAGTACGCCGCTATTTTCTTGTGCTTGACAGCTAGCTCCGGTAACGAGAGTTACCTTAATTGATCAGGTTTATGCAGATAGCTAGCGAGCTAACAATTCGTGCATTATAATGTGTTTAATTCAGAATCAGTGGCCAAGTACGCTTAACACAAAGAGAAAAAATACAAAACAGAATGTACTCACTCCTGTCGTGCAGCCATGTTGCTCAAGACTGGAGGTGACACGTGACTTCGCTTGTGAAGCCGATCAGCTGATTTTGGCTAAAGTGAGTGAGTGCTGAACAAAATGGTTCAAAATGTATGTAGGCATTATGTGATATCAAGCGGCGAACCTGAATGATGCTTGAAATAGTATGGCCATTTATTTGATCCACTAACTTTAAATATATGTTAGGGTTGTATTGCAAGGTCTTTATAACTGTCTTTCAGAACCCCCCAGGGAGTTGTTTCAGTTTCACATCCACTTTTTTTTTATCAGTAAACATCACACAATATATGTTTGTGTTGGATATATACCTAGTGTTCAGATTTTAGTTTTTATTATGAACCAACGTTTGAGGTATTATTTCATTCTCAATTTCATTGTCACTCTTCAGTGAATATTCTTGACATATTTTCTCACTGATAACTTCTACAGAAGTCTGTTCTAGTGCCCATGCCACACAAGTTATGTAACTTATTATGGCCTTTCTTTTATCAGAAGCAGCAATTATTTCAACACTTAGTTCAAGGTTCAAGAAAGCATTTGCAGACACTGTGTGACTGAGGCTGCATTTACACAGGCAGCCCAATTCTGATCTTTGCCAAAAGATCTGATCTGATTGGTCAAAATACCCATTAGTCGCAAAAAGATCTGAATTGGGCTGCCTGACTGTCATAAATTGTAAATGCATCCCAGCCCTAACAGTATTGACTATGACTGACATGCCTCACTTGGATTAGGAGGGCAGTGGGGTGAATTTGTCTCAACTGCACAGATTCATGTAACCCATTTCAGAGACCTTATTACAGCGTAATTATAATGCAATAACCCATGTTAATGTGTACTAGGTAGATAAGTACAGGCAGTAAAGTTGTACTTTCCACCGCTAAATTCAGTACTGTACTCCGTACAGCATGTACTTCCTAGCCAGTGTAAATGCATAGATTATTCTCCTGACAAGGACCCCGCTGCACATCCTGACCAACAACAGACATACACCATTAGACAACAACAGACATACACCATTAGACAACAACAGACATACACCATTAGACAACAACAGACATACACCATTAGAACTACTGCTATAACTTAGAAATATAATTAACATATCAATGAGTTGCTGGTGCTTGTACTCTGCCTGGATGCTACAGAGAACAGAGAAATGAGACTCTAATTAATCAGTGCCTGCGGTCCAAACACTTAAAAGACACACCCCATCCCCTCAGCCCTCAAATTAAGTGGACACTTCTGATGACATATCATGACGTCTGACAAGTATACACTTGCAGGGCGAGAGGAAGGAATGTTTTTTAAATGAACCACCCTTGGCTGGAAATTTGTCACTCATTCATCCCCTGATGATTGTGTTTTCAGCCACCGGCAGCTTTATATGCGCTACAGTCAATTATGAGTGCATGTCTACTTATATTAAATATATCATTATTAATCAACGTCTACTCAATGATAGCTAACAAATTAATTTGCTTACTAACGTTAGCCTGCCTAGCTGGAACTTCTGAAGAAGGAAAATGTTTTATTTCTACAATTTCCAAAAGATAACCAAACAAAAACATATTTACTTTTTACGAGACGTGGTTGTGCCGTCAAGGGGATTAGTAGCACAATTTCTACCTTTTCTTAGCAGATGTACAATCGTTGCAAATTGAATTACAGTGCCTTGCAAAAGTATTCATCCCCCTTGGCGTTTTTCCTATTTTGTTGCATTACAACCTGTAATTTAAATGGATTTTTATTTGAATGTCATGTAATGGACATACACAAAATAGTCCAACTTGGTGGAGTGAAATTAAAAAAATGACTTGTTTCAAAAAATTATTTAAAAAAAACCCAGAAAGGTGGCGCGTGCATATGTATTCACCTCCTTTGCTATGAAGTCCCTAAATAAGATCTGCTGCAACCAATTACCTTCAGAAGTCACATAATTAGTTAAATAAAGTCCACCTGTGTGCAATGTAAGTGTCACATGATCTCAGTGTATATATATACCTGTTCTGAAAGGCACCAGAGTCTGCAACACCACCAAGCAAGCAGCACCACCAAGCAAGCTGCACCATGAAGACCAAGGAGCTCTCCAAACAGGTCAGGGACAAAGTTGTGGAGAAGTACAGATCAGGGTTGGGTTATAAAAAAATATCAGAAACTTTGAACATCCCACGGAGCACCATTTAAATCTGTTATAAAAAAAAATTGAACGAACATGGCACCACAACAAACCTGCCAAGAGTTGGCCGCCCACCAAAACTCAGGGACCAGGCAAGGAGGGCATTAATCAGAGAGGCAACAAAGAGACCAAAGATAACCATGAAGGAGCTGCAAAGCTCCACAGCGGAGATTGGAGTATCTGTCCATAGGACCACTAAGCCATACACTCCACAGAGCTGGGCTTTACGGAAGAGTGGCCAGAAAAAAGCCATTGCTGAAAGAAAAAAATAGTCAAACACGTGTGGTGTTTCGACAAAAGGCATGTGGGAGACTCCCCAAACATATGGAAGAAGGTACTTAAAATGTAGCTTTTTGGCCATCAAGGAAAACGCTATGTCTGGCGCAAACCCAACACCTCTCATCACCCTGAGAACACCATCCACACAGGGAAGCATGCTGGTTGCAGCATCATGCTGTGGGGATGTTTTTCATCGGCAGGGACTGAGAAACTGGTCAGAATTGAAGAAAGGATGGATACCGCTAAATACAGGGAAATTCTTGAGGAAAACCTGTTTCAGTCTTCCAGAGATTTGAGACTGGGACGGAGGTTCACCTTCCAGCAGGACAATTACCCTAAGCATACTGCTAAAGCAACACTTGAGTGGTTTAAGGGGAAACATTTAAATGTCTTGGAATGGCCTAGTCAAAGCCCAGACCTCAATCCAATTGAGAATCTGTGGTAAGACTTAAATATTGCTGTACATCAGCAGAACCCATCCAACTTGAAGGAGCTGGATAGTTTTGAAGTTTTGTCTTGAAGAATGGGCAAAAATCCCAGTGGCTAGATGTGCCAAGCTTATAGAGACATACACCAAGAGACTTGCAGCTGTAATTGCTGCAAAAGGTGGCTCTACAAAGTATTGACTTTGGGGGGGGTGAATAGTTATGCACGCTCAAGTTTTCTGTTTTTCTGTCTTATTTCTTGTTTGTTTCACCCCCAAAAATATTTTGCATCTTCAAAGTGGTAGGTATGTTGTGTAAATCAAATGACACAAATCCCTCAAAACAAAATAAGAAAAATGCCAAGGGGGATGAATATTTTCGCAAGCTACTGTATGCAGAGTTTCAGGCCCCAGAGTGAACATAATTGTACACTCGCAAAGCCAACTAAAAACGAGGGCAGAGGGATTTACGTTGCAAACTTCCCTTGCTTGGCTAATCATTTGGACCGCCCTCCAAGATGGAGACGGGGATTCCTCCAAGGGCATAAGGCGAGGGTAAGTGGACGAGGGTGTGTCTTTTAAGTGTTTGGACCACAGTCAGTGTCTCACCCTGGATGGTTCAGGAAGTACTGACATCTGGGTAGCTGCCCACTTCATGCACGTCGATGCCCAGCAGGTGTCCCAGGCCATGGGACATGAAGACAGAGCCCATGTGGACCTTCAGCATGAACTCCACACTCCCACGCAGGATCCCAATCTTCACCAGCTCCTGCCAAACCCGGTCAGCCAGAAGGTGCATCTCTGTCTACTTGACCTCTGAAACACAAGACTCATCCAGTCACGTTTTGTGGACTGGATATAGTATTCACTATTAAAGGCATAGCCCATTTGATTTGCTCACTAGCATATATGAATGAAGAGAGCTGACACTTGATTTAGACATATTTGTAAGTATGCATGTGTTTAATGACCTGGTTTAATGAGAGCCATGATGGTCCATGATGACTTCAGCAAAGCCTCATAGAGTGCTTTCCTCACCCATGTCAAACAGACAATCAATTGTTCCCAGCATGCACATCAGAATGAATAAAAGTTTTGAGCGGAGGCGGTTTGCCTTTCAAAGGTGCTCATGTTGTGTCACCATGGGCGCTCCAAACAACCACTTTAAATCTCCATCAGTATCCCTATGCACACAGCAGTCTGCCTCAGGTTCAAATACAGTCAAGCTGTGCTATGTTTATGAATAAACCCATGGGAGAGCCACTCAGTGACATAAGACTCTAAAGGATCCATCTTCTGTGTATCAAAATGTAAAACCTGCTCAACTTTCAACCTCTAAGACAAACGTTCTTGAAGAATCCAGTGGGTATGTTAAAGAGGCTGTCCAAGAGTTCCCCTTTCAAACACCATCATCTTTTTAATACCCTCTCAGATGTTTAGTCTTTCAGCGGTTCTGGACCAGTTCCCGACTGACAAATAATGCCAAAAAGCCCCATCTGTCTGCTCTCCGATTCCACTCTCTAAGCAGAGCTGACTTGTGGACTGGATCTAGTATTCACTATTAAATCATTTGATTGGTACCATATGTAGAAAGAATTTCAGTCATTTCAAGCCTATTGCCCCACTTTAGTTGAATAGGAAAAAAATAAAACCATATACACTGAACAAAAATATAAACACAACATCCAACAATTTCAAAGATTTTACAGAGTTACTGTTAATATAAGGAAATCAGTCAATTGAAATAAATTAATCAGGCTCTAATAAATTGATTTCACATGACTGGGAATACAGATATGTATCTGTTAGTCACAGATACCTTTAAAAAAAGGTAGGGGCGTGGTTAAGAAAACCAGTCAGTATCTGGTGGGACCAACATTTCCCTCATGCTGCGAGACACATCTCCTTCACATAGAGTTGATCAGGCTGTTGATTGTGGCCTGTGGAATGTTGTCCCACTCCTCTTCAGTGGCTGTGCGAAGTTGCTGGATATTGGCAGGAACTGGAAACCGCTGTCATACACATTGATCCAGAGCATCCCAAACATGCTCAATGGGTGACATGTCTGGTGAGTATGCAGGCCATGGAAGAACTGGGACATTTTCAGCTTCCAGGAATTGTGTACAGATCCTTGCGACATGGGGCTGTGCATTATCATGCTGAAACATGAGGTGATGGCGTGACAATGGGCCTCAGGATCTCGTCACGGTATTTCTGTGCACTCAAATTGCCATTGATAAAATGGAATTGTGTTCGATGTCCGTAGCTTACGCCTGCCCATGCCATAACCCCACCGCCACGATGGGACACTCTGTTCACAATGTTGACATCAGCAAACCGCTCACCCTCACAATGCCATACACGCTGTCTGCCATCTGCCCAGTACAGTTGAAACTGAGATTCATCCGTGAAGAGCACACTTCTCCATCGTGCCAGTGGCCATCGAAGGTGAGTATTTAACCACTGAAGTAGGTTATGATGCCGAACTGCAGTCAGGGCAAGACCCTGGTGAGGACGGCGAGCACGCAGATGAGCTTCCCTGAGGTTTCTGACAATTTGTGCAGAAATCCTTCGGATGTGCAAACCCACAGTTTCAACAGCTGTCTGGGTGACTGGTCTCAGATGATCCCGTAGGTGAAGAAGTCGGACGTGGTCTGCGGTTGTGAGGCCGGTTGGACGTATTACCAAATTCTCTAAAACGATGTTGGAGGTAGCTTATGATAAAGACATTAACATTACATTATCTGGCAACAGCTCTGGTGGGCAGGAATGCGTTGTGTGACAGAACTACACATTTTAGAGTGGCCTTTTATTCTCCCAATGCACCTGTGTAATGATCATGCTGTTTAATCAGCTTCTTCATATGCCACACCTGCCATTTCTGGTATCTTTTATTTCAGCTCATGAAATATGGGACCAACACTTACATGTTGCGTTTATAATTTTGTTCAATATAAAATGACATTTTCATATTTTTATAATATTTGTACTTGAGCTTATGTTCTCAAAAGTGAGTACACCTCAAACAACTATTTTACCATAAAGGTGAGTTCCAGACATTTCTAAAACTATGCAACATTACCAGTTATTGTTTATGGCCATCTCATGTAAAACAATTATGTTTGGGTATGTCTATTTTGGCAAAAATCTAAATGTTGCCATATCATTCAACTGGTATTAAAGCTGCCACTTTGCCACATAAAACTAATACTGTATATGTAATAATAGCTCATAATAAATATATAATGAAACATCTTACAGCTTCAATCACACTCTAGGGTTAGGCTATATGATGACTGAATCCAGGGTAAGATCACATCAGGGACAGAATTGCATCCATCATGTTTCCTAAAACAACAGGGGAAAAAACTACAGTAAGACACCACTATAGTATGGGCAGCAGGGGGAGGTGTGCCTCTCTTTGACTGTACAGTACTGTATCCAATCTAAAACTGAGAAACAATGGATCTCTGAGAGTATTTCTTAAACTACATGAAAACCCCAGAATATTTTGATTGCCTTGTGGGTACAGCAGTGGTTCCCAACCTTTTTCTGTTACTGTACCACCAACTGAATTTTACTCTTTATTTATTTTATTTCACCTTTATTTAACCAGGTAGGCCAGTTGAGAACAAGTTCTCATTTACAACTGCGACCTGGCCAAGATAAAGCAAAGCAGTGCGACAAAAACAACAACACAGAGTTACACATAAACAAGCGTACAGTCAATAACGCAATAGAAAGATCTATATACAGTGTGTGCAAATGTAGTAAGGCAATAAATAGGCCATAGTGGCAAAATATTACAATTTAGCATTAACACTGGAGTGATAGATGTGCAGATGATGATGTGCAAGTAGAGATACTGGGGTGCAAAAGAGCAAAAAATAAACAACAATATGGGGATGAGGTAGTTGGGTGGGCTATTTACAGATGGGCTGTGTACAGGTGCAGTGATCAGTAAGCTGCTCTGACAGCTGATGCTTAAAGTTAGTGAGGGAGATATAAGTCTCTAGCTTCAGTGATTTTTGCAATTCGTTCCAGTCATTGGCAGCAGAGAACTGGAAGGAAAGGCAACTAAAGGAGGAGTTGGCTTTGGGGATGACCAGTGAAATATACCTGCTGGAGCGCGTGCTACGGGTGGGTGTTGCTATGGTGACCAGTGAACTGAGATAAGACGGGGCTTTACCTAGCAAGCACTTATAGATGACCTGGAGCCAGTGGGTTTGGCGCCGAATATGAAGCGAGGGCCAGCCAACGAGAGCATACATGTAGCAGTGGTGGGTAGTATATGGGGCTTTGGTGACAAAATGGATGGCACTGTTATAGACTACATCTAATTTGCTGAGTAGAGTGTTTTGTAAATGACACCGCCAAAGTCAAGGATCGGTAGGATGGTCAGTTTTACGAGGGTATGTTTAGCAGCATGAGTGAAGGAGGCTTTGTTGCGAAATCGGAAGCCAATTCTAGATTTAATTTTGGATTGGAGATGCTTAATGTGAGTCTGGAAGGAGAGTTTACAGTCTATCCAGACACCTAGGTATTTGTAGTTGTCCACATATTCTAAGTCAGAACCATCCAGAGTGGTGATGCTAGTTGGGCGGGCGGGTGTGGGCAGCAATCGGTTGAAGAGCATGCATTTAGTTTTACTGGCATTTAAGAGCAGTGTTGTATGGCATTGAAGCTCATCTGGAGGTTTGTTCACACAGAGTCCAAAGAAGGGCCAGAAGTACCACTGAAGTACCCCCTCGTGCATTTTACCAGTAGGCCTATGGTCTCATGAGTTTTTCAAGTACCCCCTGTGGATAGACCAAGTACCCCCAGTGGTCCTAGTACCCCTGGTTGGAAACAACTGAGGTACAGTATATACAGTGATTGCTGATTCACCATGTATCATCCACTATAGACTTGTCATTGGGAGCTCCTAGATGACTATAGTACAGAGCTGAGTTGTGTCCTCTGTTGAATATATAAAACATTTATCATCATCAAGACAGTGGGCATGCGAGTCAAGTAAAGAAATAGAACCACATCTGTGCAAAATTGCAAAATCAACCTCATACTTTTTTCTTAAATGAAGAATTATCATTATAACAACAGTTTACAGGCCAAACTGTAATCATCATATTTACTTAAAAACATTTAATCCAAAATAGACTGATGTTGTTCACCACCAGCAGTAGCAGTCCTGGACCAGCAGAGAGGAACTGGATCTGCCAGTGGCACAAACAGTACAGTAAAGCTTGGGCTCCAAAATGTCAAGACACCCCGGTCCCTGCATACAGTGCCAGTTCCCCTGAATCCTAAATGTTATCTCTACTGCCAGCTGCATGTTCTGATGATACAGTTGAACTGTAGAGCTTTGAACTGAAAACCTGAGGGCTTGGGACCATTACAGTGGCTTGAAGGATGTCCTAGAAGAAAGCAATGCTGTAACTTGCAGTAAACAAAATGGAGAAAGACATAAAACACATTAGTTGGGATGTCGCTTTGTAAAGAAAGCTGAGGCGACTTCAAAACGGAATAGTGGTCATAGCTATTACCATTGCCAATGGCCCATTGAAGTGGTAAAAGAAGATGAATTTCATGAATTATAGATTATGTTCACCATAAATTCAATTCTGTGAAGTGAGGGGGAAGTGCCTTACGTTCCACAGATACAGGTGTAGGAGGTGTGACACATTCCCCCACGAGAGTAGTAGTAGTGCTGGAAGAGGCTGCAACAGAAAAGCACTGACGTGAGGATCACACACAACTACAGATTTAGCAATGAACCCATTGGTAGGACATTATCCTCTTTACCCCTTTACATACAGAACAGAAGAAGATCTTCTCAGAAATTAGATGAAAACATAAACCTCCCACCTTGAAAATCTCAATCTATATTTATGCTTTTATCTTGAGACTGAAAGAGTGATTAGGGTCATGTATAAGTATGCCCAGAATTTTGGCTAACATGGCTAGAAGAAGACATCTCAGTGACTTTGAAAAGAGGGGTCTCAAAGGAGCATAGGGGGGGTCTCAGTCACCAGATCTCAACCCAATAGAGCGGCGCCTGAGACAGCGTTTTCCAACACCATCAACAAAACACCAAATTATGGAATTTCTGATGGAAGAATGGTGGCACATCTTTCCAATTGAGTCCCAGACACTTGTAGAATCTATGCCAAGGCGCATTGAAGCTGTTCTGGAGGCTCGTGGTGGCCCAACGCCCTATTTGCACACTTTTCGTCTGCATTTCCTTTATTTAGGAAGTAACCTGTACATCATACTGTAAACCTGAGCTGTTGGATTTCCTCCTCTCCAGCTTGATAAAAATATCAGCAGAGAGCAGTGTTAATTTGTTAGACATATAAGAGCAACATGGAGAGTTCTACAGAAAGCCAGCATTCTCCAGCTGCAGTAGGAGAGAGGGAGAGGAAAAAGTGAGAGAAAGGAAAAAAGAGAGATAAGAAAGGCAGAAAGCTCAGTCTCTCCTCCCAAAGGAAACCAGGGGAGGCGTCGCTCGTGGAGACGCGGTGCAGTCAATTAGGCAGATAGTGGGGTGGCGAGCGGCGCTGCTATCATAACTCAGATTATTTACACAATTCAGCTACCGAGATGAAAGTTGAATTAAAACAGAAAAAGCTGCCAGTGAGAGAGAAACAGGAAATAGATGCTGCTGAGTGGGTGGTGTCTCCAGATGATCACAGCACCAGAAGCTTTCAAGGAGATGCAGTGGAAGAAAGGATAGACATAAGTGGATGGTTGGAGAAGAATGATTTGTACCCCAAAATGGAACACAAATGTTATCCGTTTTATATTTACTATACTTTAAAAAATTCTGACTATACTACTATAATATATATAAATATTTTGCACACACTGTATATAGACTTTCTATTGTGTTATTGACTGTACGTTTGTTTATTCCATGTGTAACTCTGTGTTGTTGTTTGTGTCGCACTGCTTTGCTTTATCTTGGCCAGGTCGCAGTCGTAAAGGAGAACCTGTTCTCAACTGGCCTACCTGGTTAAATAAAGGTGAACATAAATAAAAATAAATAGCAGGCCTACACCTGCCGACTTCGGTGAGATAGCCTGGTCCTTATTTGGCCTCAAACCTCACTAGCGTCAACCAACAGTGTTTTTATCAGAATAAAATGTGTCTAGAATACTTTAACCACAAACTAAAGTTGGCCGGCGTCCAGACATTTCCAACAAAAACTCATCAGAGATCAGACGAATGCTGGTCAGCTCAAAATGGTTTTCCAAACAGAAGTTCAAACACTTCTGTCCTCTTCCAGACCTGCTGTTTTAAGAAGTCCTCATGTGCTCCTCTAATCATCATACCAGGAGACAGATCAAACACTTCTGTCCTCTTCCAGACCTGCTGTTTTAAGAAGTCCTCATGTGCTCCTCTAATCATCATACCAGGAGACAGATCAAACACTTCTGTCCTCTTCCAGACCTGCTGTTTTAAGAAGTCCTCATGCGTTCCTCTAATCATCATACCAGGAGACAGATCAAACACTTCTGTCCTCTTCCAGACCTGCTGTTTTAAGAAGTCCTCATACGTTCCTCTAATCATCATACCAGGAGACAGATCAAACACTTCTGTCCTCTTCCAGACCTGCTGTTTTAAGAAATCCTCATGTACTCCTCTAATCATCATACCAGGAGACAGATCAAACACTTCTGTCCTCTTCCAGACCTGCTGTTTTAAGAAATCCTCATGTACTCCTCTAATCATCATACCAGGAGACAGATCAAACACTTCTGTCCTCTTCCAGACCTGCTGTTTTAAGAAATCCTCATGTACTCCTCTAATCATCATACCAGGAGACAGATCAAACAGCTCTGTCCTCTTCCAGACCTGCTGTTTTAAGAAATCCTCATGTACTCCTCTAATCATCATACCAGGAGACAGATCAAACAGCTCTGTCCTCTTCCAGACCTGCTGTTTTAAGAAATCCTCATGTACTCCTCTAATCATCATACCAGGAGACCGATCAAACAGCTCTGCATCTCTATCCGCTCTATATTAACATCAGAATGAACGGTATCCAAGGCGATGGGGAAAAACTCCATAGCTGTCTCCCCTCACAGTGGCAACAGAGAATCACATAGATGATTCATAATTGATGAGAATCAACAAGTATGTTTGTGAAAGAAACAAACACAATCATAGCTAATAGGGTGGGTACAACAGTCATTAGTGTTGTTGGAGTGATTGCCCATGTTCATGTTTTATCATAAGACTAAAGTTCTCTACAAAGCCTATCATCTACATCAAAGGGCTGATCCAAAACACTGATCCGAGCCACTCCGCTTGGTTTGATCAACATAATGCAGTCCCGACCTGCTTGCAAACTTGTCAAAACATTTACTAGCAAACTCCGAGTTTCTTACACTGAAAGGAAAGCTCTGAGTAAAGCAACTCAGCAGGAGATCTATTTGAGGCGATGTTTGCCTGATTAGTTATGCCTAATGCAGACGAGGAGGCTAATAATTATTACATTAAACCTCCCACTGCATTCTTGTAATGAATAAAGCTATTGCTGTTCTGGCGAAGGCAGAGAGACTAATATCACTCTGAATCTATCCTATTGCTGCTGTTTGAATAGTTCCACTGAGACATACATGGGTCAGCCATCCTGTGGTCATGTTCACCATAATGCACACCTGTCACAATGTACATGGCACAAAATGTACACATACAGTACATGCATGTTCACAGAGACACACACGTTCACACACACACATGCACACAAAGGAAAAGACTGAGTTGAAAGTCTTGAACTTCACAAAACGAAACTTAACTCAAAGAAGAAGTTCACTTTATTTGAACCAAATCTGTATTTTGGATGTAAATGGCATGTGATAGAAGAGTCCAGACACTTTTTTTTTTTTTTACTTTCCCCAACCAGCGACACACTTCCCCATACTCATTTGTCAGTGGATAGGGCTTAGATAAAACAATGTTATATTCCATTTTGTGCAACTTTTTGTGCGGTTTCCCCTATCCAGCTGTGATATTTCTATGTGTACATAGACACGGAAAAGTATGGCCCGAGTCGCACAAAATGGAATATAACATTGCAGATAAAGTTCAGAATGACACAATTTCATGTTTACAACATCTAAAGACCCGCATCACTATACTGAGAGTGTTGTAATTTCTAACAGGATGTATTTTGATGTTTCATCTAAGCCCTGGCACTGGACAATGATCATGAGGAAGTGTGTCGCTGGTTGGGGTAAGTTTCTCAAAACCAAGTAAAAAAGTGTCTGGACTCTTCTATAACATGCCGTTTACATCCAAAATACAGATTTGGTTCAAATAAAGTGAACTTCTTCTTTAATGTTGTCTTTGCTTTAAACAACACTTTCATCGTTGAGTTAAACCAAGTCGATCCATCTGTCCTCTGGGGTGCCCCCAGGGCACTCTACTGTTGGAACAAACACCATGTGCCAATTCCTCCCTCTTCCACAGATGGTAGGCCAGGAGATGGATTTTCCACCCAGAGCCGGTTCTGCTTGTTTCCATCTTGTTAATATCCCTGTGAGAGGCCGATGCGAGCCAGGATGCCCACTCTGGGGGCTAGCTCTGGAGACTTGGACAAGATAAACATGCTTTGTCGAAGGCAGGGGGACCTTCGGAGCTAGCGAAATAACTTTGCATCTTCCTGAGGAGAGTCTGGGGCTGGGGCTGGGCACAGTGGCTGTCTTGGTAACTATCTGGCATCAGACAGACTGCTGCTGATTAATGCCCAGACCAGCACTGTCCTGCTCTGCGGTCTCTACAGCTGCAACGCTACTGTAGGCTACAGTACATAATGTAGCTCACTGAGGGCCAGTTTCCTGGATACATATTTAGCCTTTGACTAAAAGGCATGTTCATTGTAGATTCTCAGTCCAGGACTAGGCTTAATCTGTGTCCGTGAAGCCAGCCCTAGGATCGTCGACTGACTTTGTTGATCATGGGTCATCATTTGCCTGTGTTGCCTGTGCTCATTCTGGATCAGTAATTAACATTCAGTGCGGTTCCTTTTGTAAAACATCAACATCTCCCTCCTCAACATTTCATGGATGAGGTGTATAAATGTGAGAATGTTATAAACACTTTAAAACGACCGCTGCTTGAACATGATCAATAGTTTTGGCAGCAGTGATGTCCTTTTGTAAAGAGACTACTCACAGTGCCATTTCAGTACCATTTCAGAGTGACAATCTTCACTCCAAGCCATTAGCAGGAGAGTGCCAGGATGCTTGGATTGACTTTATATAATTCCACTACAGCAAATAGTTACTAGCAGCACCCTGTCCTTACGGGCAGCAAATCATTGTAAATTAATAATTTGATTCAATGCAATTCCCACTTCAGAAATGTGTTTATTTTAACTAAATGTATGATATCTGGCAGTTAATTTGTGCCAATTAGAACAATTCCTTGTAAATTACCTGGAAAGTTTCTGGGAAATATGTCTTGAAAATTACCTGGAGTCTTACCTGGTTCAGTCACTGATCATAGTACTTGAACACCCCTAGGTGTTTTTACAGATCCACACAGAGAGCCAGGCCACTATAGTGTGTAGCAGCCAGCTAACTCCATATTTCCTGTGGGATCATTGCACTTGCATTCCCTTGGAAATTCAATTGTTGAGATCAAATTTCATCCTCTCCAGTCTGGGTTGACTAATCTACCGGCTCACATTTGTTGCCTATGTTTTAGACCTAGTGCTTATTTGAGTCATTATGAACCTTGCTTTATTTGAAAGGATTTGAGGGTTAGTTTAAAAGTAGGGGAAAACAGGCCAGCAGGTCATGAGATATGTAGTTGTTCATATGTGAGGGGAGACCTTTCCCCTTCAGATCCATACACGTTGGTCATCAATGTTTTTAGCATAGACTTAAGATTTTGTCATTTTAATAGGATATCTATGGTTTTTACCAAAAGCATTATGATGCATACATTATGAGGCATTTACATGACATCACATAATGAAATGGAAGCAGACAGAATTATGGATAATTTAGTGATTCTACAGGTTCCAAATTGGCCTACAAATGCATAGAATTAGGAATTGGAATACTAATTTAATAGTATCTCTATGCACAAATGAATATATTATATGCATTGTGACAGCACAATATTACCAGGGATACCGACACTCCAAAACACAAAAGCTGGGAAAATAAACATAGCGGAATACAAAGGGGCCATTGGCATGTAAAAGGACAGCTTGCTTCTTTTGAGCCTAAATTTAAGAAAATCTGCACAAAATTATAGGAGGAGATCCTGACGCAGTTTTGTGGCTGAGAGTATTATATAACCTTTTCATTGATGGGTATAGTCAACACAGACAACAGGGATTTATATGGATATATCAACATAGGCCTATTCAGATTTCTCTATCAATATTTCAGTCAGAGGCTTTCAGTATTATTCATGATGTGTTATTCTTTCCTGCTGAATGTAACAAACTATACCGTTGACGCAAATATAATGAAACATTTGACCTTGCTAGAGCAGGTTCAGTAACCTAATGGGACGCAATTCAAAATAAGTAGCTAATATCCTCAATTCAATGAATGGACCACAGGGACGGAATACAATATGACATTTTATTAAATATGTTGGGGAATGGCCTTGTCTCCGAGGGAAGATCCTTTGAGCCAGATGGTGTGATGACAGGTAGCCCTATGCGGGCCTGCTGGCATCAAAACCCCCCTGCTGGGAGAAAGGTGTTCCAGTTACGGGCCTTATACGGTTATTATAGCTGGTGGGGAGGTAGAGTTGTCTGAAACTTTTTAGAACATGGTTAAGGTTGATTCAGTGGTAATCAGTGATGTGTTGTGTTGGATTTACTTACTTACTTTATTGTCCCCATGGGGAAATTTTGTTGCAGTGTCATGTACACATTTAAAGTGGCGTTAAATACAAAACAAGATTGACAATACAACTTTCAATAACAGTCACGCACCAATAAATAAAATACAATTTAAAATTTAAAATTTAAAAAAGACTAGCCTGCTGACCTTACGGGGTCAATGGGAACATTTGCCCGAGCTATTTAAGAGGGATATCACACCTGGCACAAATGATTGTCTCGTTCTATTTTTCCTGCTGAGGGGTGCCCTATACCTGCGCCCAGAGGGGAGTAATTCAAAGTCCAGGTACAGGGGGTGACTTGGGTCTAAAATGATTTTGTGGGCCTTACGGAGGGCCCTGACCTTAAAAATCTCATCCAGGCCTGTCTGTTTGACTCCAAGTACCTTGCTTGCTTGCTGTGGATTTGACCCAAACGTAACGCTTTGTATTCAGGACGTAAAGTTAATTTCTTTTCCACATTTTTTGCAGTTTCACTAGTGCCTTATTGCAAACAGGATTCATGTTTTGGAATATTTTATATTCTGTACAGGCTTCCTTCTTTTCACTCTGCCTATTAGCTTATTGCTGTGGAGTAACTACAGTGTTGTTGATCCATTCTCAGTTTTCTCCTATCACAGCCATTCTACTCTGTAACTGTTTCAAAGTCACCATTGGCCTCACGGTAAAACACAGATTCAACCACAAAGATCAGGGAGGTATTCCTTTTGAATACCTCCCTGATCTTTGTGGTTGAATCTGTGTTTGAAATTCACTGCTCGACTGAGGGACCTAACAGATAATTGCATGTGTAGGGTACACAGATGAGGTAGTCATTCAGAAATCATGTTAAGCACTATTATTGCACACAGAGTGCGCCCATGCAACTTATGTGACTTGTTAAGCACATTTTTACTCCTGAACGTATTTAGGCTTTCCATAACAAAGGGGTTAAATATTGATTGACTCAAGACATTTCAGCTTTTCATTTTTTATTAATTTGTAAAAATGTTTAAACCCTTTGACAAGATGGGATATTGTGTGTAGTCCAGTGACACACAACTTGAACTTTGAATTCCTGTATTTAGTTAAAGTGAGCATTCAGACCAGCCTTACTAATTGAGCTTTCGTAAACTACATTACATGTGGTAATACCTTCTGTGGTCCAACATCATTGATGACTGCCTTCAGCTCATCTGTAATGTAGAGACCGGTGTGTCTGTTGTCCCTTGTGTCTGTGCTCTTGTGGAATACTGGTTGAGGGGTGGAGATGATGTAGTTTAATTATTCCTTGCCCACAAACATTTGACCACCCATCAGAGGTGATTGTAATAAGGTCTGCTTTCTCTATTATTTGCTTGACCTTCACTTGAACTCTGTTGAACTCTGCATCCAGCAAATGAGTAGATAAAGCATGTCTGGTTGGAGGGGTGTATGCTGGGCGAAGAACATTCAGAAATCTTTTCCAATACCCATTGCCAGTTGCATACACAGCTCGAGCAAGACATTCATCAGCATTTCTCTGACTATGTTTCCTGTAAAGATTAGGATTTTTTTTTTATTTTTTTTTAACTACAAATACAATTCCATGTACAGATAAATAGTTAAGCAGTTAGATTAAACAACTCCTTTGTAAGATAACAGTTTTAAAATGAAATGTATGGAAACAGGTGAATTAACACTCTTCAGTTATCAGGCTCAAGCAAGCTAAAACCCACATGGTAACAATTTGTAAGTCGCTCTGGATAAGAGCGTCTGCTAAATGACTTAAATGTAATGTAAATGTAAATGGTAAAGAGATCAATGGAACACAGACATAGGCATAGAAAAAGACAATGATATGAACATGTATTGGGGTTGACATCCATACCAGCATTATACTCCGATTTTGACCCCAATGAGGAGATTCTTGATCCATCCCTCACGAGGGGACGCATGTGTGGCGTTTCCATGCCGTTTCCATTATTTTGGTCAAGTTTGATTAATCTCTACTGCATGTATAAGAATGCTTCTGATTCTAGAATGTAAATGCTATCCATTCCAAAGCTGTTCTGAAGTCTTTAGTGACAGCGTGACTCGTTGGAATGCTGCAGAAAGACCTTGACCTTCATCCATTACACTCTGAATCACATACAGTCATTAGTATGCATCACAAGTACCAGGAATATAATACAGGCTAAGCCAATTAATCTACTCATCTGGTGACCAGAATGGACATAATTTATGCCCTGAAAAGTGACTAAAGGAAACATGAGGGGACCAAATGTTTGTCCATTTTCTAATACTCTGTTTGGACTCACACGTAATTAAAAAAGAAAAACCGGCCAAAGTGGTGCAAATATGGCAGATGGTTTGGAAAAAGATCAAGATAGTCAGTGCAATCTGGACAGAGCAGAAATCCTGATCAAAGCCCTCTTTGCAACGTCAGGTTAAGCAACAGTCACATCCATAACCCAGGACAGCTGTTTATTACGGAGGGGATTTGGTTTATGGGACAAGCACTCATATTTCATCTGGATTTATTCTGTCAGTTAAAAAAAATTGATTGTGCTAAATCCACTCAGTTTAGCTGCTAAATCATTTAAATTATTATGCAACTACTTCTCAGCAGAGGTCGCTTATGACGGAGGGATTCTGAGTGTTCAGACAGGTCTTTCATTACAAACAACCACACCTTCAACCGACCTTCAGAGTTAATACTTCAGACAGATAAAGAATACAGTACCGTGTTGCCTTTTATTGCCACTGTGTCAGCCACAATTCTATTGGCATGGAGACATTTGATCTAAATCGATTAGAGAGGATTGCTGCTATTTCCTATGTTTTGTGACAGTTATAGAAATCACACATTTCATCGTTAGTCTAAGTAGCTACAGCACAACCAACTCAGGATCCTCTCATCTTCTATCACTTGGTATTTGGCTGCAGGGGGGAACATTGTCTTTGTCTGGGAACAGAAACATCCAACAGATTACTCTAGTTGACTAGTTTGGCTTTCTCTGTGCATCTCCAGCAGACTGGTCTGGTCTACTATCTATCCCATGGACCAACCCAAAGGGGGGCAGCCATACAGACAGACTAGACTCCAGGGCCCAGACTCACAAAACCTTCTTGAGAAGAAATTCATTTTAAGTGCCCTTTTTTTCCTTAACTGTATACTTAAGAAGAAACATACGAAAAGGTGTTATAACTCAATACATTCCGCCATGTCCTGGTTGCTAAAATTCTAATAGTTCGCCTAATTTCAATTTATGTGACAAAACAAGGAAATATAGTGTAGAGAATCATTGTACCATCTAAACCATTGTGAAATACATTTTACATAACCCAAAATATTGTATTTTCAGCTGTTTGAAGCTGGTGTACAGAACCGAAAGTAAAAGACACAAAAACTAAACTTAAACACTGGAAGCATAGAATTTTCGCACATAGAACAGATATACCGCTTCTTAGTCTTGCGTTCAATGATAATGACAGATCTATAACTACATTTCTATGTGAATTTTGTCGGGTCGCCCAAAAAGTAACATATTGCAGCTTTAAGTTTCTTCCTAGAAAATAGTTAAAGAAGAAATTACATTCTTGAAAATAAAGTTATTGGATTTGTTTTTGGATTCCAAGACCCTTGTCTTAAACTCATAGAAGTGAGAAAATAAGCTCATGAAAGCTATTGAACATGTTTAATTAACTCACAAACGTCTGAAAGTTTCAGTATTGATTGCTTTAAATCCCCCCCCCCCCCCCCCCCAAAATGTACACCAGTAATCTCAGAAAGAAATATGCTCTTGTAAGCGAAAAAGTACATTTAGTGTGGACTGCACTATCACGCACTGTTTTTTTAATCTGCAACACATCCACAACAAGTCCGTTTGGTGGAAACACACTGGTGGGAAATTGTGCATATTTATTCTAGAATAGTTGTCTCTCTCTCTCTCATTTTCTTGTTCCTTCTCTCCCCCTCCCCTCTCTCTCCCCCCCACAATTTTTTTATGAACATTGCAAATACACAGGGAGATCATTCCAATTAGTGAACTGGAGGCCATCCAGCACCTTCATCTGTATTTCACAGGCCTGCTCCCAACTCTAATTACACACAAATATTCACTCTAAAGGGCCCCTTTACCAGACATCCTCATGTTCACACAAACAGCAATTAAACCCAGTAAAGGATAGAAGATTAAAAGAAAGGGAGCTGGTCACCCACTCCTTTTACTCTAATGACTGAGAGCAATTTGTTGAAAAGTTGAGCTGAGAGTATCAGAGGTATTGTTTACAGCCAAAGAAATTGGAACGATTACTCAAGAAGGCTAGAGAGCTGTGCTGGGTCATAAATAACCATAAGGTGAACACGTAGAGAACGAGGTTAGACAGGCAGATTAATGTGAATAAAGAACCCTACGTATCAGCCATAAAAACAAGTTTGGTTTTAATAGTGCTTTTAATGCAGAGAAAGGCCCATCAATAGATATTGGCTGTAAATGCTGCGTGTGACCAGGTTGTGGAGTTACTGCTGTGCTATGTGGAAGTAAATACCTACAATGTGTCTACAATGATATTAAAATAATGATCAGTTTATCCTTAGGTCTGTGCATTTCTTAGAATGTACTATATTAAAGCCTCAGATCTAACTGTGCCTTTTATTTCATCTGGAGGGCATCATTACCAGGTGAGCCTTATTCCCTGATCGATAGCTAGCTGCTCCTATGATGCGAACAACCCGTTCATTACCCATTCACAGGCTCTGATGTTTGAGACTGTCGCTTTTCTATGGGCCTCTTATTTCTACAGTCAGAATTGTAATTACATCAACGTGACATCACTAGGAAAAGCCACATGGAACACATGTAGCTACCCAGTGGACAAGACTGGTGGAAATTATGTAATTACAATCAGATTACAACGGTATTAAACTGGTTGTTATGACATCAGCTTTGCCCACTGGGTAGTACCATGTCATCTACTTTTTCTATACAGGATCAGTGGGGTGCTTCTGAATGTCAGGATGAGAATGGATGAAGGTTTTGTCATTTGACAGGTGACTCGCTTTGAAAAGGTCAGAATTGTAACAATACAATAATTACACTTCTTGTAGATATCATAAAACCCAAGGAAAATCTATGATGAGGCAACAGGACAGAACACACAGAGAGAGAGAGAGAGAATCCCTCACATCCCTCAACTAATCCTATTAGGAGATATTGCGAGGCAGATTAGGATTTTCAGAACGTATAATCTATTTCACAAAACTAAATACTTCAAAGTTTGTGGAAAACACAAAATGTTCATTTTAGTCACCAGTTATATGGGTATGAGAAAAAGAATCACTTGAAACTTGAAAGTGCATCTCCAGGACTCCTTGAGCTATACTTCAGAGGAGAACACGAAACTCTGTCATTTCTTTCTGCTTTTCAATTACAGATTAAGAAACAAGGCTTATCAGTTTCATAGATCATTTACACAGAGCTAAAAAAAAAAAGTATTGTCTTCCAAATATTGTTTTTAAAAATGCAGTTTTATGAGCTCAATATTTCTACATAACCATTTCCATTCTGCAGTATTACATAAAGTAAAGCCCAAGCACGGATAGGAGATCTTATTATACAATTTATGTAATACAACTAATTATAAATCAGCTAAATACAATTTGAGGGCAACTCAAAGTGAACAGAAGAGAGGGAGAATCTTATCTCAGGGGTAAAGCCAGAGGAATATAGATGTAGTTAATGTGGAATGAGTGTGGGGGCGGAACCCCTTCAGTACTACAGCCTAGCACAGAACAGAACAGAAACCCTCAGACATTCCCATTAATCATCAAAGCCCAACACACTCCGTTCAGCTCGCTATCTAATACAGTATAAGGCCCCATACGACAAGTTCTCAAAGGATAACTTCTTAGTGAAGCCTATCACATATGTGACTCTGCATGACAGGTATTCAGTGTATAGGTGTAACGAGATCAGTGTGCTGCTAACAGCTAATCTTCCTCCACTGTCCGACTGCCCCATACTAGGCTGGAACCACTGATCCTCTGCTTCGCAACACATTTGACCTCCTTCCTTGACAACGTTCCAACGTGCTGAGCCACCCAAAAGGTACCAACTGGATGGCTCCATCCGCGACATTTCAAGCTAGCTGTGGCGTGAGCTTACGGTACATTTCCACTACCATCACATAGGCACACACTATAGCTTGCTATCTCAAAGGAGCATATAACCTCTGGGCAAAGCCTGGCACACTGATTTTAGCTCGCTTAGGGTTAGGGACCCCTCCATGTGACCCCACAAAACAAGTACTTCTAAGAACCAACAACTCTAGTGATGGTCCACACCTGCATGTAAGGAAGAACATTGTAACCTACAAAAAAGTAAAATGTGACTTCCATGCATGGGTGCATATGGAGTGCATAACTTATCCTGTAAAAACATGTTTTCAGGTTTACAGCAATCTAATACATGACTTAAACACTTCTAAAACACTTTGAAACACACTGATCACAAACAAGCCTGTTTCTCGAAGGCTGCAGTGCAGACTTAAAGCGAGAGAACGGGGGAGGAAGGGGTGAGGGGAGTAGTATGGCTTCTGACTGGGAAATCATGTGGCCCGTCTTATCTCACCACCCACCCTCACCATCATTACAGAGGCTCCATTTCTGATGACACCCACCACCCAAGGGCGCAACGCAATGCCACACTGATCAGCCTTTTGAATGCCCTTGCTGGCTGGCATGATTTTACTTTCCTGCGGACCTCCAGATGCAGGATCTTAATTTGATCACTTTAGTTGCTTCGTGATTTACATAAATTCACTGAAAACCTACACTAACACAGTTAAAAATAACAGTATTGCACTTTTTATGTAGCCAACATTTGGCTAGCTAATAATAGCCTAACCACCGATCAAACTATATTATGGACTAAACCTTAAAATCCTGTTGCTGCAGGATTATATATTATATATATATATATATATATATATAATCCTGGGTATCCTATATATATATATCCTATATATATATATATATATATATATATACCTAGGTCAAATAAAGGTCCTACATCTGTATCAGTAAGTGCCGTGGCAGGCCACAAATCAAAAGAAAAGCCACGACTTGTTATCTTCTTGCAGCTTTTCCCGGCCTTTACTGTTGGAGCCATATCTCCCTGCGCTTTGAAGTCGGAGCCACTGGCAATGTCTCAAGCGCTGCTGCCATCAAGCGAGCGCCTCTTCATTAAATCCTCGAGCTGCTTCTAATTACTCAGTGTGATGGAAGCGCCTGGCTGGGTAGAGAACAATGTGCATGACACAATTGCCAAACACCATGAAGATGGGCACACCGACCAGTGACCACAGAAGATATAGAACGTGCTACATTTCAATCAAATTCACAAGATCATCTTTAGTGCATGATCAACCTTCATTAGAAAAATTGGCATATCATAGCTATAGAGCTCATGGAGATTCTTGAAGGTTGGATTACATAAATTGCTTTTCAGACCATTCAAGTTAATATTCATGACTGCTGCCACTATACACACAGTAGTCTGTCTAATTAATGCAAGAGAGTGATTTTACTTGCCTGATGTCAGAACCACGGCTGACTGAATGCTTCCCATCAAGTTTGAGTTACAGCAATGAATTCTGGGATGGAACTGAGCAGAGCCTTTCATCCCGAAACTCTCTGTTCCCCTGTCACCTGCACCGTTTCCCAGCCACTCTATTTATAACTTGTAACCATAACAACTGCTGTATTCCTTGGTTAATCTGAGAGAATTCCTGTCACTATGTGTCTTTTGTTCCCGGGGGAACAAGCTCACCTTGTTACATGTTTACAGAGCGTTCTTCAGCATTGTCAAAAGACAACGAGAAGGAAACATTTTAAATATAATTATACTTTATACAAGATAAACTCTTAGCAGGATTCCAAGATTGTAATATTTGTTATCAAGAGGCTGAAATCACGTGTACGGTAGAACGGTTTTTATTCTGCACGATGAATAAAACGACAGGGCTATAGGGTGGATGGGAAAATAATAGTAGAATGCACAATTTGACATTTTTACATTTGTAGTGCATGTGCAGTTTTCCTCTTATGTCAGTCACTGAAATACCTTAGTTTGAGCTATTAATAACCATTCATTCAATTTCCTGTAGATCAACTATCCTAGTATGTCAGCCAACGTTTTTTAGCTAGGTACGTAAGTACAGATGTAGGATCTTAATTTAATCAATGTAAAACTTGTAGTGTATTTGATATTTAAAAAGGCTTCTGAAGTTTGCAATTTCCACTTTGAAATTTCAGACTTGAATGTATCAACGCCTACAAAAATGTCAATGAGTTATTATCCACATAATAATTCACATTTCCTGTTGCACCAGGATTATTTTCCTTCTGTAGCAAACTGCCTCAAATTAAGATCCTACATGTGTAAGTTAACTAGCTATCTAAACCTTGTAGTTTGCATGGACAGATTACGTATAAAGGTGTTTTTTATTTTGTTGTAATGTTCAAGAGCATGTTGTGTCTCGACCGATGGTGGGCAAAACACAAAAACCTCAGAAGAACAGGGTCTAAGCTATAACATATGAGAATATGAAAATAATCTGAGTACACGTTTTTAGATAATTGACGTTTGAGGTTAAAACACTTCAATTTTGCAAAAAAAACATTTATTTCAAGAAATTCTAAAATAGTTTGACAACCCTGTTTGTAAGCTTTAAATTATATAAATCTCAACCATTAATGTGTTCCAGTATTGAAGACATGGATGTCTCAGTGTATGGTGAAGTATGCAGAATAGGTCAACACTGAGCACCTTTGTCTTTTGAATGTGTTGGCATTCAGGTCCAAAAAGTCCCTTTCTGAGCATTTCTACAATGGACAAATATGTATGTAAGGTTTTGTTCAAATTGAATGGGGTGCTGTCAAAAAAATGGGGGGGGGGGGGGTGGCATGGGGGTGAAGCATCGCAAGTTTAAGGCCATGTTTAGCCATTATTCTCTCTCTTACGTCTGGTCTTCACAAGAGATGGTCACACAGCCTCATTCCAACTTGGTTCTGATCTGATATTTGATCTGATAACGCAGAAGGAGTGATAATCCTTCTGTGGGGAGTTTAGGGACCAAAACAATTTATTCTCCAGCCAATGAGATTGATCAAAACTAAATTAACAAATACAGTATATATTTGTTTTGTGTTACAACAGAGCGGGATTAAAAATGATTATCAGAATCCTATTATTTATTAATTTTCTCTTGACCTTGTTAAAATGCAATTTGGAGCGCCTTAAAAGATTATGACGAGATGAGTCACATACGAGTGCTTAGTAGAAAGACATGGTAGAGCATAATGGTCCATTGAGAGTGAAGGACATGAGGATGATGTCCTGAAAATAACTTTCCAATCCCTTTCAATGGCTTTCCAAGGTTGTGTGAATATTTCAAAAGTACTCTTACAGAGTCTTGTGTCCAAACATCCTGTTTTCCTCATTAGCATGCAATGTCAAATGGATATTTATTTGTATTGTGCATTTCCTAAAGCTATTGCCTGGGAAGGAGAGACCAATGTGAGTTATTCATTAACGTACACACGCTTTGTCCTTCCATCTCCCTGGTGATCTAAACAGCAGTGGACAACTTTCACTAAATTCACAAGGCCTTTATTTAATAAGAGCAAAAATCCCTTCAAGGCCACCTGGGCTGTCCAGCTGAGGGGAAGAGGAGAGAGGATAGCTCTATGGTGGGTTAGCCTCTCTACCCTTATGCATGGAGAAAGGAGAGAGGATAGCTCTATGGTGGGTTAACCTCTCTACCCTTATGCATGGAGAAATGAGAGAGGATAGCTCTATGGTGGGTTAGCCTCTCTACCTGTAGGAATGGAGAAAGGAGAGAGGATAGCTCTATGGTGAGTTAGCCTCTACCTTTAGGCATGGAGAAAGGAGAGAGGATAGCTCTATGGTAGGTTAGCCTCTCTACCCTTAGGCATGGAGAAATGAGAGAGGATAGGTCTATGGTGAGTTAGCCTCTACCTTTAGGCATGGAGAAAGGAGAGAGGATAGCTCTATGGTGGGTTAGCCTCTCTACCCGTAGGAATGGAGAAAGGAGAGAGGATAGCTCTATGGTGAGTTAGCCTCTCTACCCTTAGGAATGGAGAAAGGAGGGAGGATAGCTCTATGGTGAGTTAGCCTCTACCTTTAGGCATGGAGAAAGGTGAGAGGATTGCTCTATGGTAGGTTAGCCTCTCTCTCTCTCTACCTCCAGGCTCATGCTGCCTCCCTAACTGGAGATCTGACACCTGTCCTTTCTTTGAGACAGAAGTGGTCTAACAGCAGCAGTATGAGAGAGAGACCTATTCTACTTAAGCTCTGCCTCATTCTCCCCTTTTTCTTTCATTCTAGAAGTATTTATCACTGCTATGAATAAGCACAGGGGTACTTATGCTGCAGTTTAGCTTCTCAGTGAAAGCAAGACCAAAATCTATTAAGTGTAGATTTTAGTAATAAAAGCCCAGAATAGCAGGGTTGTTTTCCCCTGAGAGAATCAATACCCTGAAATATTAGTTTTTTCAACTCTAAGCTTAAAACCCAGATATGTGTCTGTATACCAGTATTTAGGTTAGTATAGTTCTATGATACAAAACATATAACTGAAACTTTTCTTAGTTTGAAAATATTCCGATGGACAACATTCAGTAAATCAAGTCGTCTTATTGGCTTTGCATACCATCTGCTAGCACTGTGAGTACCTGACAAAAAGTGAATGACACAATTAATTAAATGTAAAAAGTAGATAAAGTAATCTTAAAAGTTAATCAACCTCACAATTAAAAAGTTTCTGACAACATCACTAACTAATCCTTTGTAAAAAAAAAAACTAAACTGCTTAGCTAGCTGACAAAAAGCAACAGAATCTTCCCCCGTAGTTTGTACTGCAATGAGAGTGCTCAACTCTTATCCTATCTTCATTGTCTTTCAGCTCCAGCTCTTCTGCCCTTCACCTCCCATCATGCATCTCTTCCTACGCCCCCGGGCTGCCTCCTGACCGTGATCACCAACCTCATGACATCCCTCCCTGAGCCAGACCCTGACACGCATCATCACCCTACTGCCACCACACACACCACAGAGGAGCTGTGCTCTATTACTGTGTCCCCTACACGCCATTCACCTCTTCCTAAATCACTGTTCTGTGGAGAGATAAATACACCAGAGGAGGCTGGTGGGAGGAGCTATAGGAGTACAAACTCATTGTAATGGATAGAATAAATGGAACAGAGTCAAACATGTGGTTTCCATATGTTTGATGTGTTTTATACCGTTCCATTCATTCCATTCCAGCCATTACAATGCCACTGCATAGATACTGGAAGGCGGGTTTGATTTGAAGATGGATAACATGTCACTAATCAAACTCAAACTTCAGGCAAGGACACCAGCACTGTCTGCACAGGGGGAATCCAATTTAGGGGTAATAGTTATTCAAAACCATCCTTCATAACAGTACTGAAATAAATAATTACTTTCAAAATAATTACATTTGCAGTGTTGTTGGCTGTTAAGAGCCTCTGGCTGTGATCACTCACTGCAACAAAACTCAATTAATAAAATTGCTCACTAATCCTGACAGATTGAATCCCAATGGATAATACACCTCCCGCCACTCCCCACCATGCAAAAACTATATTAAAACATATTCATTCATTACTTACAATGAATACTTTATTATCTTGTTAATTAATTACAGTATCTAGGCCTCTATAAAAAGGTTTTCAAAATTGCAGAGTGCTGTTTGTTTGTCGATGATGCAGAAATATTGCAATCATTATCCTTGTGGAGGATTCTATAGGCTACTTCTGTAACATTAGCCTGTGAATGCAGCGGTGGACTCTGTAATAACTCCAGAGGTTTTTGTGTAGAAGGTGGAGGCCAGATGGGGTGGGGGAGGAGGTATGTGAGAGTGGGTGATGGTGTGTGGACACTCTGTGAGTGTTGGGTCACTGGCTCTTTCCCTCTGTCACTGAGCATTCCTCAGTGATAGAGCCTTGCGTGACCTCTCTGCCAGCCCTGCAGCCAAAGCAGCCTTGCCTTAATGTGTTCAGACACAATACCTCCTCCTTCTCCACTACCTGCACCTGTTCTGTCAGATCCTCTCTCCGTACTGATTAGTGCACAGACATTAGAGAAGCATCCCCCATGTAAAGCGAATATGATGATGTCATGGAGGCTGAGAGTGAGACTGATGAGAGGACTAGGATGCTAGGAGTACCGTCAGCAGAGCCAGTGTCTCATATAAACATCACAGACCCTCAAGCCAAAGTACTCAGGAGAAGCTGTTGCTGTCCCCAGCCAGACAAAACAGTGGACAGGTAGATGGGCATAGTGCTAGGAAAGTGATTTGGTCACAGGAACAATCATATTTTTACATACTCCAGCACACACACCCACACACACAGCCCAGACTGACTGGAATCTCCAAGAATAATGCCAGAAAGAAAAGCAGGTCAGTCTCACAGCAGTGAGATGAGACTGAGTGGTCTGGTCAGCAGTGCAGTCAGACAGGATACTTATACAAACAACTATGTACTATAAATTCCAATTTGTGTTCTGCAGCAGCTCAAACTCAGCCCAGGGTTGCGTCCAAAATGGTACATTGTTCCTTATATAGTGTACTACATTTGACAAGGGTACATAGCACTATATAGGGAATAGGGTGCCATTTTGGACACAGACCTGGCATTTCTATCTCTTTTCCGTTGACAGCGTCCAGAGTCTGAAGAATCCCATCAAGATGGAACACAAAGCACCACGGCTTATCTCAGTTTGCTTTTAGGGGCCAAATAGATTTCAGTGAACTGGTGTAGGGATGGGCAGTAGGGAGGGAAGTAGGATGTCTTATCAGCAGTGCTGTGAATGTAATTCAGCCAGAGGAACACACCTTGATAGATCAGGAACATACTGGTTTACCATCACCTTTAAGAGCAGACAGTACAGTACAGTGCAAAGGCCAAACCCTCTGGTCAAACAATAGAATTTCTTAACAGTGTATTGTCACACTAAGATGTGTTTCAAGTATTGTATTTCACAGTACATGGTACTGTACACACAGTGACATATACAGACAACATGTATTCTCACCTCTTCATTTCATATTCTTTCTGTCCATGTCTCACATGCTTCATTATCTGAAGAGAAATTACAACAGCACTTGTACTTGTGAGTCCTTGTGATAAGATAAGTGTCATCTACTCAAGTCCAAACAAACTCACTGTCTGACAGAAAGGAAAATTATGCTTCAGGGACAAGGGGGATTATTCACAATTGAAGGCGATTTGAACAGTTAAGAGCCCCTTATTCAAACTCATGGAGTAAGCATCTTAGCCAAGATAATAGCAAGTTATAATAGGAACTGTGGGTCAAGATAACACTTGGTATGATGTGGCAGTGCAATGTGTACTGCTGTACAACTGGTATAGTTAGTTCTCAGGCATTTTACCTTCCAAATGGGAGAAATAAATGTGACTCCATATACTCTATTTGCCAGGGACTAGACAAAATGCTACAAGCCTGTACCGTAGAGACTGTCAAGACCAATACTATGTGTGCCACTCTAACTCAAGCCCTCAAGACATCATGAGGAATGAAGACGAACACAAATTACCGATGTGTACTTGTAGTCTCAGTAGACACGAAATTCAATATCAGCTCAATTGTTTTGTTTCATTTGAAAGTTGGAAATGTTGTGTTGTCCCCTCTGACATAGTCTGCAGTGTAACACAGCTAAAAGGTTACAGTGTTTCAGTTCAATAGAAACACGTTTCACTAAATGCCTCAGCCGGGTAGCAGAAAGAAACACTAGCCATGCACATGCACAGAACAAGAGAACAAATCTGCAGTCCACGTACTCAGGGTTATGCTTTGGAAAACTATAACACATTGTAGCGATCCGCACAGACAGCTGTGTGTTATGTGTTATGCTGTTCGTTGGCTTTGTTGTACTTACCAGTACCCAGTGTTCGCAGGGTCCGACATGCCAGTCAACCTGCTATCTGCCAACCACAGAATGCCATGTTTAGCCATTGTTCTCTCTCTTTTACGTCTGGTCTTCACAAGAGAAGGTCACGGTAGTTTTATAGGGGTATCCTTCATTTATTTGGCGTGGGCTACGGCCGAACAGTAGCCTGTGTGAAGTTGGGTTAATAAACCGTAAATTCGTAAACTCAAACCTCTGTCTGGACAATTGTTCCTTTATGATCTAGCCACGTCATTACAATATGTTTCTTACTGGACATTTTCAGATAGTACCTCCCTGCTTCACTCTGTTTTCTTCCATTTCGTGCCTACTGAACACAACCTATCTGTGATATGGTACTATAATAATCTAGGGCAAGCACTGCAATGATCTGAAAAGGGCCAGTTTTATTTGGCCGTCTGACACAGCCAGCCAGATCTCTCCATAGACTCCACAACACTGACGGACCAGCCTCTGGAGAAACTTTTGATTTCAATTTGAGCCGGGGCCACGGAACGAGGACATCACATCATAGAACAGGGAGTCAGGGAGGGACGTGACCGGAGGCGTCAAAGAGGCTCAGGTGCTGGAAACAGAAATTTAATGACGTCCCAGGAGGAAGACAGTGCTCAGGAAGGCTGACCCTGTCAAGTCCAACTGAAGCCAGTCACCTTGGCAGAGCAGGCAGAGCAGGCAGAGCAGAGCAGCATACTAGTACATGCAAATGTGTTTTCTTCCACCCTACTCACACTTTGACATTTTCATCCCAGTAAATAATTTGCCTCATTAAACAGTTATGCCAGTAAAGGAAGGAAGTTTATTGCTTAATTATGCACAAACATTTTGGCTGCCTTCAGGTGTCCAAAAGGATAAAAGACAGGGAAGATTATACAAAGAAAACTCTAACTTTATTAAAAAAATGATGTTGACATGCGGCAGCGCTCTTATCATTGAGCTGTAGTAGCTTCTTCTATGATGACAAATGACATCATCAGAGCGAGCAGTGGAATGGGAAAACAACAGTGAAGGACACTGCAGCCAAACGTGTCACCGAATCCTCCTAGCTCCATCCATATTGACTTAGTGCAAGAGCTCCAAGTGGAAGTGGGACGACGTCACATCTGGATCCTGTTATAATACACTACATCAAGTTAATACAGTGTCAGTATTCCCAAGCCCAGAGCCTTTAACATCTTTCTGCACACCGCCCTCTCATCAAGCAGGACCAAGGATCAAACGGCTGCACAGCCCTCCTCTAGTCAGATTGATAAGACTGGGGAGGCCTTGGGACAGAGCGCACATCTTCATCCCTCAGCTGGAGACAGAATATAGGGTCTCCAGAGTAAAACATCCTCCCTGTTGGCCAATAGATGGGATATCAGTGCATTTTGTTACATTGTTCAATTTCAACAGTGATATCTTGGTTTCACCTGAATAACCTGCATGGTAGACACACTGAATGTCCAAATGCTGTATGTCATGTGAATATTAAAAGAAGACCTGTGCCGTTCCTTCTTTAAAAAAATCATATTGCTCTGTTACACATTGTTTTAACATTCATGACTAGAAGAGTAGTATACAATAATTCACATTGCATTCCAAGACTATAACTGTATAATTAATATTACAGTATAGGGGCAAGGAAGCTGATTAACTGCTTCGAGTTAGTTATATTTAGTTGTTTACCCAGAATGCTCAATCGCGTTTGTTCTCTGTGAAACTTAATGTTCAATTAAACAGACAGGCAGATTTAGGCTAACTAAATAATTAAGTGGAAATATTACACATTTCTAATATGGTTATTTAATTAAGTAAGATGCAACAAGAGAGACCAATTCAGAGAGGGGGCATATTATTGTGGCCCTGGTGGCACAAAATCAAAGGTCTGACTGCACAGAGATACACACTCACACTTAACAAATATTGTGGTTAAACTCAAATATACTAATTGATCAAAAAAAACATTTTTCGATTAGTTGATTAGTAGGACTGGTGGAGTTATGTCACACATGCAGCTAACACAGACATATGGAAATGTCTGCTCTATCCAGAATTACAACCAACTAATTGCAGCATTACCACAAAAATGGAAGAGACAAGTAGAAGGGGGAAAAAGTAAGGAACTTGTCTGTTGCCCCTGCATTAAAGACCATAAATGGTTAAAGAAAATTGTGATGAATAAAAACATATACCAATTTAATTTAAGGACCAAACAATTGACAGCTGTGCCATATAAATTGCAAAATAGTTGGGAAAATATTTTTTGAATTGAATTGAATTGATATGCAAAACAATGCCGGATTTAAAACTTCACATTTTTCAATTTAAATTATTATACAAAATTCTTGCAACCAATAGAATGTCATATATATGGGGGATACAATCTTCCCAGCTCTGCAGATTCTGCTGTGAGGAGGCAGAGTCATTGGATCATTTATTTTGGTACTGTCCATCTGTGGCTTGTTTTTGGTCACAGGTCCAGGAATGGCTGAAGAACTGCAACATTTGCCTAGAACTAACGCTACAGATAGCAATACTGGGTGATTTGAAAAGCCATAGTCAATCAATCAATAATATAGTAATTATTTTAGCAAAAATGTTTATCTTTAATTTAATATCTGTAGAAAGTATGAGAATATAAAGGTTCAGTACTTTTGTGAAGCATCACAGCACAGTTGAAAAAGATATGGCAAATAGAAATCCAAAATGGATGATGTTAAGAGATAGATGGGAGGGGTTGAATGGAGCTGAAGGGTGGGACTAATAACAACAAGATAACCAATGTAAAACATACAGGGTCTGTAAAATGTAATACCGTAGGTTCAGAAATGTTGTGAAATAGCACAGTTGCAAATAGAAATCAAACTGGATGGACATCAGAAATAGAGGAAGGACTAAAAACAAACAAAATATAACTATTGTAAAATAGATTGTGTCTGTAAAATGTGTATAATATGTATAAACTGAAGGTAGAAGCCTAAGTGTTGTTGTTTATTAGTTTACTCCAATTGGGGGAAGGGAGGTAGGGTTTGCGGGGAATAATGAAGGTATATTCTAAAAAAAGTGTGTATATGTACAGTTGAAGTCGGAAGTTTACATACACTTAGGTTGGAATCATTAAAACTCGTTTTTCAACCACTCCACAAATGTCTTGTTAACAAACTATTGTTTTGGCAAGATGGTTAGGACATCTACTTTGTGCATGTTACAAGTAATTTTTCCAACGATTGTTTACAGACAGATTATTTCACTTATAATTCACTGTATCACAATTCCAGTGGGTCAGAAGTATATACACTAAGTTGACTGTGCCTTTAAACAGCTTGGACAATTCCAGAAAAGTATGTCATGGCTTTAGAAGCTTCTGATTGGCTAATTTACATCACTTGAGTCAATTGGAGGTGTACCTGTGGATGTATTTCAATGCCTACCTTCAAACTCAGTGCCTCTTTGCTAGACATCATTGGAAAATCAAAAGAAATCAGCCAAGACCTCAGAATAAAATTGTAGACCTCCACAAGTCTGGTTCATCCTTGGGAGCAATTTCCAAACACCTGAAGGTACCACGTTCATCTGTACAAACAATAGTACGCCAGTATAAACACCATGGGACCACGATGCCGTTCTTCCGCTCAGGAAGGAGACGCTTTCTGTCTCCTAGAGATGAACGTACTTTGGTGCGAAAAGTGCAAATCAATCCCAGAACAACAGCAAATGACCTTGTGAAGATGCTGGAGGAAACAGGTACAAAAGTATCTATATCCACAGTACAACGAGTCCTATATCGACATAACCTGAAGGGCCGCTCAGCAAGGAAGAAGCCACTGCTCCAAAACCGCCATAAAAAAGCCAGACTACGGTTTGCAACTGCACATGGGGACAAAGATCGTACTCTGGTATGATGGAAATGTCCTCTGGTCTGATGAAACAAAAATAGAACTGTTTGGTCACAATGACCATCATTATGTTTGGAGGAAAAAGTGGGAGGCTTGCAAGCCGAAGAACAGCATCCCAACCGTGAAGCACGGGGGTGGCAGCATCATGTTGTGGGGGTGCTTTGCTGGGACTGGTGCACTTCACAAAAGGGACTGGTGCACTTCACAAAATAGATGGCATCATGAGGAGGACAATTATGTGGATATATTGAAGCAACATCTCAAGACATCAGTCAGGAAGTTAAAGCTTGGTCGCAAATGGGTCTTCCAAATGGACAATGACCCCAAGCATAATTCCAAAGTTGTGGCAAAATGGCTTAAGGACAACAAAGTCAAGGTATTGGAGTGGCCATCACAAAGCCCTGACCTCAATCCTATAGAAAATGTGTGGGCAGAACTGAAAAAGCGTGTGTGAGTAAGGAGGCCTACAAACCTGACTCAGTTACACTAGCTCTATCAGGAGGAATGGCCTAACTTATTGTGGGAAGCTTGTGGAAGACTACCCAAAAAGTTTGACCCAAGTTAAACAATATAAAGGCAATGCTACCAAATACTAATTGAGTGTACGTTAACTTCTGACCCACTGGGAATGTGATGAAAGAAATAAAAGCTGAAATAAATCATTCTCTCTACTATTATTCTGACATTTCACATTCTTAAAATAAAGTGGTGATCCTAACTGACCTAAGACAGGGGATTTTTACTAGGATTAAATGTCAGGAATTGTGAAAAAGTGAGTTTAAATGTATTTGGCTAAGGTGTATGTAAACTTCCGACTTCAACGGTATGTATGTAAGATGCAAGTATGTATGTAAGTAAGACGTAAGTAAGATGCAATGAGAGAGACCAATAGGTATGATGTTAATGACTTAATATGACAGCATGAATTAATACCTAAGACCTGGCCTTTACCCATCGGCATGCTGCATCTTAACAAAGCTCTGTCAGGTTTTTAGTTTCACTCAGATTTCCCCTGCTGGATTTAGTGCTAATTCTCTAGAGCAGTTTTCTTGCATGACCAGTTCTGCTGAAATTATACGAACCTAATATCACCGGCACTTGGTATGCCATGCCCCTGTATTGAACCCATAACACTATTGGATTTTTAAATTAATTTCTGCATTCAGGATCCATTTGTTTTAACTTCATTGTTGCCTCCAGATTCCTGTACCTCTCTCAGAGGATATGCAGCAATAAAGGAGAGAACAGCGGCCTGCAGAAAAGCAGAGGTATTTGTCTTTATAAGTCCTTCGTGATACTGGCACTTATGAAGACCAATGTCGGTTAATATACGTACATCAACGGCTTTATTGCAGAAAATGAGACCACAAGCAGGTTCAGCGCCTCAGGCTGCTCAAGGTCGGGCAAACCTGGAGCAGCGATTGGCCTTGTCTGTCAAGGACACCCCTACACGTGATGGGGCAGTGGAAACATTTCCTGCAGTGCAGGGGAATACATTTGGGGTATATCCAGCACGTATTAGGACATGGAGACTGGAAGGAAATGTTACTTTAACTTTAACTGTCTAAATATGGAATTTTTCCCCCTTCTTATTATTTTTAGAATATACTATGGATATTGTATTCTGATATAATTGAGATAATTAATGAAATATTCTTCAAGTATTTCATCCATTGTGGGAAATACTACCTAGAGATTTGAACATCAAATTGTTTTCCATTGATCAAGAGGAGTCGTCAGGCTGAATTTGTATTTGTTATTCTGGAGCCAAGATGACAACCCAACTCAATATCTATTTGTCATCACATTCGTCATTTATTTTGCCAATAAAAAGCCAGCAAGTGCATTAATACTGCATTTCCTAGAAGAAACCCCTTTCATATTTTAATTCACTGCTAGCAATTATTTTATTTCCTTTACAGTATGTGACCATCAACCTGGATTAGTCAATTACTCTAAAGCTTCCAAAGGCACATTTCACTTCTGCTCCTTGACTGCCCTGCACTTCTCTGAGAAAACTGAGAATACACTCTCTCCTGGATAACACAAGAGAGTGTATGGAGGGTAGAGCTTTGAACCCCAACCATTCTAGGCACCTTTTTCTTAATGGGACCAGGGTTTGCCCAGCTTGACTGTTAGGAGGGACTGTATGAATCGTCCCCATCGTAGTGTTTGCTTTTATTACTACGAGCCTGTGCAGAAAGGGAGATAATACCATGATCCTGCCATGTTGCATGGATATGGGATTGCTAAGCCTTTTAGGTCCACACTATAGTGCCTGGTGGTTGGTGTTCCCAGTAGTTGCAAGGTGGGAATTGATGCCTAAGATCTGTAGCTATGTAGGCTATCTTTGTAGTTTACAGTACTTTGTTTTAGGCTGGGTTTCTGTACAGCACTTTGAGATATCAGCTGATGTAAGAAGGGCTATATAAATACATTTGATTTGATTTGATTTGTGTTTACAGTCCTAGTACATAGAATCAATGTAATCTGTATAGAGTAGCATCAATACGCTATAGTGGGTTCATGTCTGTTTACTGCTAGCAGGCTGTAAACCTTCTTCTGCATTTAGAACATATTCATAGGCTGAATGCTGCACCTCAGAAGATCCTGACATCCCATTTCCAAAATGCACAGATCACCTCCCTTTGAAAATGAGATGAGCCAGAATCTGGAGCTCCTTCTCCCCCTGTGTCTGTCTGTCCTGCAGGATTTTACCTCTTTATGGGCTTCACTGGAAATCCGGTTAGTGTATCGCAGGACCTCCAGCTCCATGTCAGTCTTAGTCAGTCGGCTGCAGGAAGAGAAGGAACAAGGAGTCAAGGGCCTTTTCTCTATGTTCATTAGATTAGATCAACTGCTTAACGTTAGCATGCCAGGTGTAGATTACTATATTTTATCATGCACAAACACACATGATCTAGGTCTACAGTATAGCACCCAGCCAGAGGCAACAGTACCACCAAGAAAGCCAAAGCTGTGTGTGTGTGTGTGTGTGTGTGTGTGTGTGTGTGTGTGTGTGTGTGTGTGTGTGTGTGTGTGTGTGTGTGTGTGTGTGTGTTAGAGTGAGGGGCTGTGATAGAAAAAGTGATACGAAAGCCCATCTGTTCACATCATTGGAAGTAAATCTATGTCGATGTTGAGGTGAAACTTCAATAAACAGGTGTATAATGAATTCAGCTAACACTCACATTACTCATCCTTTCCTCACTGCTGATACACACACACACACACACACACACACACACACACACACACACACACACACACACACACACACACACACACACACACACACACACACACACACACACACACACACAAACATGCGCACAGGGAAATCAGCTTCTTACCATATTGTTAGTGAGGTGTTTTTCTGATTCTATTCTTGGTCATGGTTTCTACCACCATTTACGTCTTAATGATTCTCTTCACATTATAGATGCAGTCACCACCTCAGATGACTCAGAGTGAAACAGCCACAGTAGACTAATAAGATTTTACAAAAATAGTTCCAAATAAGAAAATAAGTAGTAACCAATGGTTACGGGTGGATATTCTACAGAGCACTGTGACAGAACTATTCTAATGGGGTGTTACATTTCATGTCCTCAATCAACCCCTCAAACTAACACACATCATACTGGTAAATATACATTACCTCAAAAAGGCCTGGTTACAAAACTCTCATGCCTAAAAATATGATTTCTATCATTCCCCACTAGGAGACGTGCCTGAATGGTGATTTAGCTAATTTGAGAAAATGTCAGGCAATCAGGACGTTAAGGCCCTTGAACTCTCTTTGGTAAATCTTTGGTAATAAGCAAGGAGAGAAAGAAATTGAAAGTTTGCAGCAGAGAGGAGTGTAGCCATAATGAACCGTCTTCTTATAGAGGTAAAGGTCTGAGCCTAATGCCAGGGGCAGCCAGACAAGCACGAAGACTATTACAGCTGAGAAAACTGGCTTAGGGCTATGCCTGGGAGGCCAAAAACAGCACAGGGAAAAGCACTGCTTCTGACAGCATAAACACAATTACCTCAGGAGGCTGATGCTGCAATAGCTGCTGTCTCACTGGTGGGTCTGAGAGCAAAGATGCTCTAGAACTAACACTATGTTTTTATTGACTTAAACTATAGTGGTTATAAAAAAGGTGACATTTAAATGTCATTTCGGTTAATTTCCTGTACAACAGAGAGACATTTTGGTAAAACTGCCAAATCAAATGAAATTGTATTTGTCAAATGCGCCTGTCACGGCTGACTAGGTGTGTTGGTAGGAATCGGGTGCAGAGAGCAGAGAGTTCCAGGGGAAAAATGCACTTTATTCCGACACCGAAAATGGTAATGCCCAAAACACAGGCCGCAAAACACTGACCAACCCAAACACAGGGTAAACACGGTCCGGAGCACAACAACACCTACGACACAAACGTGAACACAAAAATAATCCCGCACAACAAAGGGCGGGTTCCACACGCTTACATAGGGAAGCAAATCAAGAAAACACAAATCGGAACAGGTGCAACTAATAAGACAAAACTAACAGAAAAGGGAAAAGGAATCAGTGGCGGCTAGTGGGATCGGTGGCGGCTAGTAGGCCGGTGACGACGACCGCCGAGCACCGCCCGGACAGGCGGGGGAGCTAAGTTTGGCGGGAGTCGGGACAGCGCCGAACACAACAGGTGTAGACCTTACCGTGAAATGTGTACTTACAAGCTCTTAACCAAAGAAGTAGTTCAAGAAATAGAGTTTAAAAAATACTTACTAAATAAACTAAAGTAAAAAATTCAGTTAAAAGTAACACAATAAAATTACATAACAATAACGAGTCAATGTACGGGGGTGCAGGTTAGTCGAGGTAATTTGTACATGTAGGTAGGGGTAAAAGTGACTATGCATAGATATCAAAGCATTGATAACATATAACATGTTTTAAAAAATAACATGTTTTAGAGGGAATGGGGAGAAAGTCTGACACTTTAAAATCAGAGCTTCGGTTTTGGGCCATCTAAATTCATAAAAGGAGCACCAACACAAATGACCGGAACCCATTTTTACAGTTCAAGGGGTGCAATCAAGAGGCGTATGGACTGAGATCTTTCTACAGTATATGGAATAAAAGAATATGCACCAAATGGGATGTAGAAAGTCATTTGAAATGGCAGTGAGGCTTAAGAGGAAAATTGAGGATGGAGATGTTTCATAGCTTGACCATTAACTCTTCCTTATAATTTGCCTGGTCTTTGATCACACACAACCTACTATATCTAACACGCCATGAAAATAAACATGAAAGGGTGCTGGGCGCCTGCAGATTCAAACTACTTTACTGATCAAATTTAGCAAAAAAAAATCTAACCGTCTCCAAAATGCAGCTGCTCCTCCTGATTGTCTGGAATCTGGAAGTCTGAGAGATGAAAGCTTTTCAATAGATCCCCAACAGTTCAGAAATAGGTCTTGAATGTCTTTCACAAATACTTTTTTCAAAGAAAACTTTTTAAATAGTGGTAGCCAATATAAAATATGATCTATAACAGGATGGATGTGTTCTGATGGAAAACTACCTTCTGCAAAACATTATTATGTCAAATTAGTGAGAAAGGTAACATATAAGCTGAAAGAGAGTTGAATGATGCAGTTACTCTGTTATACTTTATTACATCAGACTACAGAACCTCCCACTCTTTCCAGAATTACACAGAGGGTCCAAAGAGATTCAACTTCTCTATGAAGTTTCAATTAACAAGAATTCATTATTGTTCATTTAATCTTTTATCAAAGCAGCATTTCAGTATTTTATGAAAGCAATATTTTGATTTGACTTAGTTTCGAGTTTGATGGACCATTTTTTAATTCAATTTCTGTAAAACAATCAGACCTTAATTGATTGATCAGAGATAATGAGCATGTCTGTCATTTCAGAAGTGTTTCAATCTTCAATTTGACAAAAACAAATCACAGTTAACACTGCAGAATCTCAGAGAGTGAAAGTGCAGCAAACAGAAACAAGTTGCAACTTACCATTCCACAATGACTGGATGCAGAAGAATGTTGTTCACTTGGAGTCTGAAATACCAGACACAAGATTGTGTTGTTGATCAAGGTACACAACCAAGATACTACAATTAGAAATACCACAGAAATGCCTTTGAAGTTTTTAAGACAGATTTCGAGACATGCAGGAATATGCTTCCAAGCTCACATAGCTCACTGTGCATTATATAGATTATCTTAAGAATGTATAGCTTAAGGGTAAAAGTTAGAGTATTTAAAATCCTCTTGGATGTAGACATTAACACCAAAGGCCTCTTACACTAAAATGAGGCTTCTATCCAAACTTGCAGATATTATCACAACTGTGCTGACAGCATTAACAGTTGACTCAAGCGCCACACTTCTATTTGGCTTCCATTAATGAAGATGTCAAGAGTGTATTGGTTATGTTGTGGATAAAAGTGTGTGTGCATATACAGACAGAGGACATTTTGCAAATATGAAAAGAACAGAAGAAATAAATGAAGGCCAACAGAACAGAAAAGAATGTTGCTGCCATTAATTAATAACTCACAAGCAAGGAGCAAGATCTCAGTGTCAACCGAATTAGTTCCAGAATTAAATTAATCACCAACCAATCTGTATGCAGGAGCATTCACTGCATGCCGGTAATATAACTCTGTCGACCTCGCTGAACAATGTACAATTACACTAATGAATAATTGATGCCAATTAAACGTACTGGCTGATTCCTTCAAAGGAGGCTTCGCGGCAGGTACTCCCACTATCTGTGTTCTGTCCACGCTGGAAGAAACATGATATACTTATCAGGCCCACTTTCACGTCTCAATCTATTGCAGGAGTAGAACACTGTGTAAACGATTACTGTCTGTCTGGGTCTAAAAAGAAAATGAACTCATCCCAAATCATGACAACAAGCTTAGAGAGAAACGCCAATAGAACAACATTGATGCAGATTGTAGAGAACAAGTGTTTAAACAACAAAATATGGGTCTTACATGTTGGACCTGCAGTTCATTAAGACAAAGCAATTTGTATGTTAATACTGAATGAGACACCCAGTATATTGAAAAGTGAACATGTGCAGCATGTTGGTAAGAGATACAGCATGATGACAGTTAACTCTGTGGCTGTTTCTGATCTAACAGACCCACATTGATTGAATTCACAGCATCTACATGCTACAAAGCGATTAGTTGATGGTGGAGGCATTCCAAGGCATAATATTATGTTGCAAATGATGACAATGACTGTGTGTATAATAACCAAAATCATATCATTTAACTACTGCTATGCATCGCCGCCTTACATATCTAACACAGTGTCAACAGAAGTGAAGTATCAAGTGTTGCATTGAGTGTTACCAAAGTTAGTAGAACTCCCAGCTTTATTTTGGAAACGGCATCAAAGGTCCTCTGTAGCTCAGTTGGTAGAACATGGCTCTTGCAATAACTGTATAGATGGTTTGATTCCTGGTACCACCCATACTTTAAAAAAATATATAAGCATGCATTATTGTAAGTCACTTTGGATAAAAGCATCTAAATGGCATATATTATCAGCAATCTATATGAGGAGCATTGATGAAGGATCACTGTGATGATCAACCATCTAATTGGGAGAAACAAAAGCTCATGTTTTCTTATTATCCTGAACTGCTGACAGGAAGGTCTCTCTCATAAGCAGTGATGTGGTACTATGGCTCCCCTGGTACTAAACACATTAAATGGCAAAGCTCAAACGAGCTTAACACAGTTTATTACTCCTCTGCAAACAGCTTAAATGTCAGGCAACATGGCCCTGACTTGATAATGTTTATAGAGAACATTAATAAATGTAGAGAACTACCATTGATTTTCACAGAGGATACACAACCACATAAGAAAACATAACAAGCAGCCACTGAGTTGGAGAACTATTCGTTTTAACATCAGTAATGTCTCTGACACTATACTGTGATAAAGTAAAGCGATAAAGTAAAACATTTAACAAAGCTACCAGCTGGGTAAGTGAGTATTTTTTATCTACCACCCCACGTAATATTATAAAAGCTTGTTTAGGAAATATACATATATCCATACTGTATATCTGAGTGATGTGACAGCTGAAATCAAGCAGTAAGTGAGGGAAGTGTTTATTGAGTTTAGTTGAAGGATCTACTTTATCATGCTTCACACCCGTAGCAAATACAGCAGAAAAACATGTAGCATGACTTTTTATTTGGAATTAATGAGCCCAGAAAGACGACTCTGATTAATGATACAAAATCAGAGAATGATGTTCCGCATCCAACAAATTATAAACATGCTGTGAGCAATATAAAAAACATACAACATTTACCCTCATTTTAGGGGATGATGGATTAGAGAGAACTACTTTAATGTTTGCAAGGCTCACTATGGAAAAACATCTCACCCTGACCCCTACTCAAACAGATGTCCATGTGTCAGCATTTTGATCAAGTCTAATGAGACCATGTTGACTCAAACTCCCTGAGGGCACTGTTATTCCAAACATCAATGATTCCCTGGGTACCAAGACATAGACATGGGCACACACTGGTTGAATCAGTTGCTGTTTCAACATAATTTCTCAACGTATTGTGACATGGAATCAACGTGGAAAATACATTGGATTTCAAAAAAGTCATCAACTTTTTTTTTGTGGAATTTCTTTCCTTCTTAATGCATTTGAGTCAATCAGTTGTTTTGTGACAAGGTAGGGGGTTATACAGAAGATAGCTCCGTTTGGTAAAAGACCAAGTCCATATTATGGCAAGAACAGCTCAAATAAGCAAAGAGAAACAACAATCCATCATTACTTTGCTGCAAACAAACCACTACTAAAGGACACCAGTAATAAGAAGAGACTTGCTTGGGCCAAGAAACACGAGCAATGGACATTAGACTGGTGGAAATGTGTCCTTTGGTCTGGAGTACAAATTTGAGATTTTTGGTCTTTGTGAGACATGGTGTGGGTGAACGGATGATCTCTGCATGTGTATTTCCCACCGTAAAGCATGGAGTAGGAGGTGTTATGGTGTGGGGGGGCTTTGCTGGTGACACTGTCTGTGATTTATTTAGAATTCAAGGCACACTTAACCAGCATGCCTCCACAGCATTCTGCAGTGATACGCCATCCCATCTGGTTTGGGCTTAGTGGGACTATCACTTGTTTTTCAACAGGACAATGACCCAACACACCTCCAGGCTGTGTAAGGGCTATTTTACCAAGAAGGAGAGTGATGGAGGGCTGCATCAGATGACCTGAACTCCACAATTCCCCGACATCAACCAAATTGAGATGGTTTGGGATGAGTCGGACCTCAGAGTGAAGGAAAAGCAGCCAATAAATGCTCAGCATATGTGGGAACTCCTTCAAGACTGTTGGAAAAGCCTTCCAGGTGAAGCTGGTTGAGAGAATGCCAAGATTCCAAAGCTGTCATCAAGGCAAAGTGTGGCTGTTTGAAGAATCTAAAATCTAAAATCTATTTTGATTTGTTTAACACTTTTTTGATTACTACATGATTCCATATGTTTTATTTTTTTATTTCACCTTGATTTTTCCAGGTAGGCCAGTTGAGAACAAGTTCTCATTTACAACTGCGACCTGGCCAAGATAAAGCAAAGCAGTGTGACAAAAACAACAACACATGGGATAAACAAACATGCAGTCAATAACACAATAGAAAAGGTATATGTACAGTGTGTGCAAATGTAGTAAGATTAGGGAGGTAAGGCAATAAATAGACCATAGAGGCAAAATAATTACATATGTGTTATTTCATAGTTTTGATGTCTTCACTATTATTCTACGATGTAGAAAATAGTAAAAATAAAGAAAATCCCTTGAATGAGTAGGTGTTCTAAAACTTTAGACCGGAAGTGTATGTTTTTAGAAATGTTGACAAATTATAAAAAAATGAAAAGCTGAAATGTCTTGAGTCAATAAGTATTCAACCCCTTTGTTGTGGCATGCCTAAATAAGTGCAGGAGTTCAAATGTGCAAGTCACTCTGTATGCAATAATACATGACTACCTCATCTCTATACCTCACACATTAAATTATCTGTAAGGTCTCTCAGTCGATCACTGAATTTTAAAGACAGATTCAACCACAAAGACCAGGGAGGTTTCCCAATGCCTCACAAATAATGGAACCTATTGGTAGATGGGTAAAAAAAAAGCAGACATTGAATATCCCTTTGAGCATGGTGAAGTTATTAATTACACTTCAGATGGTGTATCAATACAGTCGCTACAAAGATACAGGCATCCTTCCTAACTCAATTGCCGGAGAGGAAGGAAACCGCTCAGGGATTTCACCTTCAGGTCAATGGTGACTTTAAAACATTAAAACAGTTACAGAGTTTAATGGCTGTGATAGGAGGAAACTGAGGATGGATCAACAACATTGTAGTTACTCCATAATACTAACCTAAATGAAGCCTGTACAGAAGAAAAAATGCATCCTGTTTGCAATAAGGCACGAAAGTAAAACTACATAAAATTTGGCAGAGAATTTGGCAGAGAAATTAACTTTACGTCCTGAATACATAGCATTATGTTTGGGATTAAATCCAACACAAAACATCACTATGTACCACACTTCATATTTTCAAGCATGGTGGAGGTTGCATCGTGTTATGGGTATGCTTCTCATCAACTAGGGAGTTTTTTAAAATCCAATTGGTAGTTAGTCTTGTCCCATCGCTGCAACTATTGTACGGACTCGGGAGAGGGAAAGATCGAGAACCATGCGTCCTCCGAAACACAACCCTGCCAAGCAGCACTGCTTCTAGACACACTGCTTACTTAACCCGGAAGCAAGCCACACCAATGTGTTGGATGTCCTTTGGGTGGTGGATCATTCTTGAGCATGATAAACCCAGCAGCTTTGCTGTTCTTGACACAAACCGGTGCGCCTGGCACCTACTACCATACTCCATTCAAAGGCATTTACATATTTTGTCTTGCCCATTCATCCTTCTGAATGACACACTTACACAACCCATGTCTCCATTATCTCAAGGCTTCTTTAACCTGTCACCCCCCCTTCATCTACACTGATTGAAGTGGATATCAATAAGGGATCATAGCTTTCACCTGGATTCACCTGGTCAGTTTATGTCATGGAAAGATTTTTTTACATTTCTATGTGGAATATTCTACACAATTTAATGTACACATAGTTCTGATGATTATGTTGAAACTACATTGATGTAACAACCTGTTGACAAATTACATTTGAAACAATATTGATTCAACCAGTGTGTGCCCATTGGCAAACCACTAGAGAGGAAAGTCAGATTTTGAATAAAAACTGGTCTTGGATGTGATACATGCTGCAGCATGGCTATGAAACAGGTTGAGGAATGGGAAGCTCTCTGAGGTTACATATACAGTACAAGCAAAAGGTTGAGCAGAATGCACACTGAATCAAGATCAATCACTGTTATCAGGCAATCTGACAAGATATAAGAGATGATAACAAGTCTCTATCTCTCCCAATGTACAGAGAGAGACAGTGTCATGGCGAGCCTAAGAGGTCAAGATAGATCGGATCTTGTTCAAAACAGCCCCATTAGGAGACTGAGACCGAGGACCGAGGGCAGAAACAGAATGTGTCAGAGCAGTGTGTTGCTGCTAACATTCACATGACGAGTAGCTGGAAAAGCTCGCACATAATATGGTCACGCACGGTTTCATGTGAAAAACAGCTGCGATACTATAATGAATACAGACACTGACAAAAGTAGCCAGTGTAATATTTCACTGGCAATGATAAAGGTGCAAATATGAAGCTGAGAGACTATGTTGAGTGAATATGTTGAGCGACTGGCTGAAAAAAATATATATATCCAGCACGAAAGTGCTGTGCAGCCGGAATGGGACTGTTCAAATTGTACATTTTGTTCAATTGTTTAATGTGAGAATACAACCCCAGTGTTTTTTCCAAACAGTATAATTCTCCAAACAAGATATTTTGTTTACTGCAGAGTTGAATGGAGAGTTTACTATGTCAAACATCCCTGATGAATATGGCTTTGTCTTGTTAGATTTTCCTGGATCAATTTACAGTAAGCAGATTTCAATGATAAGAACACACTATTTAGCGACGAGTCTGTAATCTATAATTTGTGATTGGATCCAGAGCCAATGACAATTTTCGGTAAGTGGGGAATTATGATCATTATGGCGATCAAGATTGGCTTGTTTGCATATTGCGGGGAAGTCAAGCAGCTTTAATTACAAGCATTTCACTACACCGGCAATAACATCTGCAAAAGATTTGTATGCGACCAATACAATTTGATTTGATTTGATTACCGAGTTGGGCACAAGGGGCCTGTCCATAGTGATTAACAAGCGCCCCAAATGGCATCCTATTCCCTATATAGTGCACTACTTTTGACCAGACCATATGGTGGTGCACTATATATGACATAGGGTGTGATTTAGGACACACTATATATGTAATGGATGTGGAGGAACTCAAACAAGGCCCCTTAATGACAGACCAAGGGGATGGGATGTAAGTGGCTGCCTGAGGAATAAACACTGTGGCATTACATTGGGATAGAGGGGCACCAAACAGTCAGGGATCCCACTCTCCAAATTAGGTCTCAGTCACATCCAATCTCCCTGCAGTCTACCAACTATTCCACCAGAATGTTCTGTCTTTCGGTTTGTTGTGGTTGTTTCTGTTTATGTAATGACAGCTATTCCCTTTGCACCGCAGCAATACACCTTGACTACTGGCAAATGCTTTCTGAAAGCAGTGTGTGTGTGAGTGAGTGAGTGAGTGAGAGAGAGAGAGGGGTGCCTGAGATTGGAACCTACAATTATCAAGGCTTTATTGATATTGGAGGGCAGGGGGAAAATCCAAATCACATCAGCTTGTTGGCAGAATGGATTATATTTCAGTGTTTACTCTCCAATTTATGTTGTTTCTTAAGATTACCCATCTCAAGCTTGTTGATGTTTTTCCTCACTATTTGCTCCTTCAAATGATTTGTTTGAGAAGCGCTAAAAGCAGCTTCCAGAGACATGTGTTTGCACTTCCTGGAAGCTTGAATTGAAGCAAGTGATCCTCCCTCACCTCAATCTCATTTAAACGTTGTTATTGATGCCTAGACATGATGGGCCATCCACTCTTTTTGTTTACTGGACTTTGCACCTCAGGGACAACAGTACCCACTGGGCACAGATGTCAGTTCAACGTCTAGTTTTGATTTACATTTGGTTGAGTTGTCAACTAACGTGAATTCAACATGACATCAACAAAACATTTGTTGGGTGAAAAAAATATGAAATGCCCTTACTTTGATGACTTTTTGCAAATCCAATTAGTTTTCCAAGTTAATTCAACGGCATCACATAGATCTTTGGGGGTTGAAATGACGTCGAAACAACGTTGATTCAACCAGTTTTTGCCCAGTGTGTAATGCGTGTATATGGGAGGTGAAGTCAAGTGCAGGAGAGCGGAGTATAATAAATAGGCACACTTTAATACCGGTTACCAAATGACAGCACATAACACATACAAGTGCCAAAAACACGGTCCAAAACAAAAGTGCAACGCCTGACAATTATCCACGTAACAAATAACAATCACTCACAAATACAACATGGTGAGTGAAGCCAGGTGTGATAAGACAAAGACAGAACAAATGGAAAATTAAAAGTGGATTAGTGGTGGCTAGAAAGCCTGTGACGTCGACCGCCGAACGCTGCCCGAACAAGGAGAGGGACCGACTTCGGCGGAAGTCGTGACACAGTGTGTAGCCATGAAGCACTGAGTCTACATACTTAGAGACATGATGTCAAACAACATCTATGGTGAAGGACCTTTGGAAAAAGAATCATGATTGAGATTAAAATTCAAATGGCATGCATTTTAAATACGATTTCTAATTTAAATGTAGATTTTAAAAGACATCAAAACAGCATATTAACAAACTAAGGCTACCTCAAGGTTCTATGTTCTCAACCAGCCTACTCTGTATTCAAATTTCCAATACCCCTTACTCAACTCTACTGTACGTCAGATGTCCAAGGGTACAGTACACAGTGAAATGGGTTTACACTTGGGCAGGGCTGGTCAGTCACCTTCCCTGCCAGCAGCACTCTCATCCATAATCCTGACAGTCAGTCTGACAGTATGTCACCCTCACACATGATGAACCGCGCAGGATCAGCATGCATTTGTCTCAATCCTCCAAACAAGATAAGTAATTTTCTACCTACAAGGAATAATGGTTTGAAAATCAAATCATTTGTACAATGTTATGAGGTGATTCATATGGTAGTAGTCTATGAAACACATTCAAATTCCATCTTCAAAGATGTGCACGGGAGTACACCATGACATATGGGATTCATTCTTCAAAGTACAGTAGATGGGGCTTCTCAAATCAAATCAAATTTGATTGGTCACATACAGATGGTTAGCAGGTGTTAATACGAGTGTAGCGAAATGCTTGTGCTTCTAGTTCTGACAGTGCAGTAATATCTAACAATTCCCCAACAACTACCTAATACACACAAATCTAAAGGGGTGGATGAGAATATGTACATATAAGTATATGGATGAGCGATGGCCGAGCGGCATAGGCTAGGTGCAATAGAGGGTATAAAATACAGTATATACATGTGATATGAGTAATTTAAGATATGTAAACATTATTAAAGTGGCATTATTTAAAGTGGCATTGTTTAAAGTGACTAGTGATCCATTTATTAAAGTGTCCAGTGATTGGGTCTCATTGTAGGCAGCAGCCTATCTGAGTTAGTGATGGCTGTTTAGCAGTCTGATGGCCTTGAGATAGAAGCTATTTTTCAATCTCTTGGTCCCAGCTTTGATGCACCTGTACCGACCTCGCCTTCTAGATGATAGCGGTGTGAACATGCAGTGGCTCGGGTGTTTGTTGTCCTTGATGATATTTTTGGCCTTCCTGTGACATCAGGTGCTGTAGGTGTCATGGAGGGCAGGTAGTTTTCCTCCGGTGATGCGTTGTGCAGACCGCACCACCCTCTGGAGAGCCTTGCGGTTGAGGGTGGTGCAGTTGCTGTGATACAGCCCGACAGGATGCTCTCGATTGTGCATCTGTAAAAGTTTGTCAGGGTTTTGGGTGACAAGCCAAATTTCTTCAGCCTCCTGAGGTTGAAGAGGCACTGTTTTGTCTTCTTCACCACACTGTCTGTGTGGGTGGACCATTTCAGTTTGTCTGTGATGTGTACGCCCAGGAACAGAAAACTTTAACCTCTTTCCATGGTTAAATGCAGTGTATCGCGCTTTCAGTTTTGCGCGAATGCCACCATCCATCCACGGTTTCTGGTTAGGGTAGGTTTTAATAGTCACAGTGGGTACAACATCTCCAATGCACTTCTTTATAAACGCACTCACCGAGTCAGCGTATAGATCAATGTTGTTCTCTGAGGCTGACCGGAACATATTCCAGTCTGCGTGATCAAAACAATCTTGAAGCATGGCTTCCAATTGGTCAGACCAGCGTTGAATGGTTCTCATCACTGGTACATCCTGTTTGAGTTTCTGCCTATAAGACGGTACGAGCAAGATGGCGTCGTGGTTGGATTTGCCAAAGGGAGGGTGGGAGAGGACTTTGTATGCATCGTGGAAGTTAAGAGTAGAAGTGGTCGAGAGTACTAGCCCTGCGTGTTGTGCAATCAATATGCTGATAGAATTTAGGTAGCCTTGTTCTCAAATTTGCTTTGTTAAAATCCCCAGCTACAATAAATGCAGCCTCCGGATATATAGTTTCCAGTTTACATAGAGTCCAGTGAAGTTCCTTGAGGGCCGTCTTGGTGTTCGCTTGAAGGGGAATGTACACAGCTGTGACTGTAACTGACGAGAATTCTCTTGGTAGGTAAAATGGCCGGCATTTGATTGTAAGGAATTCTAGGTCGGGTGAGCAGAAGGACTTTAGTTGCTGTATGTTGTTCCAGTATGATTACACCATGAGTCGTTAATCATAAAGCATACACCCCCACCCTTCCTCTTCCCAGAGAGGTGTTTATCTCTGTTGGCGAGATGCATGGAGAAGCCCGGTGGCTGAACCGATTCCGACAACATATTTTGAGAGAGCCATGTTTCCGTGAAACAGAGAATGTTACAATCTCTGATGTCTCTCTGGAAGGCAACCCTTGCTCAAATTTTGTCTACCTTGTTGTCAAGAGACTGGACATTGGCGAGTAGTATACGTAGTATACCCGGGAGCGGTGAGCGATGTGCACGTCTACGGAGCCTGACCTAGAGGCCGCTCCGTCTGACCCTTCTGCGGCGCCATTGTTTTGGGTCGGCTACTGGGATTAGATCCATTGTCCTGGGTGGTGGTCCGAACAGAGGATCCACTTCAGGAAAGTCGTATTCCTAGAGTAATGTTGGTAAGTTGACTGTGCTCTTATATCATATAGTTCTTCCTGGCTGTATGTAATAAGACTTAAGATTTCCTGGGGTAACAATGTAAGAAATAATACATGAAAAAACGAAATACTGTATAGTTTCCTAAGAACTCGAAGCGAGGCGACCATCTCTGTCGGCGCCATTCCTACTTCTTCGGGCTGAATGCCAAGAGATATGCATGAGCTCCATGCATCATTCAAACACAGAGGCACCAGGGAGAATAAGCCTGGCAGTGGCACCCAGACTGACTCTCACAAACACCACTGCTCACCTCTACTCTGTGTTTCTGCATTCAGAGCAAGCCCTCATCCGCCTTACTTACCTGCTTACCTGGCAGGAACAAAAGCTGTGGAAGGGGAGATATTAGACCCTGCCAGGATCTGTGTGGAGGGAATCGAAGGGACCCGGTGCACTCTCCACCCCCCAAGAAAAACAACATAAAAACAAACATAATGAAATAAAGATATAGAGCAGAGCAGTGTTAAATTCTCCTTAAAATGTTAAATGTTTATCTCACAATCTCAAGTGAAAAGGAAAGGCAGAGTATTTTGGTTTAAAGCTGATAAATTATTGACAACTAAATGCAGATTAACTCACAAATGGTTTTAGAGCTCCCGAGTGGCGCCAGCGGTCTAAGGCACTGCATCTCAGTGCTAGAGGTGTCACTACAGACCTGGTTTGATTCCAGGGTTTATCACAACTGGCCGTGATTGGGAGTCCCATACGGCGGTGCACAATTGGCCCAGCGTCGTTATGGCTAGGCCAGGGTAGGCCGTCATTGTAAATACGAATTTGTTCTTAATATGGATCCGCCCCTTTTTTCAATTTTCACCTAAAATTACATACCCAAATCTAACTGCCTGTAACTCAGGACCTGAAGCAAGGATATGCATATTCTTGATACCATTTGAAAGGAAACACTTTGAAGTTTGTGGAATTGTGAAATGAATGTAGGAGAATATAACACATTAGATCTGGTGAAAGATAATACAAAGAAAAAAACATATATTTTCAAAATGTTGTATGAAGATTGCCCAAATGTGCCTAATTGGTTTATTAATACATTTTCAAGTTCATAATTGTGCACTCTCCTCAAACAATAGCATGGTATTCCTTCACTGTAATAGCTACTGTAAATTGGACAGTGCAGTTGGATTAACAATAATTTAACTTCTTAAGGCTAGGGGGCAGTATTCGGAGGTTAAGATGAATGAGGTGCCCAAAGTAAACTGCTTGGATATGCCTATAATTGGTAGTATTGGATAGAAAACACTCTAAAGTTTAAATAATGTCTGTGAGTATAACAGAACTGATATAGCAGGCGAAAACCCGAGGAGAATCCATCCAGACCTTTTTTGTTGTTGAGGTGACACCATTTTAAATGCCTTTCTATGGGGAAATCAATACCTCCCATGGGAATACCTCCCAGACTGCAGTTCCTAGGGCTTCCAGCAGATGTCAACAGTCTTTAGAAAGAGTTCAGGCTTGTTTTTTGAAAAATGAGCTAGAATTTGTAGTTTTTCTAGGTGGCTCCCATTTTGGCTGTAGTATTGTGGCGCATGTCGGTGATGGCGCGCACTTCGTTATTTATCTCTGGTAATGAACATACTATTCTCCGTCTTAAATTTTATAGTTTATTTACATATTAGGGTACCTGAGGATTGATTAGAAACGTTGTTTGACTTGTTTGGATGAAGTTTATTGGTAACTTTTGGGATTCATTTGTATGCATTTTGATTGAGGGAAACCAGTGGATTACTGAGTCAAGCGCGCAAACTAGACTGACTTTTTTGGCATATAAAGAAGGACTTTATCGAACAAAAGGACCATTTGTTATGTAGCTGGGACCCTTGTGATTGCAAACAGAGGAAGATCTTCAAAGGTAAGTGATTTATTTTATCGCTATTTCTGACTTTCGTGACGCCTCTGCTTGTTTGGAAAATGTTTGTAATGCTTTTGTACATGGGGCGCTGTCCTCAGATAATCGCATGGTGTGCTTTTGCCGAACTGATCCCGTTTTAACTGACTTGCCTAGTTAAATAAATAAGTATCCCAAGGTTGAAAGGGTAGATTGAAACTTAAACACTCCCCTTTCTTACCCCGTCCCTCTGTCCTCATTTGCTTATACCTGCCAAAGAAACCGGTGTGTGCATCTTAAAAGACCATTGGGTAAACGTCAGAACCACTGCATGCATACTTAATCTTAATGTGCCATATGCCTCAGTGACAGCTAGCATCAAGCTAATGACCATGCTGGTCTGCAGGAATAAAGAGTGTTTCCACAGTGTGAGCTCAAATCATTCTGAGCTTTACCATCTCCTCATATAGGCTAGCTGTTTTGTATGAGGAGAGAGGCAATAGTGTGTAACGCTTTGAAGAATGATCCCTTGTGGGAAAAATTACAGTTACTTGTCATAACAAAAATCTTGACCCCTACATGCAAAGGACATTTGCTCCACTAGGACCTATAGGAAATAAGTCAAGTTCAGTCAAGTCGTGCAAAGGGCATGTGAGTTAATGACAGAGCGTACATAGAAGATTCCAATGACCTGCTATAGCATGGGTGGTAAGTAGCCTGGAGGTTAGTGTTTTGGGCCAGTAACCCGAAAGGTTGCTAGTTTGAATCCCCAAGCTGACAAGGTAAGAAATCTGTCGATATGACCTTGAGTGAGGCAATTAATCCTAATTGATCCAGGGTCACTGTTGATAATGGAAGACCCTGGCCATGACCCCACTCCCAGAAGATGTCTCAGGGAGAGAAAGATATGCAAGAAACACATTTCCAATTCCCACAATTGAAATAGGACACATATGAGCACCCACCAAATGATTATGTTTTGTATCACACCATGAATGAATGAACCATCATTGTTTTTTCTTTACCTCTGCCCACGGATTCAGTTTCCAGTATGAAGCTCTGCACCCTGACCAGGCTTTCAACCTAAATACCGTAAGATGCCTCTTCTGCGTTGTTACTCAAAAAACAGACTTAAAAAGAACACTAACTTGCATCACAGGTGTATTGCACCTCATCGACGCCGTATTTCTCCTTGAAGTATTCTCAGGGATGGATCCTGTCAACAGACACAAACACAATCTGTTTTAATGAGTAGGCCAAAAGAAGCAGGATAACACACACACACACACACACACACACACACACACACACACACACACACACACACACACACACACACACACACACACACACACACACACACACACACACACACACACACACACACACACACACACACACACACACACACACACACACACACACACAGTGCAGTACAAGAATACAGGATTCTTAGTGTCTTGAGTCCATATTGCTGAAAGTGGTGGGCTGTCTCCTGAGGCTGATCATATTCACATATAATCTGAGTCACAGTGACAATGATGCCAAGGTCACCCAAATGAGTCAGATGCATCACTACTTAGATACAACAAATAATTACTTTCCTCCACCTATCAGGTTCTGACAAAGGTTGGTTGAGTGAGGTGACAGGTGTTCACCCATCTGCCACCCCTGGTTTCATAACTGTCTAAAACATATACACATGGCACATGATTAAGAATAAAGTACAGTATTGAACAGCAAGTTGTTTTTTGTTAAATCCCCATATTTTACACTGTCAAAATATCAGCCACAGTGTGCTAATGGCAGATTTAAGAACAAATAAAGTGTTGAGAGAGAGAGAGAGAGAGAGAGAGAGAGAGAGAGAGAGAGAGAGAGAGAGAGAGAGAGAGAGAGAGAGAGAGAGAGAGAGAGAGAGAGAGAGAGAGAGAGAGAGAGAGAGAGAGAGAGAGAGAGAGAGAGAGAGAGAGAGAGAGAGAGAGAGAGAGAGAGAGAGAGAGAGAGAGAGAGAGAGAGAGAGAGAGAGAGAGAGAGAGAGAGAGAGAGAGAGAGAGAGAGAGAGAGAGAGACTAATTAGTCCGAGGCAAGGCTAGGAGCTGAATAAATACACATACATGTAAGTCAACAGTAAAGAAATATGGTAATCTAATATTCCATCCATTGTGTTTCAGAGACTTCAAACTGAAACAGTCTGCAGAAGCACTATTGTCTGAGAAGAGGGCCTTTTAGATAAACTGGATGCATCTACTGAATTTGCTGATTAAAGCAATACTCCTGACTCTGTCTGCTGAGCTCGAGAGATAAAGGTATGAAGTCTATGGAATCCATTTAAAAAATAATATCTTCTTTCGAGAAACAAAAGAGCTAGATATGCAATAAAAGGCAGCCAAACACATTCATTTTGAAAATGAGCTCATTTATAAATAAACCCTCTCTCTCCTCTTCGCTCTCTCCCTCTCTCTCCTGTGACTGAGCTGAAAGGCGTTGCCAGTGACGCAATCTCCCATCCAGGTTGCATAGCTCTCAGGCAGCTTTGGGACAAAGAGGATGGCTTTTCCTGTGTCCACATCGATGACTCCTAGCAGTCAGATTCAGTCACTCCAAAAGCCCAATGGAAAAAGGACTCCTACAGAACAGAACCACATGAGTAAAAAGAGTCAACCAGGGTCCTCAGTCACATCTCCATCCATCTCTGTAATTGACTTTTCATGTTCAGCCTCTGAACTGAAATGCACATTCTGGAGCCATTTCCCAGGTGCAGTATGGGACAGCCTCTCAACGATGCATTGAAGCAATATGGATTTATGCAAACCACAATCTCTCTCAACATGTGTGTAGGAATAAATGGGTGGTAAAAGTGAAACCGCAAACAGACACAAACAGTTTGATCAATAAAAGTATGATACTATCAGAAGGTGTAAACAGCATTTTCTAAGATGGCAGCGACAAAAAAGACAACATGACAGGAGTGAGGCAACTCTTTCAATGAGAGGGTCTGTTTTCTGTGGCTAGGCCTTCACAGACCACAGATCATTATTATAGATTTATTATAGATTATAGATCTGGAAATTTGATAAAGAAGGATTGCCATGTTTCCTGAAGTGGATCCTCTGTTCGGACCACCACCCAGGACAATGGATCTAATCCCAGTAGCCGACCCAAAACAATGGCGCCGCAGAAGGGGCAGACGGAGCGGCCTCTAGGTCAGGCTCCGTAGACGTGCACATCGCTCACCGCTCCCGAGTATACTACTCGCCAATGTCCAGTCTCTTGACAACAAGGTAGACAAAATTTGAGCAAGGGTTGCCTTCCAGAGAGACATCAGAGATTGTAACATTCTCTGTTTCACGGAAACATGGCTCTCTCAAAATATGTTGTCGGAATCGGTTCAGCCACCGGGCTTCTCCATGCATCTCGCCAACAGAGATAAACACCTCTCTGGGAACAGGAAGGGTGGGGGTGTATGCTTTATGATTAACGACTCATGGTGTAATCATACTGGAACAACATACAGCAACTAAGGACCTATCATGGTCCAAACACAACAACACAGTTGTGAAGAGGGCACGACAACTCCTCTTCCCCCTCAGGAGGCTGAAAAGATTTGGCATGGTTCTTCAGATCCTCAAAAAGTTCTACAGCTGCAACATTGAGAGCATCTTGACTGACTTGGTACAGTATGGCAACTGCTTGGCATCCGACCGCAAGGAGCTACAGAGGGTAGTGCGTATGGTCCAGTACATCACTGGGGCCGAGGTCCCTGCCATCCAGGACCTCTATAGGAAGGCCCTAAAAATTGTCAAAGACTCCAGCCACCCAAGACATACACTGTTCTCTCTGCTAGCGCATGGCAAGCGGTACCGGAGCACCAAGTCTGAGACCACAAGGCTCCTGAACAGCTTCTACCTCCAATCCATGAGAATGCTGAACAGTTAATCAAATGGCTACCTGAACTATTTGCATTGACCCCCCTGACATTCTTGCACTGGCTCTATGCGCGCACACACACACACACACACACACACACACACACACACACACACACACACACACACACACACACACACACACACACACACACACACACACACACACACACACACACACACACACACACACACACACACACACACACACTCAAAAAACACACAGACACATGCATATTAACGCCACACACACACTCACACGTAGATACAGTTGAAGTCGGAAGTTTACATACACTTAGGTTGGAGTCATTAAAACTCGTTTTTCAACCACTCCACAAATGTCTTGTTAACAAACTATTGTTTTGGCAAGTTGGTTAGGACATCTACTTTGTGCATGACACAAGTAATTTTTCCAACGATTGTTTACAGACAGATTATTTCACTTATAGTTCACTGTATCACAGTTCCAGTGGGTCAGAAGTTTACATACACTAAGTTGACTGTGCCTTTAAACAGCTTGGAAATTCCAGAAAATTATGTCATGGCTTTAGAAGCTTCTGATAGGCTAATTGACATAATTTGAGTCAATTGGAGGTGTACCTGTGGATGTATTTCAAGGCCTACCTTCAAACTCACTGCCTCTTTGCTTGACATCATGGGAAAATCAAAAGAAATCAGCCGAGACCTCAGAAAAAAATTGTAGACCTCAATTTTCAAACGCCTGAAGGTACCACGTCTATCTGTACAAACAATAGTACGCAAGTATAAACACCATGGGACCATGCAGCCGTCATATCGCTTAGGAAGGAGACGCTTTCTGTCTCCTAGAGATGAATGTACTTTGGTGCGAAAAGTGCAAATCAATCCCAGAACAACAGCAAAGGACCTTGTGAAGATGCTGGAGGAAACAGGTACAAAAGTATCTATATCCACAGTAAAACGAGTCCTATATCGACATAACCTGAAAGGCCGCTCAGCAAGGAAGAAGCCACTGCTCCAAATCCGGCATTAAAAAAAGCCAGACTATGGTTTGCAACTGCACATCGGGACAAAGATTGTACTTTTTGGAGAAATGTCCTCTGGTTTGATGAAACAAAAATAGAACTGTTTGGTCATAATGACCATCGTTATGTTTGGAGGAAAAAGTGGGATGCTTGCAAGTCGAAGAACACCATCCCAACCGTGAAGCACGGGGGTGGCAGCATCATGTTGTGGGGGTGCGTTGCTGCAGGAGGGACTGGTGCACTTCACAAAATAGATGGCATCATGAGGATGGAAATTTATGTGGATATATTGAAGCAACATCTCAAGACATCAGTCAGGAAGTTAAAGCTTGGTCGCAAATTGGTCTTCCAATTGGACAATGACCCCAAGCGTACTTACAAAGTTGTGGCAAAATGGCATAAGGACAACAAAGTCAAGGTATTGGAGTGGCCATCACAAAGCCTGGACCTCAATTCTATAGAAAATTTGTGGGCAGAACTGAAAAAGCGTGTGCGAGCAAGTAGGCCTACAAATCTGACTCAGTTACACCAGCTCTGTCAGGAGGAATGGGCCAAAATTCACCCAATTTATTATGGGAAGCTTGTGGAAGACTAATGACTAATGTGATGAAAGAAATAAAAGCTGAAATCAATCATTCTCTCTACTATTATTCTGACATTTCACATCCTTAAAATAAAGTGGTGATCCTAACTGACCTGAAACAGGGAATTTTTCCAAGGATTAAATGTCAGGAATTGTGAAAAACTGAGTTTAAATGTATTTGGCTAATGTATTTGGCAGATTTTTGATTTCAACTGTACACGTTCACACTCTTTACATACGCTGCCGCTACTCTGTTTATTATTATCTTTTTTTAAATGACAATTTTCTTACTTTTTAACTGCATTGTTGGGAAAAATCTCGTATGTAAGCGTTTCACGTTAGTCTACACCTGTTGTATTCCGTGCATGTGACAATTACAGTTGGACTTGATTTGAAAGGCCCTATACGGATTGACCATGAAATGCATGCTTCCAGCAGGATGCACAGCCAACAACTATAATTTGCATGCCCCGCCGAAAGATCCTTTCATGCGGAATAGGTGGTTGGAATTTGTTGGTCCCCAGTGGTGGTGAGTATACTGGTAGGTAGACCATAGACTGCTGGTTATGTATCCGGTTATATATATTTTGATAATGATAATCACAATCATCGCTAGCATAGCAGACGTTAGCTAGCTAGCTACCAACTATTCAATTCAATTCAATTCAAGGGGCTTTATTGGCATGGGAAACATGTGTTAACATTGCCAAAGCAAGTGAGGTAGATAATATACAAAAGTGAAATAAACAATAAAAATTAACAGTAAACATTACACATACAGAAGTTTCAAAACAATAAAGACATTACAAATGTCATATTATATATATACAGTGTTGTAACAATGTACAAATGGTTAAAGCACACAAGTTAAAATAAATAAACATAGATATGGGTTGTATTTACAATGGTGTTTGTTCTTCACTGGTTGCCCTTTTCTTGTGGCAACAGGTCACAAATCTTGCTGCTGTGATGGCACACTGTGGAATTTCACCCAGTAGATATGGGAGTTTATCAAAATTTTATTTGTTTTCGAATTCTTTGTGGATCTGTGTAATCTGAGGGAAATATGTCTCTCTAATATGGTCATACATTGGGCAGGAGGTTAGGAAGTGCAGCTCAGTTTCCACCTCATTTTGTGGGCAGTGAGCACATAGCCTGTCTTCTCTTGAGAGCCATGTCTGCCTACGGCGGCCTTTCTCAATAGCAAGGCTATGCTCACTGAGTCTGTACATAGTCAAAGCTTTCCTTAAGTTTGGGTCAGTCACAGTGGTCAGGTATTCTGCCACTGTGTACTCTCTGTTTAGGGCCAAATAGCATTCTAGTTTGCTCTGTTTTTTTGTTAATTCTTTCCAATGTGTCAAGTAATTATCTTTTTGTTTTCTCATGATTTGATTGGGTCTAATTGTGCTGTTGTCCTGGGGCTCTGTGGGGTGTGTTTGTGTTTGTGAACAGAGCCCTAGGACCAGCTTGCTTAGGGGACTCTTCTCCAGGTTCATCTCTCTGTAGGTGATGGCTTTGTTATGGAAGGTTTGGGAATCGCTTCCTTTTAGGTGGTTGTAGAATTTAACGGCTCTTTTCTGGATTTTGATAATTAGTGGGTATCGGCCTAATTCTGCTCTGCATGCATTATTTGGTGTTCTACGTTGTACACGGAGGATATTTTTGCAGAATTCTGCATGCAGAGTCTCAATTTGGTGTTTGTCCCATTTTGTGAAATCTTGGTTGGTGAGCGGACCCCAGACCTCACAACCATAAAGGGCAATGGGCTCTATGACTGATTCAAGTATTTTTAGCCAGATCCTAATTGGTATGTTGAAATTTATGTTCCTTTTGATGGCATAGAATGCCCTTCTTGCCTTGTCTCTCAGATCGTTCACAGCTCTGTGGAAGCTACCTGTGGTGCTGATGTTTAGGCCGAGGTATGTATAGTTTTTTGTGTGCTCTAGGGCAACGGTGTCTAGATGGAATTTGTGGTCCTGGCGACTGGACCTTTTTTGGAACACCATTATTTTGGTCTTACTGAGATTTACTGTCAGGGCCCAGGTCTGACAGAATCTGTGCAGAAGATCTAGGTGCTGCTGTAGGCCCTCCTTGGTTGGTGACAGAAGCACCAGATCATCAGCAAACAGTAGACATTTGACTTCGGATTCTAGTAGGGTGAGACCGGGTGCTGCAGACTGTTCTAGTGCCCGCGCCAATTCGTTGATATATATGTTGAAGAGGGTGGGGCTTAAGCTGCATCCCTGTCTCACCCCACGACCCTGTGTGAAGAAATGTGTGTGTTTTTTGCCAATTTTAACCGCACACTTGTTGTTTGTGTACATGGATTTTATGATGTCGTATGTTTTTCCCCCAACACCACTTTCCATCAATTTGTATAGCAGACCCTCATGCCAAATTGAGTCGAAGGCTTTTTTGAAATCAACAAAGCATGAGAAGACTTTGCCTTTGTTTTGGTTTGTTTGGTTGTCAATTAGGGTGTGTAGGGTGAATACATGGTCTGTTGTACGGTAATTTGGTAAAAAGCCAATTTGACATTTGCTCAGTACATTGTTTTCATTGAGGAAATGTACGAGTCTGCTGTTAATGATAATGCAGAGTATTTTCCCAAGGTTACTGTTGACGCATATTCCACGGTAGTTATTGGGGTCAAATTTGTCTCCACTTTTGTGGATTGGGGTGATCAGTCCTTGGTTCCAAATATTGGGGAAGATGCCAGAGCTAAGGACGATGTTAAAGAGTTTTAATATAGCCAATTGGAATTTGTTGTCTGTATATTTGATCATTTCATTAAGGATACCATCAACACCACAGGCCTTTTTGGGTTGGAGGGTTTTTATTTTGTCCTGTAACTCATTCAAGGTAATTGGAGAATCCAGTGGGTTCTGGTAGTCTTTAATAGTTGATTCTAGGATTTGTATTTGATCATGTATATGTTTTTGCTCTTTATTCTTTGTTATAGAGCCAAAAAGATTGGAGAAGTGGTTTACCCATACATCTCCATTTTGGATAGATAATTCTTCGTGTTGTTGTTTGTTTAGTGTTTTCCAATTTTCCCAGAATTGGTTAGAGTCTATGGATTCTTCAATTACATTGAGCTGATTTCTGACGTGCTGTTCCTTCTTTTTCCGTAGTGTATTTCTGTATTGTTTTAGTGATTCACCATAGTGAAGGCGTAGACTCAGGTTTTCCGGGTCTCTATGTTTTTGGTTGGACAGGTTTCTCAATTTATTTCTTAGATTTTTGCATTCTTTATCAAACCATTTGTCATTGTTGTTCATTTTCTTCGGTTTTCTATTTGAGATTTTTAGATTTGATAGGGAAGCTGAGAGGTCAAATATACTGTTAAGATTTTCTACTGCCAAGTTTACACCTTCACTATTGCAGTGGAACGTTTTACCCAGGAAGTTGTCTAAAAGGGATTGAATTTGCTGTTGCCTAATTGTTTTTTGGTAGGTTTCCAAACTGCATTCCTTCCATCTATAGCATTTCTTAATGTTACTCAGTTCCTTTGGCTTTGATGCCTCATGATTGAGTATTGCTCTGTTCAAGTAGACTGTGATTTTGCTGTGGTCTGATAGGGGTGTCAGTGGGCTGACTGTGAACGCTCTGAGAGACTCTGGGTTGAGGTCAGTGATAAAGTAGTCTACAGTGCTACTGCCAAGAGATGAGCTATAGGTGTACCTACCATAGGAGTCCCCTCGAAGCCTACCATTGACTATGTACATACCCAGCGTGCGACAGAGCTGCAGGAGTTGTGACCCGTTTTTGTTGGTTATGTTGTCATAGTTGTGCCTAGGTGGGCATATGGGGGAGGGAATGCTGTCACCTCCAGGTAGGTGTTTGTCCCCCTGTGTGCTGAGGGTGTCAGGTTCCTGTCCAGTTCTGGCATTTAGGTCGCCACAGACTAATACATGTCCCTGGGCCTGGAAATGATTGATTTCCCCCTCCAGGATGGAGAAGCTGTCTTCATTAAAGTATGGGGATTCTAGTGGGGGGATATAGGTAGCACACAGGAGGACATTTTTCTCTGTTAAGATAATTTCCTTTTGAATTTCTAGCCAAATGTAAAATGTTCCTGTTTTGATTAATTTAATGGAGTGAGTTAGGTCTGCTCTATACCAAATTAGCATTCCCCCTGAGTCCCTTTCCTGTTTCACACCTGGTAGTTTGGTGGATGGGACTACCAGCTCTCTGTAACCTAGAGGGCAACCAGTGGGTCCGTCTCCTCTATACCATGTTTCTTGCAGGATGACAATGTCTGCATTACCGATTTCTTTGGTGAAGTCCGGGTTCCTGCTCTTTAGGCCAAAGGCAGATGACCTCAGACCTTGGATATTCCAGGATGATATAGTGAAGGCTTTTTGTTCCATAAAGTGTCCAATGTTGTTGGTCGGGGTTTGGCCTCAGGCCAGTAAGTGTGAGCAGAGCCTGCTGAGCATCTGGTACATGCCGTTGGCTTGGGCGAGTGTAAGAGTGGGGGTTGGGCCAGTTTGCCCGCTCACTACCTGGGCGTATGTGTGACTTCCATGTTGATGCCCTCTTTGCGGGGGTGGGGTGCATGGGGTGGGCAGGAGTGGTATGGGTCTGATCTGAGGGGGCCTAAATTGGGTGTGGGCATGGTTGATGTGGGGGGGGTGTGTAGGTCTAGGGGGGGGTCCTGGAGGTCTTGGAGGGTGTCTTGCTGGTCTGGTTGGGGTGTCTATTGATCTGTTGCTCCTGTGTGAAGTGTTGGGGCTTCGTTTGAGAGCGATGTCCTTTAGAGTCCGGGCAAAGGTGGGCACTGCTGCCTTGTAGAGGTGGACCTGGTCATAGAGGCTGTTCAAGTCCAGGGTGGAGTGGTGGGCCAGAAAAACATTTGGTTTTGAGGCACAGTCACGGGAAATGCTTGCGTTTACCCGCTGTATTGTAGCAGGGTGGAAGTCTTTTCGTGGTAGCAGGGTGGAGATAACCACTTGTGCGTTGGGGAAAGTAGAAGAAGCTTTTTCAATCACTCCCTTCAGTGCTGTGGCCACCCTTTCCTGCTGTGCTCTCAGGTCGTTTGTGCCTGTGTGTATTATTATGTGGCTAGGTGAGCCTAGTTTGTCCTCAGACAGAAGTTCTAGGGCGCGCTGGGTGTTTGGACACCAGAGTTTAGACACACTGTGTTTGGGAAAAAGTTTTTTTTCTTCTATATATTTCCCATTTGAGTCCATAAGGAGAAAAATCTGTGTCTTGTGTTTGTCCTCAGTGGGTGTGGGGGGGTTGTCAGGAGGGCTATCAGGGTGGCTGACAGGGGGGATGCTCAGAGGGAGTGAGAGCTGCTGGGCTTGGGGTTTTTCTTTTGTCTGTTCTGCTGTGATGTCGACTCTATGGTCAGGGTCTGGTGTGGACTGTTCTGCTGTGGTGTCGAGACTTTTGTCGGGTGCTGAGGTGGGCTGTTCTGCTGGCGTCTCTGTGGGGATGGCCACCTCCCTAGTGGGTTGTTCTCTGTCACATGCCATCCCCCTCAACCTCTCCTCCAGCAGTCTGATCCTCTCCTCCATCCCCCTCTCGCTCTCCTCCAGCAGTCTGATCCTCTCCTCTAGTGCTTTGTTCTGCTCCTGCTTCTGCTCTTTCTCCTGTTGAAGTTGTCTCACCACTGTACAGAGTGCAGATATGTCTCTCTCCACCTCCAGCTCTCCTGGTCTGGTTAAGGGGTTGTTGTGCTGGACTGTTGTCTGGGTCTGTGCTGACTGGAGTGTAATCACCTGCTGTTCTAGCTCAACCTGCCTTACCTCCAGCTGGGTGAATTTATCCTTCATTTCAATGAGGGAGAAGTACTCTGTACTGGGAGGTTGACTGTCTGCTGAGGGTTGCTCGTCTGTGGGGTTATATGATGAAGAGGTTTGGTCTGACCCACTTGGGGTGGGGGTATCTTTATCAAGGGAGAGCTTCTCCTGCTGGGCTAATTCTTTGATTAGGTGAAAGTCCAGCTGAAACTGTTTGTGGTTGCCCTGTACCAATACTGTTCCAGACTTATATAGATTTATATTAGCTGACTCCTCGTCCTCGTTGTCAAGAATCCTGAGTTTCCACCCCTCGTTAACCCCCCCTCTCTTAACAGAGGGGTAGTGTGCTAATATAGCACTGTGCCATGCCTGGGGATGGTTTGTGTGGAAGATAAGGTTGCTGATGTTCCCATTTTTGTAATAGTCAGCAAAAAGTGTCTCTTGATTTTCCATAAGGAGCTTCATTTTGTGATCTTTTCTTGTCTTATCATTCTTTACATGCACAGGGTACTGTATTTTAATTACCTCTGAACAGCGGGAGGCAGCTTCTAAGGCCTCTCCATTTGGTTGGGGTAGACTATTCGACTCTCCTGCCATTGTTGGGCTAATGGGCTTTGACACCTCTCACTTGACACTTAAGTGCTAGTTGAAGCTGTATCAAGCTTGGCAGAATTATGTTACTATTCAGTCCTTATAAAGTAGTGTCATGTATTTTTCTTCTTGGCTTTTGGAAATCAAATATAGTTTCAGACTAAACATTACTCACTCAGTTCCAGGTTGGGTGGTGTTCTCAGGTTTCTGTTGTTTTCCAGAGAATTTGCTGTATAGAATAATTAATCCTTGGTAGATGTGAACCATTCAGGTGATTCCGTAAATCCGTCCAAAATCAGGTTGTAGGTTTTGAGTTTTGATTTGAAGTGAGGGTTATGTTGTAGAGGGTAGCATCCTGTATGTGTTCTTGACAAAAAATCCAAGTTTATCTAACTCTAAATGTATCTTTTTTAAAGAAAATGATGTCGCCAGATTGACTTTAGATGCAGTTTAACTTTAGCAAGTTAACTAAGATGAGGGGACCACCCTATTTACCTAGTTAAAATTAGCATTGACACCAGAGTCTCTGGGTTCGCGCCCAGGCTCTGTCGCAGCCGGCCGCGACCGGGAGGTCCGTGGGGCGACGCACAATTGGCATAGCGTCGTCCGGGTTAGGGAGGGTTTGGCCGGTAGGGATATCCTTGTCTCATCGCGCTCCAGCGACTCCTGTGTCGGGCCGGGCGCAGTGCGCGCTAACCAAGGGGGCCAGGTACATGGTGTTTCCTCCGACACATTGGTGCGGCTGGCTTCCGGGTTGGAGGCGCGCTGTGTTAAGAAGCAGTGCGGCTTGGTTGGGTTGTGCTTCGGAGGACGCATGGCTTTCGACCTTCGTCTCTCCCGAGCCCGTACGGGAGTTGTAGCGATGAGACAAGATAGTAATTACTAGCGATTGGATACCACGAAAATTGGGGAGAAAATGGGATTTAAAAAAATTATAATACAAAAATAAAATAAAAAAATTAGCATTGCTAGCTGTTTTTGACTAACTTTGCTAGTAACTGTAATGGATGCAGCAATGGTAGTACTAGCTAACTCATGTCTGACTACAATAGTGTACTAACTAGCAGCAACAAACTCAAACCAACCCAGGGCCATAGCAAAACATATCACAGTTGGTTGCATACATTGTAGAGTAACGGCGTCACCGGCCTGAATCTAATCCAATCTGGAGCGAGTCAGTCTACAGAATTGGCTTCCAAACAAGATTATGTTACATTCTTGAGCTATGTTTATAATTGAGGAATGATGACAATCGTTGACCATGTTTTTCTGTGAGACAAAATGCCCAGTTGGGCCAGACTGACGCCCAGTTGGGCCAGACTGACGCCCAGTTGGGCCAGACTGACACCCAGTTGGGCCAGACTGACACCCAGTTGGGCCAGACTGACACCCAGTTGGGCCAGACTGACGCCCTGGTCATGAACGGATGCCGGGACCTACCTATTTTCACAGCTTGTCAGGCAAAACTTCAGAAGAAAGTGTGTCATGCGACACAAGTACCCACAAGTACCTCTGTTGCCAGCGACATGCCATCACAGATGGCATCAAAAATGACCGGTAATGTGTGCTATGTGAAAAGTTGTATTAAAAAGTAGCGTACTACTTGATAAAATAGTAGTCTAATGCTCCAGCCAAGCAACTGCAACATTTTGGTGTCCTTTTTTTTAGAACAAAATGCAATTTACCACTTGGCTGTCTATTATATCCCCCTGTCACAGGCCCTCCCAGTCAACACCACCTCATGAGATTGCCTGCTGAGGTTATTCGAGAGATGTCCAGTTTGCAGCCGAACATGCAGCATAGAGAAGACCAGCAAGGGGGCCCTCATCAGCATCATGCAGGCATGCCCTTGCTGTGAGCATTCCTACAGTATGAATGGAAATGTCAACCACATGTTGGCAAGTATCTGGCCAGCAACCTTCACCTGTCAGCAGCAACAGCTTTCACAGGCTCATAATTTGTACAAATACAGCATCATTTGTACAAATACAGAAGGAAACCCACTTCATTACTTTGATATATTTGACAAACCAATTGTTAAACATAATTTATGTAAACTGACATTATTTGTTGCTTATTTTCTACTTCTTAGATGCATGTAATGTCCAGGGCATAACCTAGCCTGGTAGAACCAGCCTGATCGCTGTGTTCACCATTCTATTTCACTTCACATTTGATATCTGAAGTGATATCTGAAGTGAAATAGAAAGGTGAACACAGCGATCAGGTTGGTTGCACCAGGCTAGGATACGCCGTGGACATTAAATCTGATGAGACCTATGCTAGAACAGTGATTATGCGTGTATGTGTTCACAGAAATATGTATGGAGCCAGCACATGGAGACTTGCAAGATGATGTGCAGACTGACAGACAGGCTTAATACGGATGTAGAACTAAGAACAGATATAGCCCTTGGTTCACTCCAGACCTGACTGCCCTCGACCAGTACAAAAATATCCTGTGGCGGACTGCAATAGCAACTTTTCAGGGAAGTCAAGAACCAATACACAGTCAGTAAGGAAAGCAAAGGCTAGCTTTTTCAAACAGAAATGTACATCCTGTAGCTCTAACTCCAAAAAGTTTTGGGATACTGTAAAGTCCATGGAGAACAAGAGCACCTCCTCCCAGCTGCCCACCGCCTTTCCTTCCAGTTCTCTGCTGCCAATGACTGGAACAAATTTCTGAAGCTGGAGACTTATACTTCCCTCACTAACTTTAAACATCAGCTATCTGAGCAGCTAACCGATCGCTGCAGCTGTATATAGCCCATCTATAAATAGCTCATCCAATCTACTTACCTCATCCCCATATTGTTTTTATTTACTTTTCTGCTCTTTTGCACACCAGTATTTCTACTTGCACATCTATCACTCCAGTGCTGATTTGCTAAATTGTAATTACTTCGCTACTATGGCCTATTCGCCATTTGCACACACTGTATATAGACTTTCTTTTTCTTTTTTTCTATTGTGTTATTGACTGTACGCTTGTTTATGCCATGTGTAACTGTGTTGTTGTTTGTGTCGCACTGCTTTGCTTTATCTTGGCCAGGTCGCAGTTGTAAATGAGAACTTGTTCTCAACTAGCCTACCTGGTTAAATAAATGTGAAATAAAAATACATTTAAAAAAAAGTGTCTCTGAATGACCTGGCACTCGGCATTAAAATGTTACGAGACACAACTTTTACTGCCTTAAAAAAAAAGTATATCAGTGTCATGACGTTGGGTTGGGGGTAGGTTTACGACAGTCATAAATACCTCTTTCCCCCTTTTTCTCTCTCCCCACTATAACTGATGTGACATAAGGAAACCCATGGGTTAACATAGAGATTCTGGGTAACATCAGAAGTTGGGGGAAATGAACTATATTCTGGTAATCCAACCAACTGTACATATGCGGTGGTACTTAAGGTATATTATGTCAGTTCGGTTGCCCTCTGACACATTCTCATCAATGATAGAATGACATAAACGCTACTGTGAAAAGTCTAAACGTCAGAGGTATCGGATTCACATGGAATTGTTGTTTAATTCAAATGTTTGAATATGACATTGTTTGTGAAGAGGTGAAATGTAATTTTACCTTCCCAATGAGAGATCTGTGTTTTCATAAATTTGGTTTCTGCTCAACCAGGGGCCCGCCCCTGTGAAGAGACCTGGGTAATAGACTTTTCAGACACACCCCTCTCCCTCCACTATAAAAGCCACGAACCAGAAAATAACTTCCTGTTCCGGGTACTCTAGGATGACGATCCAGGGTCAGAATGGTTCAGATAATCACTATAGATGAAGCCAACATCAGCATGGACTTTGATTGTGAATGGTATGAACTTTGAACTCGTATTCACTACAGAAGTGATATCTCCTAGCCTTGGAGTTAGCAACAGCTAAACGCAGGTTCGGAAGGACAGTCCAAGTATCCCCTCTAATACACACAACGTGTTCCCGTGACTACCAGAGACTTCTTCAAAGGACAGAGGACTCGGGTTGGCGACACAGGCCATCTACCACCAACCTACTGAAGCGCAGCTCAGAGTAAATATTCATTGCATTTTCCTCTTCAAATGGCGGTAATTTAGAATGCATAAGATAAGATTTACGATAGCACAGCTCGCCTATGCTCAAGTCTCCCGCGCTTTCACTAGGACTCCCCCCCCTTTCCTTTGTGTAACAAGCTGTCATATCGATTCTGCCCGCTAGGGATGTTTTTCTGTATGACGTAATTTGTGATCAAGTTATGATTTAATTGTGTATATGTGTTTCTGTGTGATTAGTTAGGTATTTAGTAAATAAATAATTAAACCCAATTTTGTATTGCTGATTCAACTTGTTAGCTAGGATTCTTGCAGATAATCAAGGACTTACAACTTTCAGATGAGACTGAATATAATGACGATTAATGTGACGGCTATTTAGTAAAATATTACAAAATCTTTAAGAGTTTATTCGAAAGATAACAGCTCTATAAATATTCTTTCGTGGTGTCCCTCTCTAGTTAATTAATATTTACATGATTAGTTCAATCAGGTAATATTAATTACGGAGAAATAATTTTATAGAATAGCATGTCATAGAAATCAATCTGGCATAGTCAAAGACACGACATATTGGTGCCCCGTTGTGTGGAGTCTAAGATAGAATGAGGCTTTCATTTTGATTCAGCCTGTATTAAATTGAAAAGCAGAGTACATAATATACCAAGTTTAGTACAGTGATCCCTCGCCACTTCGCGGTTCACTTATCGCGGATTCGCTATTTCGCGGATTTTCATAATGCATTTATTATTTTTTTTTGGTGCATTGTGCTCTGCATTCTGATTCGCTAAAAACTCACTCCCGCTTCTTGTATCAAAACATGCTACGAATTGTGCTATCATTTTGTCGTCTCGTGCAGTTATGTGTACGTACATAAAACAGCTTGGCAAATTTACATTAAGTTGGCCAAATTATCTTGTAATTTCGAACATCTCCTAAACCCATAATGTCGACGAAACGGCCTACACGTGAGTCACTGTATTTGTATACATGTAATAGTTGCTAATTGTAAAAAAAAAAAAAAAGTTTTCTATTTCGCGGATTTCACTTATCGCGGGTCATTTTCGGAACGTAACCCCCGCGATAAACGAGGGATTACTGTATACACATTTTTTGAGTGATAGACAAGCATTTTCGGTTGTGTGTGCTGCAGATTCCCCCGCCCCACGTTGTTCTCTGACGTAGTCAGTGGATAACGTAAGCGAATACATTTCTTGTATGAGGCTGAGAAAGCTAATTATAGAAATCTGAGAAATAGTGCGTTTGGCCAAACGCAGGGCTATTTCTGCCTGGCGCGTTTCATACGCTGGTAGGGCAGGTCATTATTAATTTCTCGAGCGAGGACAAAGAGCCAGCCGATTGAAATTCAGGAGATATAGCGTGACCAGCGATAATTATCTCTCTCTCTCTCGCGATTCAACGCGAAGAGAACACGGTGCGTTTCATGTTTGCCGCGTGTTCCGGTTAAAACATCGTCAAAAAACGCCGAAAAGGGTTTGAACATAATACGTTATTAGTAAAACCTTTTCCCTGCCAAGGGAATCCTACGTGCTACATTTTCAGGCACAAAGGAGCTGGCACGAGGTGCTAAAGCTAACAAGGGAAAATAGTTGTTTTTCTGGTGCCACGCTGAAATTCCTCCGCCTCGCGGAACGGAAGTCCCGCACGCGGGTAGTTCCGTTTGATTTCAGCGGGTTAAATCATTGGCCGCTGAAGTGTGCCCAGAATATTCGTTCATGAAGAATTATTCAGGTCACACTCAAGTCATTACTTATGATTTCCAGACGAATATCAATGTCTTATCCAATTGAACTAATAAGTGTAAATCTGGCCATTTACATTCTGAAATGGATATTTTAAATAATATCCAAATTGTTGAGTTCTCTAAATAAGACATTGCAAACTTTTTCCAAACTAACCTAGATTAAGCACTTCTCAGGTTAATTAAAGTTTTATTCACAAATTGCCTATACAGGTTTGATTTATCATTAAATTGATCAATCAGTAAAATTTCGTTTTTTCAAAACCCATTTAGTAATCCAGTATTGACAGAAGCCCCGCCCCAGCGGGAATCCCATGTGGTTTCGGCCTTAGGGAGAAGTGCCACAGTGTTGAATGTTCCAAACATTTGGTCTACTGTTCACACTTATGATATCCAATCAACAGAGATTGTATGGATTATCGTCTCATTCAATTTAATAAGTTAAATTGTTGAACATAATTTAATGTTCTTCCAATCAAATGAGACACTTTTAAACTTATCATATTAACCTAGATGAAGCCACATCTCATGTTAATTAAAGTTTAATACCCAGGTAGCCTACACAGGTAGGATTAATCATTGGCATTGATTAATTGATTCAATTTGCTTTTGCAAATTCATTCACGTCCAACTTCCACATTACTGGTACAGTACTGGTAAGTTGTCAACATCTATAAATAGATTAAACTAGTCTTTGCAGCTTCCAATTAATTCCAAATCCAAACTTTGAATAAATTTAGTGAAAAATGTTCCTCTAAATTTTTCTAATAATGTGCAAGCTATCAAAGGAGGTGGTCACCACTCCTCCATTAAGTAGTGAACCTCCACCCATAAAAGGATCGATCTCTGACCTCAGCAGCGATACCAACCCTAATTATGCCATTAGTGAAAAAACAGCCGAAATTGCGAACGCTCTCCAAAATCAACCATCAAACACAGGTTTTGTGACGGTTCTCCCCACTTTTGCACTAATGTATCGCCATAAGAATGTGGCATCGGTTCAATACCACCGTGCACAGCTGAAGCACGTGCCAGTCATGGCTAGCATTGGGGTACAGGCGGAGAGAACTGAGCAACTATTGACAAAAGCAGGAAATGAAAACATTCTGCTAGTCGAGGAACTGCGTTTGAAATCTGAACAATTGAAAGTAATTGCAAATACTTATGACGATGAACGAGCACAAACTCTTCAACAAAATCGTTGTCTCCAGGAACAACTCGATTTAGCCAAAACTAAATACGAGGTAGTCCACTCCAAACTAGATAAATCTGTCGAGTTATCTACAAATAGGAGCGCGCAATTTGATAACATGCAGGCAGTTTTGTTGAACGTTACTCAGAGTAACACGGTTCTACTCAAAATTCTGCAGACCAAAGACGATCAGTTGATGAACACAATGACGAAGTTGGATGACAAATCAGCAGAACTCATTGAAGTCGCTGACCAAATGAATGATGAGAGAACTCGGGTGATGAAGATGGAAATCTTGATTTCTAAGCAAGCGGAAGAAATCTCATCACTGAATCTCTCGCTCCGTACTCAAGACATCTATCTGCAAACCATGACAGATAAGTTTGAGACCGAAAGGAGCAAGTGCGACACTCACGTGTCCAAAATCAGTACTCTAAGCGCTCAAGTGGACTCTGCAATGCAGCAGAATACCACCCTTAGGTACCATCTGGAGGAGGTCCAGAAGGGTCACGCTCTACAGCGTGACTATCCATCCAAGCAACCGGAGCCCGGTACTCAAAGGAGTGAAGACGATAGGTTTCAGACATTGCCTCCGTCAGGTGTCCCCCAGTCTTCTCCGCTTGGCCATTCGGCACTGAGTAATATGGCGCCTCTTGGCCAACAAAGCCAAAGCTTGGCTTCTCCTCTTGGCCTTTTGGCCCCACTTTCCCCACAGGATAAAGCCCTCCGCCCGCTTGACGCGGAATACCTTGACAAACTCGTCAAGTATTTCCCCACCTTTGACCCCGTTCCAGGTCAGCCAAACGATACTGAGACGTTCCTAGCTGACATAGAGGACGCGTTGGATGGCTACCCGAACGCTACGGGTTCTGACAGGGTTTACCTGTTGAAGCGAACGTCGAATAGACACGTGACAAGGTTCATTCGCCTACAACAGCAACACGTGCTAAATGACTACGCTAAACTTGCCACAGCTTTGAAATTAGAATTCAGTGGTTCTGCAACTCGCAAACACGATAGCTCACTGGCTAACACGGTCAAACAAGCTCGGAATGAGCACCCACAAGCTTACTATCATAGGCTTTGTTCAGCTTACTTTGGCCTACTCACTGAAACAGGCATGGAAGACCTGTTACCATTTAAACAAATGTTCCTGTCGAACATGTATCCCACCTTCATTACCTACTTGGGCACTGCAGCCCACATTGGCTTGCCTATCTTACAACTCAGAGAGCTTGCAAGCACAGCTTTTGAGGCATCAAAAGCTCGCAACGCCAAGAGCCCTGACCACTCGGTTTTGAAGTTTGACCAGGAGCACTCACTCCAGTCAGAGGGTGCATTATCAGGTATTGGAGCGTTAAGAGATGACGCACAACAACAGTTTCTACCACGAAACCATGATTCCAATAACCTCCGCGGTCGAAATAACCGTAAAGCACGTCGCCATCAAAACGACTACCGCTACAATCGACCTGTTAACTACGTTCCTGCACCCAACCCACAAAAAGTGTCCGAGCACAAGGGTAACAAAGGGTTGAAGGATGATCAAAACGTAGACCAATGTTCTCCAGAAGTTCCACTAGGTGAAGAACTAAAGCGAGAAACATTTGAGAAAAGGGTAAAAGATAAGTCACAAGGACTAGACAGGGAATTACCGGACTCCAGGTCCGCAGGAATTAACACCCATAGCAAGGACGTTAAAATTCAAATCCCTCCTGCTTTCACTCGAGACCCTATCCAGGGCCCGATTGACCAAGAAACAAGCCCACGGGCTTCGTCTATAAACTCTGATACAAAGATTGCGAAGAAAAAGGTCAAACGCTTCGTTAAAGCCAAGCCCACTCAAAATCGTAAAAGTCAATCTGCTTCCACCTTGAACAGAATTGACACATCACGTTGTTGCGAAAGACCACTCCACTTTGTGGGGAACATGTCCACTAACCACGAATCGAAACGACCATACCTGGAAACAGTCCTGGAGGACTGCTTACCTTGTCATGCGCTAATTGATTCGGGTGCGACAATATCACTCATCTCTCAAACATTGTTTGATGATCTAAAAAGGGCTTTGAAGCCAACTAAACGTTGGTTAAAAGTGGAACGATGCGACACTACACTTCGAGGGGTCACTCAGACTACCTCGCCTCTCACATTGAGAGTCATGCTGAAACTACACTTCAAGGACTTATCGCTCGTCCACCCTGTGTATCTTACTAGCCTCGAAACTGTACCCCTGCTACTTGGAGCAGACTTGATGGATCGGTTACTCCCATTGATGGATTGGAAAACCAACCAGGTATGGTCACAGGCCACAGTGCCTTCTCCACTGACCACACTGTCTTCCCCTAACGCTAGCTGCAACACAGTCAGTCACGAGGGATATCTGTCAAAAGCACCCCTTGGGAAAAAGACGTTTAAAACCCTCTTGGGGCAGAATCCGATCCAAGGAGATATTACGATATCTCAAAACATTCCATCAGCCAATCTGATTGACAATTATTTTCATGATTTCGAGCCAGCTGTCTCTGTGAATGAGCTACTTCCCTCCTCCGTGCAGTCGTGCAATACGGTAGTTGAGATGAACTTCTCTTGCCCTTCGGACACTTCCGCAAGCACTGTGGCTGTCTCAGCAAGAAAAACATCGATGCGCAGAGTATACTCTGCTTCCGATGATACACCTTCCACTTTGTGGGGGACTGTCAACCCTTACAATGACACTAATGGCGTCAGTCCAGCAACTGACCCGATGATTCCCACTGGTGAAACACTTTGCGATATCACAGACCGATATCCTCATCTCAGTTCGCAGGTACTGAAGAGGTTGCCACGCGCGGACGCGGTGGTGACTGACAGACCTCGACAGCCACTGAGGGTGTTGAAGCACAAACACCAGGAGATTTGGTTGAAAGGTTGCAGCCATTCTCATAATAACGCGGCCACTGACAACTCGTACATAGGGTCCGAACCTTTCGTTTGCGCCTCGGATACCAACACCACATGCTGGTGGGGGGGTCCCGAGACGCAAAGGGGGGGAATAGTAGCCCAGACCCATGATGAGCCTTATCGAGGCCGGTGGGGGGGTCGAGACTACGGACAACACCGTACGAGGCCGCCAGAGCATAAATCAAATCTAGTTGTAAACTCCCCTTTGAGAACAGTGAGGATCAGACATAATCCCTGTCTAGGGGCCTCTTAGAACACATCTAAGATAGTACTGAGGTGTACCACACTGGTCGTAAAGGAAGTCCAGTGAACTTGTCCACCTCCAAAACAAATGGCAACAATAATCATTCCTTGCCTTGTGTAGTAGTCACTACAAGACAACTAGTAAAATGCTCTAATCATGTATTCCTGTAGGATAACATTTCAGAAAAAATTGGTAGGACAACTGGACCCCTTGAGTACCAGTACCAATACCACAGTCAGCCCAGCAACACTCAGTAGGAGGATTAGTAACCTCACAAGTTAAATTGCTATTGATAATAGCAACATAGGAGTCACTCAGAGTGCAGCGCGGGGAAGGGAATCTCCATTGCACTCTTCCAATGGTTACACACGCCACTAATAAATAGAATCCTCCGTACAGGAGAAAAAGTTATTAGAAGTCAGGAACCACGATCACACCACGTACGACTGGTCTAATACTTACAGTACTTCCGTCATGAGGTTAGCTCCTCCGTGGATAACATAGCTATGAAGTATATTTCTTCATACCTACTGCCACTACAATAGTGGAAGACAGTGACTGGTAGTAAAACCACTACAGACTCCTTCGACACCAATTCTGACTGACCTCCAGGCATTGACCTGAAAATTACCTGACTACGTCAGACTCATTCTGAACAAGTTGTAATCTGCCAGAATACTTGGTTTCCTTCCCTTGGCATGTGTGCTTGTTTAAGCATAAACGCACATGTACAACGGAACATCCAATTAGGATTTATGCTAGGATCACTTAAGGGTCCGAGCAAAATACCAGCCTTAGTAAAGTTGAACATTTATTTTGAGGCCTTTAACTCTACAGCTACAGAACTCACCAGTTTTCTTCTCAGAAGTCCATAGGTCATCCCTGTAGACTGCCCAAAACTAGTGCCTTACAGCTGTAGACGTATCATATAGTTATCAACTTAGGATAGTACCCTAACCAACACCCCGCAAATTAGAAGAGCCCTAGATATGACATTAGACAATGCCATGATAGGGTCATTTTGCCAAGACCATGGACGTAGATAGAATACAGTCCAATTAGATGGTTAAGGTGGCATAACTATATTTTGTTTGTTTATGCTTTCATTTCATTTTGTTTCATTTTCTTCGGCATGTAGAAAGTGATAGCCATAAACAACTTCCCCATACAACCATCAGTTAGTGCCACAACGCCGCTCATTTGGGAGGAAATGTAATGATATATTTCATGAGTGTGTGTGCGTTGTTAACATCTGCCTAAGTTACTGCCCAGATCTTCCAGTCTGGACGACCAGACTACGGGTCCGGAACGGCGATCCCAATCCGGACCTCCGCTGCCCAGCCATGGAGCAGACTTCTTCATTTGCAGACACCCTACCCGGGTCGACCACACCAGAGGGGGGACTGCAACAGCGATCACCAACTGGACCTCCGCTGCCCAGCCATGGAGTAGACTTCTTCATTCGCAGAAACCCTACCCGGGTCGACCACCAGATGGGGACCACAACGATGGTCCACAACCAGGACAACCCACGGTCATTTGTATGTTGGTTTGCAACATGCAGGTTAATCGCAAGATTGAACCCAACATGGGGGGACTGTCATGACGTTGGGTTGGGGGTAGGTTTACGACAGTCATAAATACCTCTTTCCCCCTTTTTCTCTCTCCCCACTATAACTGATGTGACATAAGGAAACCCATGGGTTAACATAGAGATTCTGGGTAACATCAGAAGTTGGGGGAAATGAACTATATTCTGGTAATCCAACCAACTGTACATATGCGGTGGTACTTAAGGTATATTATGTCAGTTCGGTTGCCCTCTGACACATTCTCATCAATGATAGAATGACATAAACGCTACTGTGAAAAGTCTAAACGTCAGAGGTATCGGATTCACATGGAATTGTTGTTTAATTCAAATGTTTGAATATGACATTGTTTGTGAAGAGGTGAAATGTAATTTTACCTTCCCAATGAGAGATCTGTGTTTTCATAAATTTGGTTTCTGCTCAACCAGGGGCCTGCCCCTGTGAAGAGACCTGGGTAATAGACTTTTCAGACACACCCCTCTCCCTCCACTATAAAAGCCACGAACCAGAAAATAACTTCCTGTTCCGGGTACTCTAGGATGACGATCCAGGGTCAGAATGGTTCAGATAATCACTATAGATGAAGCCAACATCAGCATGGACTTTGATTGTGAATGGTATGAACTTTGAACTCGTATTCACTACAGAAGTGATATCTCCTAGCCTTGGAGTTAGCAACAGCTAAACGCAGGTTCGGAAGGACAGTCCAAGTATCCCCTCTAATACACACAACGTGTTCCCGTGACTACCAGAGACTTCTTCAAAGGACAGAGGACTCGGGTTGGCGACACAGGCCATCTACCACCAACCTACTGAAGCGCAGCTCAGAGTAAATATTCATTGCATTTTCCTCTTCAAATGGCGGTAATTTAGAATGCATAAGATAAGATTTACGATAGCACAGCTCGCCTATGCTCAAGTCTCCCGCGCTTTCACTAGGACTCCCCCCCCTTTCCTTTGTGTAACAAGCTGTCATATCGATTCTGCCCGCTAGGGACGTTTTTCTGTATGACGTAATTTGTGATCAAGTTATGATTTAATTGTGTATATGTGTTTCTGT